>NC_048584.1:26625264-26945889 GCF_013265735.2 Oncorhynchus mykiss | reverse complement strand
CTCTTACTACAGAGAAACCTTGGTTTGGTCTTGAACATAATTTTCTGTTGAGTTGAATTTCAAAAGCCGGATAACAACTAGCTCAGAGTTGATGGTATAAGATATTTTCACTTTAAGTTGACTTAAATGGTGCAAATCTTGGTTCCTTATCGCTTACCTTCACTGCTCCTATGTTTTTGACTTATCCTACAGTTTACTTTTAAATAATCTTTGTTGTTTTGTCTTTGTCTATAGTTTCTCTTAATGCTAGGGGGTTACAAAACAATGTGAAGCACAAGGCCTTATTTTTATTTGCTAAACCATTTCAAACAGATTTTTGCTTTTTTCAAGAGTCTCACTCAATTTCTGCCAATGCCAGCCTCGGGAGGTCATAATGGTCGTAATCTTGCTAAGACCAGAAGAGCTCATGGCTGTCAAAGATTGTGTGACACCTTCATATTATGGTATTCCAGTGAAAGAAGAACTTGCATATTTAGGCATAACCATTACTACGGATCAGAAGTCTAGAGGCTTGCTAAATTTTAACTCTCATAAAAAATACTCAGAAGAAGCTAAATCAATGGCTACAGAGGGACTTATCTTATTGCAAGAACTGAGAGCTCTTTAAATTTGAGTTTTCCAAATACCTTAGAAAATATGGTAGTAATCTTGCTAAGATTAGAAAGGTGATAAGGTGATCATTAAGATGAAAGGTGAAAAGGTGATCATTAAGATGACTTCCCTTTCTCAGAGGTCCCCAGCCAGCCCCTCTGGGGAGAACATGGAACTGATTGAGTTACAAAATAAACTGGATAATATATATATATAGAGAAAAAGCAGAAGGAGCCTTTATTAGATCTAGGAAAAAATAGATTGAGGGAGAACAGAATTCATCCTATTTCTTTAGAGTTGAGAAATTTCACTCTACAAATAACACTATCCATAAGTTTAACATGGATGGTGTTATGCTAAATACTGTAGCAATTTTAACAGGAAATTGTATAGCTCTACGTACTACCAGGAATCCACAGATGTTTTTTGACTGAATAATGTTCACTATCAGTGATACAGAATCTAAACAGTGTGATGAACCCATCAAAGTTGAAGAGATTAGAGTTTATCAAACATCTAAGAACTATAAATCACCAGGTGTTGATGGAATTACTTCCGAATTTTACATATTATTTTCTGAACAAGTAGACTTCCTTTTTGAAGTCTGTTTTTAATATTCTCTAAACAATGTTCTCCCTCCTACAATGAGTCAGGGGTTAATAACACTGACACATAAGCCTAAAAAAGAAGTGCTGCTCATCGATAACTGGCGTCCAATTTGTCTTCTTAATAATGACTATAAGATATTAGCCTTACTACTTGCAAAAATAATTAAAGAAGTCCTGGATGCAATCATTGATGAAACAGTGGCTTTATGAGGAACATACATATTTCCAACAATATCACGTATTAGACATACTTGACTACTCAGACCTAATAACCGAGGATAGCTTCATATTATTTAAAGATTTTTTATAAAGCATTTGACACAGTAGAGCATCAGTTCCTCTTCCACTCCCTTGAGAAATTTGGCTTTGGGGATTTTTCTGTAAGGCTATTAAGACTACTGTAATTTCTGGACTATTAAGCGCACCTGAATATAAACCGCACCTACTGAATTATTAAAAAATAGATTCCGTATGGGATCGACTCTTAAGATTCAGTGGTTTTGGAACGGAGGAGTCTGATTTAGTTGCCAAGACTGAACACACGGGTGTAATCATTAGTTGAAACCGTTGCAAAACAATTTGCAACTAAAAGGAGAGTTTCTATTGGACAAATGCAGGTAGGTCTCCCTCGCCGTTTCATTCAGTTTGCTTTCGTTTAAGAAACATTTTGCAACCAAATCTGTGTAATGAATATGCCCCAGGCGAGGGAGAGCGAGGAGTAGGCAAGCAGAAAAAAACGGTGTGTGCATATGCATTGGTAATCTATCTTGCATGCCTCGCAAATTCACCGAAGTAGCCTAAAATTAAATTACAGAACTTTCCCCAGCCTTTATAGCCTATTGTCTAGTTAGGCTATAACACAGAATTGTTTTGTGGTAACTGCACTGCCATAAAAAGGGTTTGGGATTTTTCTTTAATGTTAAGGATTTTAAGGATTCCAATTTTGTTTAAATGTTTTGACATTTTAACGTTCACACTCTTAGTGTGTAGTAATTTAACCGTTTAAAAAATATATATATATATTTGCTGATAAGAAAGATCTGTTCCTTCTGTTTACAAAACTGTACCGCGAAATATGCGTGTTAACGTTTAGAACAAGCATCGGGGCTCTTGACAAAACACCTTCGGCACGAACATACTATCGTCAATAGATGGGTACAGTGCCTTCAGAAGGTATTCATACCCCTTGACTTATTGCACATTTTGTTGTTACAGCCTGAATTCAAAATTAATTATGTTTTTTCTCTCACCTATCTACACAGAATACCCCTTAATGACAAAGAAAACATGTTTTGAGCTTCTTTTTTTCTTCAAATTGATTGAAAATAAAATACAGAAATATATCTAATTTGCATAAGTATTCACATGTCTGAGTCAATACATGTTAAAGTCACCTTTGGCAGCGATTACAGCAGTGAGTCTTTCTAGGTGAGTCTAAGAGCTTTGCAGTTTGCACACCTGGATTGTATCAGTCTTGCCATAGGTTTTCAAATGGATTTCAGTCAAAACTGTAACTAGGCCACTCAGGAACTTTCAATGTTGTCTTGGACAGCAACTCCAGTGTATATTTTGGCCTTGTGTTTTAGGTTATTGTCCTGCTGAAAGGTTCATTTGTCTCCATGTGTATGTTGGAAAACAGACTAAACCAGGTTTTCCTCTAGGATATTGCCTGTGCTTAGCTCTATTACGTTTAATTTTTATACTAAACTCCTCAGTCCTTGCCGATGACAAGCATACCGATGACAAGCATACCGATAACATGATACAGCCACCACCGTGCCTGAAAATATGAAGAGTGGGGCTCAGTAATGTGTTGTGTTGGATTTGCCCCAAACAGCACTTTGTATTCAGGACATGAAGTTCATTTGTTTGCCACATTTTTTGCAGTTTTACTTTCGTGCCTTATTGCAAGCACGATTCATGTCCTTCCTTCTTTTCACTCTGTCATTTAGGTTAGTATTGTGGAGAAACTACAATGTTGTTGATCCATCCTCAGTTTTCTCTTATCACAGCCATTAAACTCTGTAACTGTTTTAAAGTCACCATTGGCCTCATGGTGACATCCCTGAGTGGTTTCCTTCCTCTCCGGCAACTGAGTTAGGAGGCCTGTATCTTTGTAGTGACTAGGTGTATTGATACACCATCCAAAGTGTAATTAATAACTTCACCATGCTCAAAGGGATATTCAATGTCTGCTTTTTAAAAATGTACCCATCTACCAATAGGTGACATTTGCAAGGCATTGGAAAACCTCCCTGGTCTTTGTGGTTGAATCTGTTTGAAATTCACTGCTCGACTGAGGGACCTTTAGAGATAATTGTATGTGTGGGGACAGAGATGAAGTAGTCATAAAAAAATCATGGTAAACATTTATTATTGCAAACGGTGAGTCCATGCAACATATGTGACTTGTTAAGCACATTTTTACTCCTGCACTTAGTGAGGCTTGCCATAACAAAGGTGTTGAATAGTTATTGATCAAGACATTTCAGCTTTTAATTTTAATTCATTTGTACACATTTCTAAAAACATAATTCCACTTTGATATTATGGGGTATTGTGTGTAGGCCAATAACACATCTACATTTAATCAATTTTAAATTCGGGCTCTAACACAACAACGTGGAAAAATTCAAGGGGTGCGAATACTTTCTGAAGGCCCTATAGTTGGCATCTATGAATGTGCTAACTCTAGGCTTGCTTTTTACATGTAATTTTTTAAAACATTTTAGTCATTTAGCAGACGCTCTTATTCAGAACGACTTACAGTAGGTTGTGAGGCCAGTTGGACGTACTGCCAATTTTTCTAAAACAATGTTTGAGATGGCTTATAGGAAGAGAAATTAACATTAAATTCTCTGGCAATAGCTCTGGTGGACATTCCTGCAGTCAGCATGCCAATTGCACACTCCCTCAACTTGAGACACTGTACTTGACATTGTGTTGTCACAACTGCACATTTTAGAGTGGACTATCTTGGAAAAGAAGAAATGCTCACTAACAGGGATGTAAGCAATTTGTGCACAACATTTGAGAGAAATAAGCTTTTTCTGCGTATGGAGCATTTCTGCGATCTTTTATTTCAGCTCAAGGAACTTGGGACCAACACTACATGTTGCGTTAACATTGTTGTTCAGTGGCCAACAAACTTTCATTCTGGAGAGAACTAACTTCAACAAGTAATAGTTCAGGTGTTTTGGGTATCCTAACTGTGTATCCTAACTGTATTTTTAGGATGACATTGAGGAAGTTTCCAATGATGGCAGTCAAGCTCCAAAAAGGCGGCGCATGGGTTCAGGCGACAGTTCCAGAAGTTGCGACACCTCCAGTCAGGAACTTGGGTATGTTGTAAGGTTGTATCTGAAGGTGTAGATAGACATATTTGCATCACTACTTCCTAATAGACCACACCCAATCTTTGTTAACAAACAGAGGCTGTTTTTACACAGGCAGCCCAATTCTAATCTTTTTTTTCACTAATTGTTTTTTTGATCAGTCTCTTCAGAGCTGATCTGATTGGTCAAATACTTAATTAGTGAAAGAAATATCAGAGAAGAAATATCAGAATTGGACCGGTCTAATCGCAGCCTCTGTGTCTAATAACATAAGACTTTACCCTGCTCTTAACCTTTCAGTCATACATGTGTTTCCCCAGGCCCACATACTTCTCAGCAGAAAATCTGACTGAGTACAGGTGGCCCTCAGATGGCAGTGGGGAGTACTATATGTTGCAAGAACAAGTCAGTGAATATCTGGGAGTGACTTCATTCAAGCGAAAATATCCAGGTGATGTGGCTGAACATTTGGCATATATGGTATAGGATCATTGTGTGTAAATTTGATGATTGGGCTATAACTAGGCTATCTGTAGACTATACTGATGTTCAACTAGTCACTCTCTGGCTAACCATGCCTTACCTTAATAATAAATGCCATTTAGCAGATGCTTTTATCCAAAGCAACTTAGTAATGCATGTATACATTAATACACCCACTACCCTGGTGTTACAAGCGCATGTTCAACCAACTGAGCTACAAAGGACCATCAATGGAAATAAGCCTTCAGGCTTTGTCATTTTTTTTAAATGTATGTAATGTTGTCTCCGGCTGGAGTAGCCTACTATTTTTAATTATCCAATATATTATTATTTTAGATTTGGAAAGGAGAGACCTCTCCCACAAGGAGAAGCTATATCTGAGGGAGCAAAATGTCATCACCGAGACACAGTGCACCTTGGGTGAGAACTTAGAAACATGTAATTGTTGCGTAACCAGGATGAGCTTGGAGTGTGACATAGACCAATCAGGGCCAAAGCCATCCCAATAGTTGTTTTGGGGAATTAGGCCACTCCTTACCTTGAAACTGTATATATTAAGTAATTGTGAATCTCTTTTTCCAGGTTTGACTGCTTTACGAAGTGATGAAGTCATTGATTTAATGATCAAGGAGTACCCGGGCAAACATGCTGAGTATTCTGTCATTCTCCAAGAGAGGGAGCGTCAGAGGATAGCAAAAGAGTACTCTGTAAGTACTCTCAGTTCAGAGAGTATTACTAATGTTGCTATGCTCCGCAACATTGACACTTTTTATAGCTTTTGGTGTGGATGAAAAAAGGGAGTGTGAATATATGTTACAACAGCCTTTGACTTAAGTTCCCAGATTATATTTTCACTCACAGTACATTAATGGTTGACATGGTTATTCTATATGTTGTGTGGTAACATTAAATTTTTATATCCTAGAAAATGCAGCAACAAAACCCTCAGAAGGTTGAAGCCAGTAAAGTGCCAGAGTACATAAAGAAAGCTGCCAAGAAAGCTGCAGAGTTCAACAGTAACTTCAACCGGGAAAGGATGGAAGAGAGAAGGGCATATTTTGACCTTCAGACACATGTACGTTAATACCTTCAATAAACAGAGGCTTAGTAGTCATACATATTTTGTATGTGTTCATAAGAACTCCTAAGTGGTCATGTTTGAGTAGATACAGTATATCGGTACATTGGTAAACTAAGACTTATTTGTGTGAATTTGAACGTGTAATTGAAGTGTGTTTCAAATGCAACTTTCGAACAGATTATCCAAGTACCCCAAGGGAGGTATAAAGTTCTTCCTCCAGAGAGAACCAAGACTGGACCCTATCCAGTGGCCCTCATCCCTGGGCAGTTCCAGGACTATTACAAAAGGTATGGGTCACTAACCAAAAAACTAGTCTTCATTAATGAGGTCCTGACCTCTAAAGATATTTGAATAGCTGATAAATTGATGTTCCTGTATTTGATACAGGTACTCTCCCAATGAGCTGCGCTACTTGCCCCTGAACACAGCCCTGTTCGAGCCCCCCCTTGACCCGGAGCTGCCTGCCCTGGACAGCGATGGGGACTCGGATGATGCAGATGAAAACAAGGGAGAAGAGGGCAAGAAAAATTCAGTAAGGAACTGGATTCTGGAACTCTTTGTACACGCTTCACTTGATTTCAGAGCTTGAGATGCAATGACATGTTGTATTGTATTACCAGTAAATGCCTAGAGATGCTTTGTAGGTTGACTATGTAAACTTCTTGGCAGCTTGCTTGAATAGTAAGAACTGAATTGTGTTTACAGGACAGCTCATCTGGAAACACCTCAGATGGGGACAGTCAGGACAGTGGAGTGCAGTCAAAGGGCAAGGCCAAGGACAGGACTGCCACCCCGGCTAAAGATGCCACCCCACGCCTCAACCAACACAAATCTGTCCCTGGGTACAAGGTAGAAGAAAAAAGCCCCTGACTTTCTCCAACAGCACTTCTTTTCCCTTTCCCCTACTCCGGCACCTCTTCCAGCTTCTTCAGCACTTTCAGTAGAGAGACCCTCCTTTGTCCCAACCCCGATTTCTGGCCCTGTCACTCCTAACACACACACTCCACCAGGTGGCAATAGTTCTCTCTTGGGGCAACACTCTGCCTTCCCTCTTCCACTTGGTCCAGTTTGGTTGTGAACCAACCATATGGTTAAAGAGACGTTCCGGATATTTGGCGACTACTTAAGTATTCTTTTTAAACCTCCCGCTTTGGGCTGGATGTGGCACTGTGTAGTTCATACATGCATAGTCTATGAGCAGAATTATTGTCTTACCTCAATTAGCCACAAAATCCCTAGTTTGAAAACAACTGTTTTCTGGAAGCTGTGTTTTGAGCAATGCAAGCTTGGCCCATGTGGGCAAGCCCCATAGCAATTAGAGTTCCAGCCAGTCTGCTTCAGCCCTTTGCCATTTGAGTGACAGCTAGCAAGATGCACATTGACGAGTTGCACAGTGAGAGAAGAAGGCGGCTGGCCCAGGAATGCCCAGCGTTATCCAATGAGGTTGCAGGGCGGGCCCAACGACTCAGTGACACAGCGAGCAATGACGTACTGCATGCAAGCAATTTTAGGGGAACCGTTCTGGTTCTTCAGCGTTACTTTCAGAACTACTGGCTAAAAAGTATGCAAATCTTCCGGAAAGTCTCTTTAAAACAGTGATGGTTCTATACCAACCGTATGGTAATACACTGATGGTTCCGTATCAGAATTTATGAGCAATAACATTTTGGAGTAGTTCTGTCACATCTAGGACTTGTTCTTCACTGCACTTTTGATTGGTCTTAAAGACTTGTACATTTTTTACCCTATTTGAATGTCTTAATATACCTCTCTTCTGTGTACTTGGCAACACACTAATTAAGACAAGAGACCAGTTACAGTATATTTGGCTGCTAGATTCATTGTTTTTAAACATATTTCTTATGATACATACTTTATAAGATGCATACAATTTTATTTAGTAGTAGCACTAAAATTACGTTAATACTTGAGTGTTTAAAAGTTTTATAATTAAAATTATGTCTGTGTATATTAGTATGCTTTCAAACCAGTATTATTGTGCCGTTATTCTATAACGGTTGTTTGATATAACCTTACAGACTGTTCTTTGTTTATTATGAGACTGGAGAACACAATGTCAGTGTGTCAGAGGCCTGTTAATACACATTCTATATGTTGGCTTTTTTACTTTCGGTTGCCTCTGAAAGTTATTGTTGTGTTAAGTTTAAATTATTTGATTAGAGAATGGCATTTCCGGGATCAACATGATCTACCTTCTGGCAATTTACTCTCATCAGTTTTACTGCAAGGGCAACATGGCAGAATTGATCAAATTTAGTTTGCCAAAAACCGACAGCAAGAGCAGTCAGCACAAATATACATAGCTTGTCATGGCATGACTAGTATTACGTATTACTACACGACAAACACCATATCATACATCAGGATTTGGTCATTGATTGATGTGGAGAGCTCATAACTTTCCACAGGGATGGATTTGTCTTATGTTTAAAATCAGCATGTTTCCACACCACACTTTTAAACCAAACTTTGTAAAACCTTTGTCTACTTACCCTCCCTTTATTGTTAGTATGTAATGCGTCATAGATGTGTTCGAATTTAACAATAACTTTCCAATATCGGCGCTCGTTGAATTAAGACTGAAGCCAATACAGATACAAGACTTGCATACAAATGTACTCAACCTATTAATGTTGCTATAGAAAACATGGCATTAAAGTTTACTTTATTATAATTTTAATGCAAGGTAGAGTTCAGGGACTGTACAAGAAATTATTATTTTCATAATCGTAATGGTATAAATTGCTTGTGTTGGCACTACACTGCAGGGGTAGCCATCTGAAGCCCAACAGAAAATATATAACCTTTTCTTTTCTTGTGTTGTGCACCAGTCAAATGAAACATTTTCAGGATGGCAACACCAAGCGGGTTGACATTTTGAAAATAGGTGATATTTTCATGAACACACAGCGTACTTCATACTCATGGGCTGTATCCTCCCAATTGATTGCACACATTCCCAATATTTGTGCAGACTGCGCACCTAAGTAGGTACAGTTTATGTTGATCCTTCAAAGCTCAATTTGTATACTTCTCACTCTCAGAATTTAATGTGTCTTACATGTTTGATTTGAGTGCAATGGCATAAAGGTGTCCCTTTGATTGTCAGACCTTCCTTTGGATACATTTTTGTTCTCCTAGTTTAGCTGGCACTCTTTCTGTGAAGACCTCTTGTATTCAATTAGCTATGTCCTTTATTAACTTAACTGTGTGTCTCTAATCTCCGATTCGCCCTCCCACGTTTCGTTGTTTGTTTCTTAGAAAGGCTTTAACTGCTCTTATCTAATCCAGTACTTTTTATGTAGGAAAACGTTTGATATGTCAGTATTTAGACACAGTTAACCATTGAAATAAAGATTTCAAACAAATAGACTGTACAGAGATGTTTTGATTGTGTTAGCAGCACAGAGACTGAGATCCTGTAAAGAAATATATATCTGCAGTGAAAGAGGAGTTTTCCTTCTGTCAGAAATGTCTTTGGCTAACTGCCTTTTTATAAATGTGGGTTAACAATGGGTGGCAACACCTCAGTCTCCTTAGGAGGGACATTCAAGTGTTTAACCTGCTATGAGCGGTGATGGGGGACAGCATGGCACATCCAGCTTACACTTAAATCAACTTGACCTCTTGGTTTTTGCCTTTGGAGCTCTTGAGATCCAAGTATCGTAGTCTCCCAGTCCCCACAACTATATATAAGTGATGACTACAAGCAAATATTTGATGTGGGAGGTTCTCAAAATTAGACAATAGGTTTTTTTTAGTCATTCTTATTTGAGGGGGTGAAATAAGAAGCACCTAACAAGATTGGATCGATTGCGAGTGAAAAAAAAATATATATATATATACAGTGCCTTGCGAAAGTATTCGGCCCCCTTGAACTTTGCGACCTTTTGCCACATTTCAGGCTTCAAACATAAAGATATAAAACTGTATTTTTTTGTGAAGAATCAACAACAAGTGGGACACAATCATGAAGTGGAACAACATTTATTGGATATTTCAAACTTTTTTAACAAATCAAAAACGGAAAAATTGGGCGTGCAAAATTATTCAGCCCCTTTACTTTCAGTGCAGCAAACTCTCTCCAGAAGTTCAGTGAGGATCTCTGAATGATCCAATGTTGACCTAAATGACTAATGATGATAAATACAATCCACCTGTATGTAATCAAGTCTCCGTATAAATGCACCTGCACTGTGATAGTCTCAGAGGTCCGTTAAAAGCGCAGAGAGCATCATGAAGAACAAGGAACACACCAGGCAGGCCCGAGATACTGTTGTGAAGAAGTTTAAAGCCGGATTTGGATACAAAAATATTTCCCAAGCTTTAAACATCCCAAGGAGCACTGTGCAAGCGATAATATTGAAATGGAAGGAGTATCAGACCACTGCAAATCTACCAAGACCTGGCCGTCCCTCTAAACTTTCAGCTCATACAAGGAGAAAACTGATCAGAGATGCAGCCAAGAGGCACATGATCACTCTGGAGGAACTGCAGAGATCTACAGCTGAGGTGGGAGACTCTGTCCATAGGACAACAATCAGTCGTATATTGCACAAATTTGGCCTTTATGGAAGAGTGGCAAGAAGAAAGCCATTTCTTAAAGATATCCATAAAAAGTGTTGTTTAAAGTTTGCCACAAGCCACCTGGGAGACACACCAAACGTGGAAGAAGGTGCTCTGGTCAGATGAAACCAAAATTGAACTTTTTGGCAACAATGCAAAACGTTATGTTTGGCGTAAAAGCAACACAGCTGAACACACCATCCCCACTGTCTAACATGGTGGTGGCAGCATCATGGTTTGGGCCTGCTTTTCTTCAGCAGGGACAGGGAAGATGGTTAAAATTGATGGGAAGATGGATGGAGCCAAATACAGGACCATTCTGGAAGAAAACCTGATGGAGTCTGCAAAAGACCTGAGACTGGGACGGAGATTTGTCTTCCAACAAGACAATGATCCAAAACATAAAGCAAAATCTACAATGGAATGGTTCAAAAATAAACATATCCAGGTGTTAGAATGGCCAAGTCAAAGTCCAGACCTGAATCCAATCGAGAATCTGTGGAAAGAACTGAAAACTGCTGTTCACAAATGCTCTCCATCCAACCTCACTGAGCTCGAGCTGTTTTGCAAGGAGGAATGGGAAAAAATGTCAGTCTCTCGATGTGCAAAACTGATAGAGACATACCCCAAGCGACTTACAGCTGTAATCGCAGCAAAAGGTGGCGCTACAAAGTATTAACTTAAGGGGGCTGAATAATTTTGCACGCCCAATTTTTCAGTTTTTGATTTGTTAAAAAAGTTTGAAAGATCCAATAAATGTCGTTCCACTTCATGATTGTGTCCCACTTGTTGTTGATTCTTCACAAAAAAATACAGTTTTATATCTTTATGTTTGAAGCCTGAAATGTGGCAAAAGGTTGCAAAGTTCAAGGGGGCCGAATACTTTCGCAAGGCACTGTACATCCTATGAGGCCTTTTAGGCTTTTACACATTGTACAGTATGTGTGTTGCTCAGAAGCCCTTTGTCACATGGTGCACTAGGCCTTGTTGCTAAAAATTATAGCATTGTTCTGCCCTTGCAGCCTAAGGTCATACCCAATGCTATTTGTGGCATTTGCCAGAAGGGTAAGGAGTCCAACAAGAAAGGAAAGCCAGAAGCTCTCATTCACTGCTCACAGTGTAAGAACAGTGGTAAGTGGAACTTCTGTTTTGTTTTTAAATTAAAATTGACAAATCACACTAGCTTTCATTTACAACATAGCATTGTTCATAATGAACATAAAGCTTCTAAAATATGAGCAAAATAACTTTGTTCGATTAGCCTAGTCGTGATCACAAGTTGGGATTATGCAGTGTGTTTTGAAGTAGTGCTGTGGTGCGAGCGATGCCCTGTGTGTGTGTATGTGTGTGTGTGTCCCAGGTCACCCATCGTGCCTGGATATGAGTGAGGAGCTGGTGGGCCTGATTAAAACCTACCCGTGGCAGTGTATGGAGTGTAAGACGTGCACGGTGTGTGAGCAGCCCCACCACGAGGAGGAGATGATGTTCTGTGACAAGTGTGACCGGGGCTTCCACACCTTCTGCGTGGGCCTAGACTCCATCCCTCTAGGTGGGCTCTCTCTATTGGTCTTTTCAAATACTTTAAGGATGCCTCATTACTTCTTTCCTTGGTGAAATCATTGATGGAATCATTGCTTACTCCTATCAATGCGTGTGTTAGATCAGTGATTATTTCATGGAAGGAAGGGACTCTCGCGCGCTCTCTCACTTTCTCTTTATAGTCTCATATGGAGTTTTGTGGTGATTTGAATTTAGCTGGTTTTATGTGAAACAGCATTATTAATTTGCTTAGCCAACTGAACTACTTTTCAGCTTGGGGTGAAGACTGCCAATTAAGTTGTTTTTTTGTGCAGTCAAGAAGGGTTGTTTTTTACCTCAATTTGCTATAGTTAGTGTAGATGCACATTAAACATCCAAAAGTTAATGTTTGGAATGTGGTCAAAGTGCTTTAAGTGTTGAAATCAAATGTTAGAAATAGCTGTTTTTTGTCAGATGCCTTTTAGTCTGAAGGATCCCACAATGCGGTCTATTTTTTAGCCTTTGGTTTGATGTGGCTCTACTGTAATATGTAACATCACAGTTTTTTTCTCCTCAGGTTGCTGGGTTTGTGAGTGTTGCATCAAGGAGTTCTCAACGCCCAAGAAAAAAGGAGGAATAAAAACACCCAAAAAGTCTAAATCTGCACACAAGTAGAATGTGATTACTGACAATGATCAACTCAACAAGCTAATCCTCAATTTTAAAGATACTTTTGTACTTTTGATTTAAGATTAAGTTTGGTAATCCTGTATATATGGATTTACTTTGTCACAATTGGATTTGAAATGTCATTGCCACTGAAGTAAACATTTTTTTAATAACCCATGACTGCCCTGATGTTTCATTAAAGAAAATATTCTTTATGTACAGCCTATTCCTCTCAGGTGACAGTTAAAATAGAATGCTAAATCAACCACAACATGTTATGTGAAGTTTCTAAGGCCATAGTCAATAGAACCAGACATACAGCAGGCACCACAATAGCTCCTCATGCATATTTGACAAGGACTGGCTTAAAAGCGACCAATTAGTCACCTGGAGAGCATGGCCCTGTTTAGCATCTGTCTAGGTGAGAGTCAAAGGGGATCAGTTTGCCTCTTACTGTCCCTTTGGGCCCAGGTGATGCTGTGAAGTCGTATAGCAGCTGCCACGTGGCGACCAGGTAGACTACACTAAGTGACAGATGCATGCATGTCCCTGTCATCTGATAGGTGAAGGTGTGGAGTACAATGGGCAGTTGGGTACAGCAGCGAGCCACACTGTAACAATACGCGTGTGAACACTTGGCATTAAAAGGGCAGTGTTCCACTCAACAGCCGGTGTTTATTTTGAAGAGCCCAGTCAGTAAACATAACAGCGTTCAACAACTGAAGCCTGGCTTGGTCTGTTGAACAATGAGAATTGTGTAAATTGCCCTCTTATTTGCAATGTATATCAGCCAGTAGTTAAAAAATATAATATATATATAAATAAATAAAATTGGGGCTAGAAGAGGAATACTGGAAATGTGCAGAATGCTGTTTTTTATGCTTGCTGGTCTTAAGGGTGCTGTGTAAAGTTGCTGTGCTTTATCCGAAATTACCACAAGATGGAAGCCAAGAGCTATCCTTGAGACACCTTTGCTTTCCTTCAATATCTCTAGTTGGAATGAAAATGCTGTGTCCGACCCTCGCTTGTTCTGGGAACCTCCACTCTGCTCGTTCCTGTGTCCTCTGCTCCAGTAGCGGTACATCGGTACAATCACTGGGGAAGCCAAGCCAGGAAAAAAATGGCATATCACAACCTATGTGTTGTGATAATATCGTCGTTTGCTCTATAACCTGTTAGTTCCTGCCTTGAGACCGTCATATACTGTATTTAGGCTGAAGGCAGAGACGATAAGAAGACACGGTGGCAGAATATTTTCAACCACACCTTTGATTCATCACAAAACTGGAAAGCAACATCTGTCTGGTGAAGTCCACAAAGGATATTGCATGTAACAAACAGTTACATGACCTACAGCATGGTCAATCAAGTTAATGTTTCTGTCATTTTCAGACTACTAAACTATTGTTTTATAACACTAGAGAGTTACAGCAAGTCACAAAAAAATCAGGAGCTACCACTATTCCAGCACCATTTCAACTAAAATATTTAAACTATTTATTCCAATCAACGTAAGCTAATTATCATGCCCTTGATACTGATTCATTTGTCTCTGCGTGTGTCCATAATTATTTAAAAAAAACGTTGACTCACCCTACTTGTAGAGAAACGCCAATGCCATCCTTTCTTTAATTTTGCCGAAACGGTCTATGACCATCATACAGTACACGCTTTTAGGTTTTGTCTTAGGCTAGCTAGTCAGGTAGCCTAACTTCCTTTCATGGGCAACGATGAGCCAGCTAGTTAACGTTAGCCTACTACATAGCTACATGTTGAACTTCCATCCTCTCAGGCCAGGGGCACAATGTATGAATTTATGGTTGGATCAGAATTGCCGTTATAATCATTGTCTAGTACGGAGAATTAAGTAAATCCACAAGTCCAAATCCCTATCTCCATCCATGGCTAATTTAGGAAAGGGACAATTTTAGCTAGCTAGCCACCAGAGGACAATACAATGAGATGCAACATCTCAAAAAAACGAATTGGTGTGCCAGGACCATTCACAGTTGAGCTCACTCAGTTCAGCTCAATGTTAATTGTCTATTAATTGGGAAAGTATGAAGCACAGAGAGTCTAGAGATACATAATTGTTAATATTTTCTTGGTCAATTATTTTGTGAAACCTGTCTTCCCTTGGCAACCATGAATACACGCCACTGCTAGGCTCCCATACATCCCTCATGTGGCTTGCTTCTGTCCCTTCGGTCAAAACTAGTGTTGCAAAATTCCAGGAACTTTCTCCGGTTTTCCTGGTTGGAAGATTCTGTATTTCCTGCTTATACCCTCCTTATTCCAGGTATCCTCCAACTGGGATTTGGGAAAACCAGGAAATGTATAGAATTTTGCAACCCTAGTCAAAACAAACGCTGGATCACTTGTTATTATGTATCAATTATTAATCAGGCATGCCAATGGAAAATACAAACTCATTAGGGCTTTTAAATTAAAAGGCCTCTCTGCTGTTTTGACTTGGAGTGGGTATAGGCTCAGGATGTAATGATCCTCTCTTGTTGCCAGGCTGTTAAACCAGGCTGAGCGCAGACAGCAGCATGGTTATGGGACCTTCCTCATGCATATTTGACTAGAGAAGGCTTTAAACCGGGGCACCTGCCTCACACCTGTTGCCCATCCATAAGGAGAGTGCCCTCGCCCCTGTGGACAAGCTGCTTAAGTGGAGACTGGCCATGCAGTAGGCACCTTTCACCGCCGTTCCGTCTCACCAGGCTGGAATGGAGCAGTTAATGGAGGGGTGTCATTTGAGGGAAGTAAAGAAGGGAGTGTATGAATGGAGGGCATTTGCTGGTTTTGTTCCAGTGAGGTATCTTTAACCAGTTATATCGTACTCCAGAATAAGGCCTAAACTGATGATAAACCACAGAGTTAATAATTGAGGTGTTTGAAGTGTTGGTGGATCTACCTTTGATGTCTTTGGTGTTGACTGGGATGTGTCTGTGTGGGTGTAGGTTACTAATTTCCATCTCTCTCTGCTGTGTTAAATGTTTTGTTTGTCACAGGGCTGGCACTAGCCATTTGGGGCCCCTAAGTGAGATTTGGTTGAGGGCCCCTAATGGGTCTTGACGACGGAGAGAGAATTCAAGTTTCAAAGTTAATTTCTTACAATACTGCACATTTTGCCATGGTTTAGAGAAAATGTTGCAGTTTTAAAGCTTGTTTTCTGCTGTTCTACACATTTTGCCATGGGGCGGAGAGAACTTTTAGCAATTGTATGTTACTTATGCCTGGAGCTGGACCTGGTGTGACAGTGCCACACCTGACCTGAGTCTGTCTGGTTCAGTCATGATCTATCAAGCCAGCTCAATGTTGTGTGAATGTAGATACACTTATTAATATAATATATATTAACAAATCTAGAAGCCTGGTGAAAAGCCCTCCTTCCCGGGTACAGTGCACTCTGGTTGATGAACAGGACCTTTAGGACATTAATCTGCATTGACAACCTTCTGATCTCTGTAATCTCGTCTGAGTAGCAGTCAGCAAACTAGTGTGATTGTGTATGTTATTGTCAGGGCCACATAGGACCTAGACAGGGGTTCTCCAGTTTTTACCACTTACTGCTTCAGACCAACAGCTGGCTGCAGCTGCTCTCCAGTTGCACCACATGCTTGAGTGAGTTAAGTGACCGGCTGCACAGCCAACACTCACTACGAAGCTTCGCACATGGTCCCCCCTCAGCACAGAAGACTGCAGATGTTTTGTTCAGCACTGGTTGCCTCTTCAGTCCTGCAGCCTGTATCAGATAATGTGTAATTAATTCATGTATCAGTTTTAGACCTTATGGCCTGAATGCTGGGCTTCAGCAGTAACCTCATGTAACTGAATATCACATATACTGTAATGTACTCCGCTGTATGATCAAATACATTTTTAGTACACACAATATCCCTCTGGGTGTTAAGAATGCGTATTAATATTGGGGCAACTGTACAGCTGAGCATTCAACACCATCGTGCCCACAAAGCTCATCACTAGGGGACCCTGGGAATAAACACCTCCCTCTGCAACTGGATCCTGGACTTCCTGACGGACCACCTCCAGGTGGTAAGGGTAGGCAGCAACACATCTGCCACGCTGATCCTCAACACTGGGGCCCCTCAGGGGTGCGTGCTTAGTCCCCTCCTGTACTCCCTGTTCATCCACGACTGTGTGGCAAAACATGACTCCAACACCAAGTTTTCTGACGACACAAGTGGTAGGCCTGATCACCGACAACGATGAGACAGTCTATAGGGAGGAGGTCAGAGACTGCCAGGACAAAGCCACTCAATGTGAGCAAGACAAAGGAGCTGATCGTGGACTATAGGAAAAGGCGGGCTGAACAGGCCTCTATTAACATCGACGAGGCTGTAGTGGAGCGGGTCAATACTTTCAAGTTCCATGGTGTCCACATCACCAACGAACTATCATGGTCCAAAAACACCAAGACAGTCGTGAAGAGGCCACGACAACACCTTTTCCCCCTCAGGAGACTGAAAATATTTGGCATGGGTCCCCAGATCCTCAAAAAGTTATACAGCAGCACCATTGAGAGCATCCTGACCAGTTGCATCACGGCCTGGTATGGCAACTGCTCGGCATCTGACCGTAAGGCGCTATAGAGGGTATTGCGAATGGCCCAGAACATCACTGGGGGCGAAGCTTCCTGCCGTCCAGGACCTATAATCTAGATGGTGTCAGAGGAAGGCCCCAGAAAAATTCTAAGACTCCAGTCACCCAAGTCCAAGTCATAGACTGTTCTCTCTGCTAGCGCACGGCAAACGTTACTGGAGCACCAAGTCTAGGACCAAAATGCTCCTTAACAGCTTCTACCCCCAAGCTGTAAGACTGCTGAACAATTCAACAAATGGCCACCCGGACTATTTACATTACCCCGCCCCCCCACCCACCTCCCTTTGTTTTTACACTGCTGCTACTCGCTGTTTATTACCAATGCATAGTCACTTTACCCCTACCTACATGTACAAATTTACCTCGACTAACCTGTACCACCGCACATTGACTCGGTACAGGTACCCCCTGTATATAGCCTCGTTATTGTTATTTAATTGTGTTATTTATTTTAACTTTAGTTTATTTAGTAAATAAATATTTTCTTCACTCTATTTCTTGAACTGCGTTGTTGGTTATGGGGCTTGTAAGTAAGAATTTCACGGTAAGGGCTACACCTGTTCTTTCAGCGCATGGGACATAACATTTTATTTGAAATGGGAATTGTTTTAGTGTCGGTATAAGCATTATACAACACCTAGATGTGCTGTCCTGCCTGTGACATACATACCAGCCGTGAGGTGAGTCAGTCACCATCTCCCATTTTCAACACCTGTTCCTCCACAACATTCTGTAATAAGCTAGACTTTGATATAAACCCTGTTCTCTCCCTTGAGTGTCTGTGCTGCTGTGTTGGGGGTGGGTGGGCAGTCTTCATTTTACAGCTCATTACAGTTTCTCCGGCCTCTGGGATAGTTTCACAGTCCTGTTCCAAACAGTGTTCCCTGCCTTGTCACTGAGCTGCTGAAGCACTGTTGGGATCCCTGTGAGTGAAGACAACATATGGACATTGCCCTCCCTTCCTGTTTCAAGGGAATGTTGTTCTGGCTGGGTGGACTCCTGGGAAAAAGAGTGCTACCTTTGACCTATGGGATCACTCATTTACTCTGGGCCCAGGGAGAAGATGATGGAATCTGCAGGAAGGGATGCAGCCAACCAGCTGTCACTATGAACTCCCTTCCAGTGTTTCCTTGGCCATTCTCAGGGAGGAAGGCAGGCCCTTTTGAGGGCAGAGCAACAGTGCCAAAGCATTTGCCTGACGATCTGTGTTAGCCATCTCTATAGCTGTCTTCTGTTGTAGGCTTTTGGTACAAACTGTGAAGCCATCATGGGGTAGAAATAACGACAAGATGTATGGGTGTGCTGTTTATTGGTGTACATATAGTGTGTTTCTCAAGTTTGTTTCTTGCCAGTATTTATGCAATAATTTATGTGGCAGCGAGTTGAGGTTTGTGTTTTCCAAAACAACCTGACTTTTGTTTGGGGTGCATTATTCTTCTCGCTCTCTGTCTGCCCTCTCTCACTTAACAATCCCTGTTACAGTCCCCTGAACGGGCAGCTGTAGGTTTGACGTCACATCCCAGACCTGTATCTGTCTGTGCAGTAATTCAAGTAGCCAGTATTTACAGACATCAACCAACATCCTACCGCTTCTGATATGTCTGTCTGTCATTGGGCTGGGTGTGGGCAGAAACCTGAGCCGTTTACAATACTAAGTCCTGGAGAGACACAGTCCTCCAAACCATCCACTGACAGGGAATAGGGTATTATCATCCCTGACACTGATCTGTTTGCTATGAGTTATCTGTTGCTGAGGTATAATATACAGAAAGGTATTACAGGTTCAATTAAAACACTTTTTAAATAGTTGGAATATTCAGTTTAACAGAGACACGAGCTGAGTGCTTCTTTGATTATAGGTGTATACCATGGGGTGATCTTTGATCATGAGATGAAATGGAACAAACAGAAGTGTTAACTTCCAGAAGGCACTTTCATGTAGTGGAACTATTTCCACTGAGCATATTGGAATGAATGACATGTTTCCCCTATTTTAATGTATCTATAAGGCCCCTAAACCCCTGACTATTTTATTTCTCACAGGTTTGGCTACTTAAACGTTTGTGAGAGGTGATGAGTGATAGGCCTATAGATGGACAGGATTGAGTGGTGTACATACATCTCTGGTTTGACACATGCTAGTTGATCTGGACAAATGATCAAATATCTGAGGCTACTGCAGGATTTTTTCCAACATAATAAACAGTTTAAACTACAGTAGGCTACCAGTAGAGCTGGTCAGGGGCAGACTTAGTGATTTTGGGGGCCCAGGCAGAGGCCACTTGGAAACTACAACTCCCTACTACATCGCACAGTTTGGGCATGATCTGATTTATGTCTAAAGAAACTGCAGCACAATATGCACATTGAGATCGAAGAAGAAGGAAAAAAGACATTGTGCAATTTTTTGTTTCAAAAACAAAAAAACAACTAACATTTTGGTTAATCGATCAGCACTACTGTAAACATGTATTACCTTTTAATGTGCCATAAATAACTTCAAAAAGTAGGTTACCTTCACACGTTCATCCAAAATAATTCCAGCATCCGAACAGTGCACTGTGCACTCACCAACTATCTCACCGGAGAAAGCATCTGAGTGAGCAAAACAACGCCCCTCTGTCTAACTATATGTAGCCCATGTATCTGATGCCGTATGGCCAAAAAGAGTATAACATGCCTTAATCTTTTTGGCCAGACAGCATCAGATACATGGGCTACACATACTGTACATCCTCTGCCTCAACGACGATTGCAGTGTTATCAGCAGCACCTGTCTTTTTACTAAAAAATGCAAATTGTATTCCCAAGAGCTTGAGTGCCTGGGGCTGGGTTTTTACTAAGCTAGCATATGGAATTGTTTTAAGATGGTCATACCAAGGATCATTTAGCTATTTGATTTGGAATTTTAGGACCACTGTAGGTATAAAATATAATTACAAATTAAATATTTGATAACATTGAATTTGGCCTTACTGCTATTAGCCCATAGAAACTCATTGAATAACAGATTCATACATGGAAAAACAGATTGTCAAAAATGTAATCAAAGGGATGTATGTTTGGAAATGCCCTATTCACTATCATTCATTTTTTGGCCCAGTATCTGGTTACATTCAGACGAATTCCATAACACTTGTGGGTGTTGTAGAGCAAAACGGAGAAGACAATCGTGTTCAAGAGAGTCTCATCTTAGTGGGGTCATATTAGTGTAGCCCAAACTGCTCGACGCTACAGACGTTTTCGTGAGAAGACCGATTTTCTGGATGTCTCCTGGTCTGACAAACACAGCTGTAGCTCGGCCATCTTCCATCGCAGATACAAGGCCCACATTGGTGGATGCGGTGGATGGAGACTCAGCCCATGCCAAGAAAACAGATGCAGTATCTCTAGCTTAAACAGATTTGAATGGGAATGAGTTTTTTGTTCATTATGCCTCGGCATGAAAGGTCCTCAAGCGGCGGAGAAAGAAATATATTCCATTTTTGTATTACATTTTTTAAATCCCAGCTCATGAGGCCCCTTGATTATGTGAGGCCTGAGGCAATTGCTTCTTCTGTCTAATGGTAAGTCCGCCAGTGGGGCTAGTATGTGGTATGATTCATCCAGAAGTAAGGCACATACCATTATCCTTCATGTGGATGGTAAAACAGGCTTCTGTGTGTCAGTGACATGATTAGGCTACTTAGTGAATAACAAAGTGTATTTTTCCAGGCTGTGTCTGGTATGCCATGTGAGGTATTAGAAAAACATGTAGCTCAGCAGGGACAGATACACTTTGTTGGAAAGTAGAGTAAACAAGCAAACGAAAACACACAAACATACAGTGCATTCGGAAAGTATTCAGACCCCTTGACCCCTCCACATGTTACGTTACAGCCTTATTATAAAATGTATTAAATTATTTTCTCCTGTTTGTCCTGTTGGAAGGTGAACCTTCGGCCCAGTCTGAGGTCCTGAACGCTCTGGAGCAGGTTTTAATCAAGGATCGCTCTGTACTTTGCTTTGTTCATCTTTGTCTCGATCCTGACTAGTCTCCCAGTCTCTGCCACTGAAAAACATCCCCACAGCATGATGCTGCCACGACCATGCTTCACCGTAGGGATGGTGCCAGGTTTCCTCCTGACGTGATGTTTGGCATTCAGGCCAAAGAGTTCAATCTTGGTTGCAAACTCCAAGTGGGCTGTCGTGCCTTTTACCGAGGAGTGGCTTCCGTCTAGCCACTCTACCATCAAGGCCTGATTGGTGGAGTGCTGCAGAGATGGCTGTCCTTCTGGAATGTTCTTCCATCTCCACAGAGGAACTCTGGAGCTCTGTCAGAGTGACCATCGGGTTCTTGGTCACCTCCCTGACCAAGGCCCTTCTCCCCCGATTGCTCAGTTTGACCGGGCGGCCAGCTCTAATCCTAGTAAAAATTCCCTGTCTTAGGTCA
This sequence comes from Oncorhynchus mykiss, assembly GCF_013265735.2. Classification (NCBI taxonomy): domain Eukaryota; kingdom Metazoa; phylum Chordata; class Actinopteri; order Salmoniformes; family Salmonidae; genus Oncorhynchus; species Oncorhynchus mykiss. Next base: position 26,923,956 of record NC_048584.1, on the reverse strand, counting down.
GTGAGGATCACCACTTTATTTTAAGAATGTGAAATGTCAGAATAATAGTAGAGAGAATGATTTATTTCAGCTTCTATTTCTTTCATCACGTTCCTGTGGGTCAAAAGTTTACATGCACTCAATTAGTATTTGGTAGCATTGCCTTTAAATTGTTTAACTTGGGTCAAACGTTTCAAGTTACACCAGAGCTGGTGTAACTGAGTCAGGTTTGTAGGCCTCCTTGCTCGCACACACTTTTTCAGTTCTGCCCACACATTTTCTATGGGATTGAGGTCAGGGCTTTTTGATGGCCACTCCAAATACCTTGACTTTGTTGTCCTTAAGCCATTTTTAAAAATTTTGTTAAAGAAAATTAACCCTTTTTCTCCCTAATTTCGTGGTATCCAATTGTTTTAGTAGCTATTATCTTGTCTCATCGCTACAACTCCCTTACGGGCTCGGGAGAGACGAAGGTTGAAAGTCATACGTCCTCCGAGACACAACCCAACCAAGCCACACTGCTTCTTAACACAGTGCCATCCAACCCAGAAGCCAGCCGCACCAATGTGTCGGAGGCTACACCGTGCACCTGGCAACCTTGGTTAGCGCGCACTGCGCCCGGCCCGCCACAGGAGTCGCTGGTGCGCGATGAGACAAGGATTTCCCTACTGGCCAAACCCTCCCTAACCCGGACGACGCTAGGCCAATTGTGCGTCGCTCCACGGACCTCCCGGTCGCGGCCGGTTACGAGAGAGCCTGGGTGCGAACCCAGAGTCTCTGGTGGCACAGCTGGCGCTGCACCCGGGAGGCGTCCTTAAGCCATTTTGCCACAACTTTGGAAGTATGCTTGGGGTCATTGTCCTTTTGGAAGACCCATTTGCGACCAAGCTTTAACTTCCTGACTGATGTCTTGAGATGTTGCTTCAAAATATCCACATAATTTTTCTTCTTCATGATGCCATCCATTTTGTGAAGTGCACCAGCCCCTCCTGCAGCAAAGCACCCCCACAACATGACGCTGCTACCCGTGTGCTTCATGGTTGGGATGGTGTTCTTCGGCTTGCAAGCCTCCCCCTTTTCCTCCAAACATAACAATGGTCATTATGGCCAAACAGTTCTATTTTTGTTTCATCAGACCAGAGGACATTTCTCCAAAAAGTACAATATTTGTCCCCATGTGCAGTTGCAAACCGTAGTCTGGATTTTTGTAGCAGTGGCTTCTTCCTTGCTGAGCGGCCTTTCAGGTTATGTCGATATAGGACTCGATTTACTGTGGATATAGATACTTTTGTACCGGTTTCCTCCAGCATCTTCACAAGGTCCTTTGCTGCTGTTCTGAGATTGATTTGCACCTTTCGCACCAAAGTACGTTCATCTCTAGGAGAAAGAACGCATCTCCTTCCTTAGCGATGTGACGGCTACGTTTGTACAGGTGAGCGTGGTACCTTTCAGGCGTTTGGAAATTGCTCCCAAGGATGAACCAGACTTGTGGAGGTCTACAACTTTTTTCTGAGGTCTTGGCTGATTTCTTTTGATTTTCCCATAATGTCAGGCAAAGAGGCACTGAGTTTGAAGGTAGGCCTTGAAATACATCCACAGATACATGTCAATTAGCCTATCACAAGCTTCTAAAACCATGGCATAATTTTCTGGAATTTTCCAAGCTGTTTAAAGGCACTGTCAACTTAGTGTATGTACACTTCTGACCCACTGGACTTGTGAAATAATCTGTCTGTAAATAATTGTTGAAAAAATGAGTTTTAATGACTCCAACCTAAGTGTATGTAAACTTCCGACTTCAACTGTAAATAAGGTATTTCTGTTTTTGCTCTTTTATACATTTGCAAAAATATCTTTCGCTTTCATTATGGGGTATTGTGTGTAGATTGATGAGGAAATAAATTAATTTAATACATTTTAGAATAAGGCTGTAACATAACAAATTGTGGAAAAGGGGAAGAGGTCTGAATACTTTCTGAATGCACTGTATTTCAAGATGTCACAGAAGGATGGGGAAATTGGAGAACACATAGTTTATCTCTAAGAGGGACGAGGCCTTATTCAACAATACTGTGTCATGTCTGTTGGAACAATTGAAAAACCAATGAAGCTCTTGTATTTCTTTGATGTTTTTCATTCATATAAAATAAATTAAATGTTTGAAAAGTTAATTAATCTTTGGCCATTTAGTGAGCTTGGATCCAAATACATCCAACAGCAGTCTGATTTTCATTCTCAGGACACCCTTCATCCAGTTTGTCTCAGAGAAAGAAGTGACCAAACAGAAATGATCTGCCGTGGTGTGGCTGAGGCCGGGTGGCCGAAGGGGGCGGTCCCCCCAAGCAGCCCACTGTGGTGAGAGAGAGGCGCCATAGACAGGGGCTGGAGACCCACTGAGAGGAGAGAAAACATTCAGTGGCCCTGTCTGACACCAGGGGTCAGGGGTTCAGCCCCAGCCACTGTAGGCAGCTTAGAAGGCAGGGCCCTCTCCGTGCTCACTCTGCTCCCCCCAGCGCCATCATTTTGAAGCCGGAGCAGCTGGCAGGTGTCAGGAGTTACAAAGGGCCATCTGTGCAGGGAGAACTGTCCCAACCATCCCCTCGCTCGCTACTTCATTAAACTTTCCACTTCATAAACCCAACTGGGCCAGCTCGCTGTCGCTGGCCAGCATGTGGGCCACGCTCCCAAACTTTTTTTTCCCAGCACTCACTCGGTCAGTCCACATTGCCAACCATACACAAGGGACAAGCCCCCTTTTATTTATTTTTTCATCCTCAACTTTTTTCTCTATTTGGCCGGTGGGAAGAAAAAATTCAACAAAACAACTTTTATTGGCAGGCTTGAGAGATGGAATTTCAAGATACATTTTTTTTATAAATAATTTACCACAGTTTTTGATATTGTGAAGAACACATGATGGAAAATGGAATGTACTGAAGTGATGTAAAGTATAAAAAATACGTTATTCAGTTATACCAATGCAAATATAATAAAATCTCCATTAAAAAAAAAAAACATTTTCCCACCAGAGGTTATTTTCCATCAAAACTGACTTGTTGCAGATAAAAGGATGTGCTTGATGATGTATTGCACAATAAACACTTTTGTGCTGAAGTTCTCATGTACCGAATAAAAAACATTTGATGTGTTTCCATTGCGTTTTCCGGAGGGGATGGCTGCCGTTTTACAGGCTCCTGACCAATTGTGCTATTTTGTGTGTTTTTTGCTCTGTTTTTCACTTTTTTTTGTACGTAATGTTTCTTATGACTGACAGAAAAAAGCTTGAGCTGGCGCACACCCAGAGAAAATGATTTAGTGTAGAGGTGCTGACTTATGGTGAATAAACTGTAAGCTATAAAAACAGTCGCACACTCCATATGTATATCCTCCCAGTCATTTATTGGTTAAAAACCACCAATGTTTCGGCATCACTGTGCCTTCTTCAGGGTTATGTCATAAATGCTTGAACCAGGTTATGTAGACAAACAGTGCAATTAGTGCAACCAATGACAATAGTGAGGGGTTTGTCGTAATTGCTAGGTTGATCAGAATGAATTGAGCGAAACTGTTGAAAGACAATAGCCTACAGAATATTGAATATATTATGCCATTGTTATCAGTAGCATTAGCATAACATTAGCATCAACATTCATTGTTTCATTTAATTTCCCCTATATATTTAAATATTTCCAATTTCATTAAATGTTTTTGTTCCATGTAATCTTTTGGTTCAACCATAATGCATAATAAGCATCATCAACAGGGGGAACAATATTGGGTGTACGCTGATAAGCTGTAGAAAGAATATTGTGTGTAGGCTGATAAACTGTAGAAAGAATACATTAGTTTATAAGACCTGTTCACAGAAATTATAATTTGTTATATTATAGTTTGTCAATATTCAGACCACTAGGGGTCAGTGTTTTTAAATAGGATGTCCAGTAGGCCTCCCCCTGTAGTAGTAGGAGCTCAATGTTAACGCCTCTCCTTGGTAGAGCAACATGCTCAATTTCTGTGTATTTATTTGAGGGAGGAGATGGAATGGTTCGCTTCAACAAAGTGAGCTGCTACTGCATAGTCCGTGTTCTTACACCTGATTGAACTGCGGTGTGCAGCTATGTGTTGTTTTAATTGTATTTTTGTTTGTCCTATGTAGGCTTTCCCTCATGTACAGGTGATGAGATAGATTACTGCCTTTGTCTTGAATGGGATGATACCCCTAACAGGGATTTTTCGACCTGTATGTGGGTGTCTGAAGAAGGATGCTTTTGTAGTGCTATGGCACTGTGCGCATGAGTCACATTTGTAGTTCCCATTTGGAATGGGTGTCAAGAGAGTCTGAGTGGGCTCAGGGGGCATGTCAGATCTCACTAAGCTATCCCCGATATTAAATCCACGCTTATAGACCACCGGTGGGGGTTGCTTTTAGAGGTGTGCAATTTATTTGTCTGATTGCAGAATATGCCAGTGCTTGTTCAGGATTGTTTTCATTTTCTCTGAACACTTGGTGTACTTAGTGCAGAACACTGTTGTGTTTTCTTCTTTGGTTTAGTTTTTTAGTCATTCCTCTGTTGGTTTTTGAGATATTTTCATCATTGCAGCATTAAGAGTTTTGTCCTTGTAGCCTTTCATTTTGAATTTCTGTCATTTTCTTATTATTAAAAAAAATATATATATACAGTGGGGAGAACAAGTATTTGATACACTGCTGATTTTGCAGGTTTTCCTACTTACAAAGCATGTACAGGACTGTCATTTTTATCAAAGGTACACTTCAACTGTGAGAGAAGGAATCTAAAACAAAAATCCAGAAAATCACATTGTATGATTTTTAAGTAATTCATTTGCATTTTATTGCATGACATAAGTATTTCATACATCAGAAAAGCATAACTTAATATTTGATACAGAAACCTTTGCAATTACAGAGATCATACATTTCCTGTAGTTCTTGACCAGGTTTGCACAAACTGCAGCAGGGATTTTGGCCCATTCCTACATACAGACCTTCTCCAGATCCTTCAGGTTTCGGGGCTGTCGCTGGCCGATACGGACTTTCAGCTCCCTCCAAAGATGTTCTATTGGGTTCAGTTCTGGAGACTGGCTAGGCCACTCCAGGACCTTGAGATGCTTCTTACGGATCCACTCCTTAGTTGCCCTTGCTGTGTGTTTCGGGTCGTTGTCATGCTGGAAGACCCAGCCACGACCCATCTCCAATGCTCTTACTGAGGGAAGGAGGTTGTTGGCCAAGATCTCGCGATACATGGCCCCATCCATCCTCCCCTCAATACGGTGCAGTCGTCCCGTCCCCTTTGCAGAAAAGCATCCCCAAAGAATTATGTTTCCACCTCCATGCTTCACGGTTGGGATGTTCTTGGGGTTGTACTCATCCTTCTTCTTCCTCCAAACACGGCGAGTGGAGTTTAGACCAAAAAGCTCTATTTTTGTCTCATCAGACCACATGACCTTCTCCTTTTCCTCCTCTGGATCATCCAGATGGTCATTGGCAAACTTCAGACGGGCCTGAACATGCAGGGGGACCTTGCGTGCGCTGCAGGATTTTAATCCATGACAGCGTAGTGTGCTACTAATGGTTTTCTTTGAGACTGTGGTCCCAGCTCTCTTCAGGTCATTGACCAGGTCCTGCCGTGTAGATCTGGGCTGATCCCTCACCTTCCTCATGATCATTGATGCCCCACGAGGTGAGATCTTGCATGGAGCCCCAGACCGAGAGTGATTGATCATCATCTTGAACTTCTTCCATTTTCTAATAATTGCGCCAACAGTTGTTGCCTTCTCACCAAGCTGCTTGCCCATTGTCCTGTAGCCCTTCCCAGCCTTGTTTAGGTCTACAATTTTATCCCTGATGTCTTTATACAGCTCTCTGGTCTTGGCCATTGTGGAGAGGCTGGAGTCTGTTTGATTGAGTGTGTGGACAGGTGTATTTTATACAGGTAATGTGTTCAAACAGGTGCAGTTAATACAGGTACTGAGTGGAGAACAGGAGGGCTTCTTAAAGAAAAACTAACAGGTCCGGATGTACTGCAGCGCCAGCTGTGCCACCAGAGACTCTGGGTTCGCCTACTGGTTGGTAGGTGATCAAATACTTATGTCATGCAATAAAATGCAAATGAATTACTTAGAAATCATACAATGTGATTTGCTGGATTTGTATTTTAGATTCCGTCTCTCTCTTTTTTTTTGTTGTTGTTGAATTTTACCCCTTTTTCTCCCCAATTTCGTGGTATCCAATTGTTTAGTAGCTACTATCTTGTCTCATCGCTACAACTCCCGTACGGGCTCGGGAGAGACGAAGGTTGAAAGTCATGCGTCCTCCGATACACAACCCAACCAAGCCGCACTGCTTCTTAACACAGCGCCATCCAACCCGGAAGCCAGCCGCACCAATGTGTCGGAGGAAACACCGTGCACCTGGCAACCTTGGTTAGCGCGCACTGCGCCCGGCCCGCCACAGGAGTCGCTGGTGCGTGATGAGACAAGGATTTCCTAACCGGCCAAACCCTCCCTAACCCGGGCGACGCTAGGCCAATTGACCTCTACATGCTTTGTAAGTAGGAAAACCTGCAAAATCAGCAGTGTATCAAATACTTGTTCTCCCCACTGTATATATTTCTTTATTGAATATCCAATAGATACAATATACTTGCAGTGAAGCCGCTCAACAACTACACCACACCAGTCATCCAACATCCTCCCATTCAGAGAAAAGCATCCAGGGTCAACGCCCTGCTCAAGGGCACGTCGACAGATCTCCCACAAGGCCAAAGACAGGGACCCGAACCCTCCAAGATTCCCCCACAACTCCCCAAGAGCTGTCCCTTAACCATCCGAGACCCCTCCCACAGCCCCCCCCCAAGAAAAAAATACAAAAATAGTAAAAAATGTAAATAATTCCATTCCCCACCCCCAAGAACCCCTCCAATGCACCAAAAAACAAAAAATGAACTAAAGAGAAAAAAGAAAAGGAAAACAGAAAACAACAATGCAAAAAATGCTAAAATCATAACAGCAAGGCCAACTGTATATGTTTGAGTGCATGTCTGGCACTATTTACATGTGTGTGTGTGTGTGTCTGTGTATGTGTGCATTTGAATGAGAGTGTGTGTATATGTATGTGTACAAACACGTGCACGGCATCAGCCTCGGGCAAACTGGCATTAGCTGTAAAAACACTGCCCCTCATTGTCATTCAAACACACTTTTTATTATGTTTTATTTTGACTTTATTTTTATAGTTTTATCTTTGACCATTCTATCCCCCTGCCCAGCAACTCCACTCCCACTTGTCTCCAATTCCACATCCCAACCCTCAGACCATCCCACCTATCTCTGCTGGCCACCCTCTTTGGATTTCTATACAACATATATCTTTCAACTCTGCTGTGATGTTTAACGTGCAATTTCAATCTATGAATAGAATCCACAGATTGCGAGTTGAATATAAATCGTTTTACTAAGAATATTAGTTTATATTAGTAATTGACTGACCTGGTCTCTCCAGATCTCCCATCAGTACTATTTCTAGGGTCAATTTTAGATCAATGTTGTGCATTTTCAGCCATTCCTGAACCTGAGATCAGAAACAGGCTACCTTAGGGCAATACCAAAATAAATGGTCTATTGATTCTGTATCCTCACAACAAAATCTGCAGAGCTTCGATGATTTTATGCTCCAAATATTCAACATTTTCTTGGTGGCAAGAATTCTATATAATAATTGTAGCTGAAAAGCACGGAGTCTTGCATCGTTTTATATATCAACTCATATACCCTGTACCATGGAACCTGTACATCAAAAATCTGTAATGATGGGGCGGTGAGTCCGAAGCAGGTGAAACGTTTTAGTAACACAACAAAACCAACAACATTAACATAAGGCAGAATGCCAATACACAAGAACAATACCAACTGGTGAGTGAACATGGGAGAGTGACATATAAAGGGGAGGAGATGATGATGGTAATGGAGTCCAGGTATGAATCATAATGATTAACAGGTGTGCGTAATGATGAATCCCGGGACCGGTGGTTGGTACTCTGGCGACGTCGTACGCGGGAGGGGAGGAGCAGACATGACAAAATCTCTTCTCAACTATTTTGCAATCTGTATGGCACAGTTGTTAACATCCTGGTCCTCAAATCTAACTGGTATACTTTCCTATTTATGCTATTTTTATTCCTCCAACAGTTTTGATCCTTTATATTGGGCAGACAGACCAGTTCCCTAACTCCTCCCATTGCCACCTGCCTCCTTCATTTTTGGGGTAATCCTGTAATCAATTGGTTGTACTCTTGAGCAGACCTTCCCGTACAATTCTGATAACTCCATTAACGACATAACTCTACCATTCCAATTTACAATGTCATTTAAGAACAAAATATCATTTTCAAACATCTTTCCCATAAATACAGGTATTTTATCAACCAGCACATTTGAGTTCAGCCATAATATTTGTTGTAATTTTTGTTCTATCTTTTCAGGGAGATGAAATTGAAATTGTATCTAGCTCTGCAAAGCTTGTTTGAAAAAGAGAGATACTTTGAAAAAAGTATCATTTTCAATTGCTCGAAAATGAGACACAAAGGCAAAAAGGCCATTTTTAAACAACGGATGAGCTTTTCTTAGTAATCTACTTGAGAACCATTTAGGGTTCAAGTAAAACTTTTGAATAAGTGAAGCTTTTAGAGAGAGGTTTAGTGCTTTTATATTTAATAATCTCAACCCACCCAATTCATATTCATTATATAGATAAGCACGCTTTATTTTGTCTGGTTTAGTGTCCCAGATAAAGCAAATAAAAATTGCTCATGTGATTAGAAAAACAAATCATCAGGGGTAGGCAGCCCCATAAGAAAGTGAGTAAACTGAGATATGACTAAGGCGTTTGTCACGACTTCCACCGAAGTCGGTCCCTCTCCTTGTTCGGGCGGCGTTTGGCGGTCGACGTCACCGGCTTTCTAGCCACCGCCGATCCACTTTTCATTTTCCATTTGTTCTGTCTTTGTCTTATCACACCTGGCTTCACTTATTCAATTACTTGTTTATTATTTAACCCCCTGTTCTACATGTTGTATTTGTGAGTGATTGTTTGTTGTATTATGTTTTTATTTATTTATTTTTTATTTCACCTAACAAGGTAGGCTAGTTGAGAACATGTTCTCATTTACAACTGCAACCTGGCCAAGATAAAGCAAAGAAGTGCGACACAAACATCAACACAGAGTTACACATGGAATAAACAAACATACAGTCAATAATACAATAGAGAAAAAGTATATATACAGTGTGTGCAAATGAGGTAAGATAAGGGAGGTAGGCAATAAATAGGCCATAGTGGCGAAATAATTACAATTTAGCATTTAAACACTGGAGAGACAGATGTGAAAAAGATGAATGTGGAAGTAGAGATACTGGGGCGCAAAGGAGCAGAAAAATAAATAAATAACAGTATTGGGATGAGGTAGTTGGATGGGCTATATCCGGATGGGCTATATCCAGATCGGCTATGTACAGTTGCAGTGATCTGTGAGCTGCTCTAACAGCTGGTGCTTAAAGCTAGAGAGGGAGACATGGGTCTGCAGCTTCAGTGCTTTTTGCAATTCGTTCCAGTCATTGGCAGCAGAGAACTGTAAGGAAAGGCAGCGAAAGGAGGAATTGGCTTTGAGGGTTACATGGCCCCGTTCATTCTTTCCTTTCTTTCCTTCAGTCGTCCTGATCCCTTTGCAGAAAAACAGCCCCAAAGCATGATGTTTCCACCCCCATGCTTCACAGTAGGTATGGTGTTCTTTGGATGCAACTCTGCATTCTTTGTCCTCCAAACACAATGAGTTGAGTTTTTACCAAAAAGTTATATTTTGGTTTCATCTGACCATATGACATTCTCCCAATCTTCTTCTGGATCATCCAACTGCTCTCTAGCAAACTTCAGACGGGCCTGGACATGTACTGGCTTAAGCAGGGGGACACGTCTGGCAGGGGGACACGTCTGGCACTAATAATTGCTCCCACAGTTGATTTCTTCAAACCAAGCTGCTTACCTGTTGCAGATTCAGTCTTCCCAGCCTGGTGCAGGTCTACAATTTTGTTTCTGGTGTCCTTTGACAGCTCTTTGGTCTTGGCCATAGTGGAGTTTGGAGTGTGACTGTTTGAGGTTGTGGACAGGTGTCTTTTTTATACTGATAACAAGTTCAAACAGGTGCCATTAATACAGGTAACGAGTGGAGGACAGAGGAGCCTCTTAAAGAAGAAGTTACAGGTCTGAGAGAGCCAGAAATCTTGCTTGTTTGTAGGTGACCAAATACTTATTTTCCACCATAATTTGCAAATAAATTCATTAAAAATCCTACAATGTGATTTTCTGGATTTTTTTTCGTGGTTGAAGTGTACCTATGATGAAAATTACAGGCCTCTCTCATCTTTGTAAGTGGGAGGACTTGCACAATTGGTGGCTGACTAACTACTTTTTTGCCCCACTGTACCTGCTGGAGCACGTGCTACTATGGTGACCTGTCAGCTGATATAATGGGTGGCTTTACCTAGCAAAGACTTATAGATGACCTGGAGCCAGTGGGTTTCGCTATGAATATGAAGCAAGGGCCAGCCAACGAGAGCATACTGTTCGCAGTGGTGGGTAGTATATGGGGCTTTGGTGACAAAACGGATGGCACTGTGATAGACTGCATCCAATTTGTTGAGTAGAGTGTTGGAGGCTATTTTGTAAATGACATCGCCGAAGTCAAGGATCGGCAGGATAGTCAGTTTTACAAGGGTATGTTTGGCAGCATGAGTGAAGGATGCTTTGTTGCGAAATAGGAAGCCGATTCTAGATTTAATTTTGGATTGGAAATGCATAATGTGAGTCTGGAAGGAGAGTTTACAGTCAAACCAGACACCTAGGTATTTGTAGTTGTCCATGTATTCTAAGTCAGAACCATCCAGAGTAGTGATACTTGACAGGCGGGCAGATGCGGGCAGTGATCGGTTGAAGAGCATGCATTTAGTTTTACTTGTATTTAAGAGCAATTGGAGGCCACGGAAGGAGAGTTGTATGGCATTGAAGCTCATCTGGAGGTTAGTTAACACAGTGTCCAAAAAAGGGCCAGAGGTATACAGAATGGTGTCGTCTGCGTAGAGGTGGATCAGAGAATCACCCGCAGCCAGAGCAACATCATTGATATATACAGAGAAAGAGTCGGCCCGAGAATTGAACCCTGTGGCACCCCCATAGAGACTTCTAGAGGTCCAGACAACAGGCCCTCCAATTTGACAAACTGAACTCTGTCTGAGAAGTAGTTGGTGAACCAGGCGAGGCATTCATTTGAGAAACCAAGGCTGTTGAGACTGTCGATAAGAATGTGGTGATTTACAGAGTTGAAAGCATTGGCCAGGTCAATAAATACAGCTGCACAGTATTGTCTCTTATCGATGGCGGTTATGATATCGTTTAGGACCTTGAGCGTGGCTGCGGTACACCCATGACCAGCTCTGAAACCAGATTGCATAGCGGAGAAGGTATGGTGGGATTCGAAATGGTCGGTGATCTGTTTGTTAACTTGGCTTTGAAAGACCTTAGAAAGGCAGAGTAGGATAGATATAGGTCTGTGGCAGTTTGGGTCCAGATTGTCTAGCCCTGCTGATTTGTAGGGGTCCAGATTTTGCAGCTCTTTCAGAACATCAGCTATCTGGATTTTGGGTGAAGGGGAAATGGGGGAGGCTTGGGCAAGTTGTTGTGGGGGGTGCAGGGGTGTTGACCAGGGTAGGGGTGGCCAGGTGGAAAGCAAGGCCAGCTGTAGAAAAATGCTTATTGAAATTCTACATTTTTGTGGATTTATCGGGGTGACAGTGTTTCCTAGCCTCAGTGCCTTGGGCAGCTGGGAGGAGGTGCTCTTATTCTCCATGGACTTTACAGTGTCCCAGAACTTTTTGGAGTTTTTGCTGCAGGATGCAAATTTCTGTTTGAAAAAGTTAGCCTTTGCTTTCCAAACTGCCTGTGTATATTGGTTCCTAACTTCCCTGAAAAGTTGCATATCGCGGGGGCTATTTGATGCTAATGCCATATGCCACAGGATGTTTTGTGCTGATCAGTGGCAGTCAGGTCTGGATTGAACCACGGGCTATATCTGTTCCTGGTTCTACATTTTTTGAATGGAGCATGCTTATTTAAGCTTGTGAGGAAAGCACTTCATATCTTTTGTGATTTGAATACCAAATATGTCTACTTCACCGTCAGACCATTTTATAGGTAAACTGCAGGGTAATGTAAAAGTTGTATTTTTTAAAGATCCAATATGTAATATTGTACATCATAATTAGGTTTTAGTCCAGAGAGTCCAGAAAAGTTATCTTCAATGAGACAATGCAGGGATCTAGCTTACGGACTTAATGTAAAACTTGAGTGATTGGCATACATGCACACCTTTGTTTTTAAGCATTGGATTTCTAATCCTCTAATGTTGTCATTGGATCTGATTTTAATAGCTAGAATTTCGATGGCCATAACTAATAGATGTGGTGACAGCGGACACCCTTGTTTAACTCCTCTTGACAAATCAAAGCTCTCTAAGAAGTAGCCGCTATTTACTATTTTACACCTGGGGTTGTTATACATTTCTTTTACCCATTTTATAAGAGAATATCTGTAATTTTCTTAGTATTGCTGTCAAAATCTGACTGTGGGCCACAGGTTCGTTTAACCTTGCATAACTGGCTATATGGCATACCATTCTTAAGGGGAAGGGGATGCATACTATTCGCATGTAGCAGGGTATTTCGGTCTGTGGGCTTTGTGAATGTAATGCATCATTCTCTTTGATCATACATACAGGTAACTGAGCTAAACGACTACCGCCCCCGTAGCACTCACTTCCGTCATCATGAAGTGCTTTGAGAGGCTAGTCAAGGACCATATCACCTCCACCCCACCCTACCTGACACCCTAGACCCACTCCAATTTGCTTACCGCCCAAATAGGTCCACAGACGATGCAATCTCAACCACACTGCACACTCCCCTAACCCATCTGGACAAGAGGAATATCTATGTGAGAATGCTGTTCATCGACTACAGCTCGGCATTTAACACCATAGTACCCTCCAAGCTCGTCATCAAGCTCGAGACCCTGGGTCTCGACCCCGCCCTGTGCAACTGGGTACTGGACTTCCTGACGGGCCGCCCCCAGGTGGTGAGGGTAGGCAACAACATCTCCACCCCGCTGATCCTCAACACTGGGGCCCCACAAGGGTGCGTTCTGAGCCCTCTCCTGTACTCCCTGTTCACCCACGACTGCGTGGCCACGCACGCCTCCAACTCAATCATCAAGTTTGCACATGACACAACAGTGGTAGGCTTGATTACCAACAACGACGAGACGGCCTACAGGGAGGAGGTGAGGGCCCTCGGAGTGTGGTGTCAGGAAAATAACCTCACACTCAACGTCAACAAAACTAAGGAGATTATTGTGGACTTCAGGAAACAGCAGAGGGAACACCCCCCTATCCACATCGATGGAACAGTAGTGGAGAGGGTAGCAAGTTTTAAGTTCCTCGGCATACACATCACAGACAAACTGAATTGGTCCACCCACACAGACAGCATCGTGAAGAAGGCGCAGCAGCGCCTCTTCAACCTCAGGAGGCTGAAGAAATTTGGCTTGTCACCAAAAGCACTCACAAACTTCTACAGATGCACAATCGAGAGCATCCTGGCGGGCTGTATCACCACCTGGTACGGCAACTGCTCTGCCCACAACCGTAAGGCTCTCCAGAGGGTAGTGAGGTCTGCACAACGCATCACCGGGGGCAAACTACCTGCCCTCCAGGACACCTACACCACCCGATGTTACAGGAAGGCCATAAAGATCATCAAGGACAACAACCACCCGAGCCACTGCCTGTTCACCCCGCTATCATCCAGAAGGCGAGGTCAGTACAGGTGCATCAAAGCTGGGACCGAGAGACTAAAAAACAGCTTCTATCTCAAGGCCATCAGACTGTTAAACAGCCACCACTAACATTGAGTGGCTGCTGCCAACACACTGACTCAACTCCAGCCACTTTAATAATGGGAATTGATGGGAAATTATGTAAAATATATCACTAGCCACTTTAAACAATGCTACCTAATATAATGTTACATACCCTACATTATTCATCTCATATGTATATGTATATACTGTACTCTATATCATCTACTGCATCTTTATGTAATACATGTATCACTAGCCACTTTAACTATGCCACTTTGTTTACATACTCATCTCATATGTATATACGGTACTCGATACCATCTACTGTATCTTGCCTATGCCGCTCTGTACCATCACTCATTCATATATCTTTATGTACATATTCTTTATCCCCTTACACTTGTGTGTATAAGACAGTAGTTTTGGAATTGTTAGTTAGATTACTTGTTGGGTATTACTGCATTGTCGGAACTAGAACCACAAGCATTTCGCTACACTCGCATTAACATCTGCTAACCATGTGTATGTGACGAATAAAATTTGATTTGATTTGAATCCAGGTAATTCTGGTTTCTCTCAGAATTCTCAGGTAACTCAGTTTGGTTGATGGCTCCATCTCCTGCTTGACTCATGGTAGGGCAGGTAAGTCTATTGATTAACGTGGTAGACCTATGTGTATATCTCACTGAGGATGACATTTCAAATCCAGTCATGTAAATTTCAATCTTCTCAAAGATATCATGCAATCTCAGATTACGGAAAAACTTAAATAGATCTACCTGGACATCAAAGTCATTAATGTAAGTAGTAGGTACAAATGACAACCCCTTATTGAGTAAACTAAGGTGGGCTGGTGTCAGGCTCTTACTTGATAAGTTGAAGACATTTAGCTCCTGTTGGACACCGGGCATGTCCTGGATCTTCATTTGTAGGTATCGCAGTAGTGGTTTTCTTCTTTCCCCGACAGGTGCGTCGAACCCTCTTACGTACTGGTCAGAGTTCCTCTGTCCAGTGTCTGTGTTATTTTGCCCATCTTAAGCTTTTCATTTTATTGGCCAGTCTGAGATAAGGCTTTTTCTTTGCAACTCTGCCAAGAAGGCCAGCATCCCGGAGTCGCCTCTTCACTGTTGATACTGGTGTTTTGCGGGTACTATTTAATGAACTTGCCTGTTGAGGACTTGTGAGGCGTCTGTTTCTCAAACTAGACACTCTAATGTACTTGTCCTCTTGCTCAGTTGTTCACTAGGGCCTCCCACTCCTCTTTCTATTCTGGTTAGAGCCAGTTTGCACTGTTCTGTGAAGGGAGAAGTACATAGCTGTCACGTCCTGACCATAGAGAGCCCTTATTTTCTATGGTAGAGTAGGTCAGGGTGTGACTGGGGGGTTTTCTAGTTATTATTTTCTATGTGGGGTTCTAGTTTAGTTTTTCTATGTTGGTGTTTGGTATGATTCCCAATTAGAGGCAGCTGGCTATCGTTGTCTCTAATTGGGGATCATATTTAAGTAGCATTTTTCCACCTGTGTTTTATGGGATACTGTTTTGAGTTTGTGTATGTTGCACCTCTGTAGTCACGGTTTGTTGTTTGTTTCATTCATTCTTTATTGTTTTGTGCGTTTTCAAATAATAACATATTTAATTATAGTGATTGTGTTCCCCATACTCTATATAATATGTATATGTATATATGTGTTGTGTATTTAATATATTGATGCAGTGCTCACCCCCTGCTAAAATAAAGGTTCAATAAAATAAGTAATAGTAAACTTGAGTTCTAACTTAAAGGAAAAAAAATCCTCAATAGTGGTAGAGTGTAAATTGACCTGTGGGAACCAACTTCAAAGACACCACATTCAAGTCCTCCATCCCCCACTCATTCAAATGTAGGAATTGGTTCCTCCAGTCTGACCCCTCTCCCGTCTCTGGCTCCACACCCACCCCCACCCGGCCATCTAGAGGTGTGAAGGTTTGTACCTTTTATGTAGGGACGCCATCATGTATGACCTAGTGGTTAGAGCTTTGGACTAGTAACCGAAAGGTTGCAAGATTGAATCCCCAAGCTGACAAGGTAAAACTCTGTCGTTCTGCCCCTGAACAAGTCAGTTAACCCACTGTTCCTAGGCTTTCATTGAAAATAAGAATTTGTTCTTAACTGACTTGCCTAGTTAAATAAA
The DNA here is from genome assembly GCF_013265735.2 of Oncorhynchus mykiss. NCBI lineage: Eukaryota > Metazoa > Chordata > Actinopteri > Salmoniformes > Salmonidae > Oncorhynchus > Oncorhynchus mykiss. The sequence continues at coordinate 26,907,821 of NC_048584.1, read as the reverse complement.
GGTCAAATAAAAAAATGACATTCTGGGAGTGTGTATACTTACATTTTTTTATTACCATAGCATTTTTGTATGTTCTCTATAGTTTTGTACTTGGAAATGAATCAATTGACCAATTTGACCACGTGGGTACATTGGGCAAACTCGTGAGGAACACCTGGGAGACTGGATACAAAATATTATGTAGATCTCTCATTCTTGAATTTATCAGTTTGAAATGTTGTACACACACTGCTGCTCTCTTTTGGACAATATCTAAATTACACCCAGCTTCCTATGTCAATGTATGGCCTTTCTTTTGCGTTTCAAAGAAAATAATAGAAAATGTATGTTTTTATGTTTACTTTATATTTGACCAGATCTAATGTGTTATATTCTGCAGCATTAATTTTACATCTCCACAAACTTCAAAGTTTTTCCTTTCAAATAGCATCAAGAATATGCAAATCCTTGCTTCAGGTCCTGAGCTACAGGCAGTTAGATTTGGGTATGTCATTATATGCGGAAATTGCGATGAAGGGTCTGATCCTTAAGAGGTTTTAACAGCTTCTACCCCCAAGCCAGAAGACTTTTGAACGGTTACTCAAATAGCTACCTGGACAATTTGCCTTGACACCCTTATTTTATTCTTATTTATTATCATTTTTTGCACTGACTGTCTTGCACAGACCCAATGTCCACTCACTGGACTCTAATCACACATACGAAACTGACACTCCAACAGACACACACACACACACACACACACACACACACACACACACACACACACACACACACACACACACACACACACACACACACACACACACACACACACACACACACACACACACACACACACACACACACACACACACACACACACACACACACACATACATTCACATTCCTCCACACTCATTCCTCCACAGTGATGACGTTTACGACAGTCATAAATACCTCTTTCCTCTCTCTACCCTACTGATGTTACATTTGCAAAACCCTTGGTTAACATAGAGATTCTGGGAACATCAGAAGGTGGGGGGAAATGAACTATGTTCTGGTAATCCGACCAATTGAACATATGCGGTGGTACTTAATGAATATGATGTCAGTTCGGTTGTCATCTGAGACATTCTCATCAATGATAAGATGACATAAACTCTACAGTGGAAAGTCTACACATCAGAGTTATCGGATTCACATGGAATTGTTGTTCAATTTCACTGCTATGCGGATGACACACAGCTGTACATTTCAATGAAACATGGTGAAGCCCCAAAATTGCCCTCGCTAGAAGCATGTGTTTCAGACATAAGGAAGTGGATAGCTGCAAACTTTCTACTTTTAAACTCTGACAAAACAGAGATGCTTGTTCTAGGTCCCAAGAAACAAAGAGATCTTCTGTTTAATCTGACAATTAATCTTAATGGTTGTACAGTCGACTCAAATAAAACTGTGAAGGACCTCGGCGTTACTCTGGACCCTGATCTCTCTTTTGAAGAACATATCAAGACCATTTCAAGGACAGCTTTTTTCCATCTATGTTACATTGCAAAAATCAGAATCTTTCTGTCCAAAAATGATGTAGAAAAATTCATCCATGCTCTTGTCACTTCTAGGTTAGACTACTGCAATGCTCTACTTTCCGGCTACCCGGATAAAGCACTAAATAAACTTCAGTTAGTGCTAAATATGGCTGCTAGAATTTGATCATATTACTCCAGTGCTAGCCTCCCTACACTGGCTTCTTGTCAAGGCAAGGGCTGATTTCAAGGTTTTACTGCTAACCTACAAAGCATTACATGGGCTTGCTCCTACCTATCTCTCTGATTTGGTCCTGCCGTACATACCTACACGTACGCTACGGTCACAAGACGCAGGCCTTCTAATTGTCCCTAGAATGTCTAAGCAAACAGCTGGAGGCAGGGCTTTCTCCTATAGAGCTCCATTGTTATGGAATGGTCTGCCTACCCATGTAAGATACGCAAACTCGGTCTCAACCTTTAAGTCTTTACTGAAGACTCATCTCTTCAGTGGGTCATATGATTGAGTGTAGTCTGGCCCAGGAGTGGGAAGGTGAACGGAAAGGCTCTGGAGCATCGAAACGCCCTTGCTGTCTCTGCCTGGCTGGTTCCCCTCTTTCCACTGGGATTCTCTGCCTCTAACCCTATTACAGGGGCTGAGTCACTGGCTTACTGGGGCTCTTTCATACCGTCCCTAGGAGGGGTGCGTCACTTGAGTGGGTTGAGTCTGGGTTGGCGCCCCCCCCTTGGGTTGGGCCCTGTCCGGGGTGTCCTCGGATGGGGCCACAGTGTCTCCTGACCCCTCCTGTCTCAGCCTCCAGTATTTATGCTGCAGAAGTTTATGTGTCGGGGGGCTAGGGTCAGTTTGTTATATCTGGAGTACTTCTCCTGTCCTTTTCGGTGTCCTGTGTGAATTTAAGTGTGCTCTCTCTAATTCTCTCTTTCTCTCTTTCTTTCTCTCTCTCGGAAGACCTGAGCCCTAGGACCATGCCTCAGGACTACCTGACATGATGACTCCTTGCTGTCCCCAGTCCACCTGGCCGTGCTGCTGCTCCAGTTTCAACTGCCTTATTATTATTTGACCATGCTGGTCATTTATGAACATTTGAACATCTTGGTCATGTTCTGTTATAATCTCCATCCGGCACAGCCAGAAGAGGACTGGCCACCCCACATAGCCTGGTTCCTCTCCAGGTTTCTTCCTAGGTTTTGGCCTTTCTAGGGAGTTTTTCCTAGCCACCGTGCTTCTACACCTGCATTGCTTGCAGTTTGGGGTTTTAGGCTTGGTTTCTGTACAGCACTTTGAGATATCAGCTGATGTACGAAGGGCTATATAAATACATTTGATTTGATTTGATTTGAAATGTTTGAATATGAAATTATTCGTGATGGGATGAAATGTGATTTTAGCTTCTAAAATGTGAGATTTGGGTTTTCATAAGGTAAGGCTCAATCAGTGGCCCGTCCCTGTGAGCTATAAAACTTTTCAAACACGCCCTTTTCTCCCTTCCTATATAAAGCCTTGACGACAATATAACCTCTTGTTCCGAGGATGTAGGGACGACGGTCCGATGTCAGAATGATTCAGATAATAACTACAGAACGAAACCAACATCAGCTTGAGCTTTGGTTGCGAATGGTATGAACTTTGAACTCTTATTCACTACAGAAGGGATACCTCCTAGCCGTTGAGTTAGCAACAGCAGATGCAAACGAGGGCTAGGAAGAAACAGACAGAGTATCCCGTCTATTACACAACAACGTTACTACAACGTATCCAATTGACCACCAGAGACATTCTTCAAAGGACAAAGGACTCGGTTTGGCAACACGGCCTTCCAGCTCAGAGTAAATATTTATTGCATTTTCCTTTTCCAAATGGGCGGTAATTTAGAATGCATAAGATACTGTATTTACGATAGCACAGCTTCGCCCTTTGTTCCTCAGTCTTCTCGCTCTTTCACTCAAACCCAGCCCTTTTCTTTTGTGTAACCAGCTGTCATATCTGTTCCACCCGCTAGGGACGTTTTCCTTTATGACGTAATTTGTAACCAAGTTATGATTTATGTGTATGTGTAATTCTGTGTGATTAGTTAGGTATTTAGTAAATAAATAATTAAACCCAATTTTGTATTGCTGATTCAACTTGTTAGCCAGGGTTCGTGCAGATAACCAAGAATTTACAACTTTCAGATGAGTTTGAATTAAGATGACAATTAATATTGACTGCTATTGATGTAAAATATTACTAGGTCTTTAAGAGTACATTCGGAAGATAACAGCTCTATAAATGTTATTTTGTGGTGCCCCGACTCTCTAGTTAATTACATTTACATGATTAGCTCAATCAGGTAATATTAATTACGGAGAAATTATTTTATACCATGTCATATCACTTAATCCGGCATAGCCAAAGGCACGACACCACCTTTTTCTTTGATGACAGCTTTTTCATGACTACCTCATGAAGCTGGTTGAGAGAATGCCAAGAGTGTGCAAAGCTGTCATCAACACAAAGGGTGGCTACTTTGAAGAATCTCAAATATGAAATATATTTTGACTTGTTAAACACTTTTTTGGTTACTACAGGTGGAAATGGCGCCGGAGGGTAGGGCTGCCGTCTTATTGGCTCTTAACCAACCATGCTATTTAGTTTGTTTTTTCGCGTTGTTCATAACTTGTTTTGTATATAAAGTTGCTGCTACCATCTCTTATGACCGTAAAGAGCTTCTGGACATCAGAACTGGAATTACTCACCTTAAATTGGACGAGGAGTTCTTCTTCAATGAGTCGGACTCGAGGGATATACTACGGACACCCGACCAGGCCCAGATCCCCATGATTCACTGGAAAAGGAAACGTAGGTTTCGGTGGAAAGAGATCGGGATGCCTTGTGAGGATCAGGCGACGAGTGGCTAATCTGCCCTTGTCTTCTGTTCTGCTAGCTAACGTTCAATCGCTGGAAAATAAATGGGACGAACTGAAAGCACGTATATCCTACCACCGGGACATTAAAAATTGTAATATGTTATGTTTCACCGAGTCGTGGCTGAACAACTACATTCAGAACATACAGCTGGTGGGTTATACACTCTATCGGCAGGACAGAACAGCAGCCTCTGGTAAGACACGAGGCAGAGGCCTATGCATATTTGTAAACAATAGCTGGTGCACAATATCTAAGGAAGTGTCAGGGTTTTGCTCACCTGTAGAAGAGTATCTCATAATAAAATGTAGACCACACTATCTACCTAGAGAGTTTTTATCTGTATTTTTCGTAGCTGTCTACACACCACCGCAGACGGAAGCTGGCACTAAAACCTCACTCAATGAGCTATATTACGCCATAAGCAAACAGGAAAACGCTCATCCAGAGGCGACGGTCCTAGTGGTCGGGGACTTTAATGCAGGGAAACTTAAATCAGTTAAATCTTACCTAATTTCTATCAGCATGTTAAATGTGCAACCAGAGGGAAAAAAATTCTAGACCACCTTTACTCCACACACAGAGACCCATACAAAGCTCTCCCTCACCCTCCATTTGGCAAATCGGACCATAACTCTATCCTCCTGATTCCTGCTTACAAGCAAAAATGAAAGCAGGAAGCACCAGTGACACAGTCTATAAAAAAGTGGTCAGATGAAGCAGATGCTAAACTACAGGACTGTTTTGCTAGCACAGACTGGAACATGTTCTGGGATTCTTCCAATGGCATTGAGGAGTACACCACATCAGTCACAGGCTTTCTCAAAAAATGCATCGAGGACATCATCCCCACAGTGACTGTACATACATTCTCCAACCAGAAGCCATGGATTACAGGTAACATTCGCACTGAGCTAAAGAGTAGAGCTGCCGTTTTCAAGGAGCGGGACTCTAACCCGGAAGCTTATAAGAAATCCCGCTATGCCCTCTGACAAACCATCAAACAGGCAAAGCGTCAATACAGGCCTAAGATCGAATCGTACTACACCGGCTCTGACTGTCATCGGATGTGGCAGGACGTGCAAACTATTACCGACTACAAAGGGAAGCACAGCTGCGAGCTGCCCAGTGACACAAGCCTCTACCAGACGAGCTAAATAATATCTATGCTCATTTCTAGGCAAGTAACACTTAAACACCCATGAGAGCATCAGCTGTTCCGGACGACTGTGTGATCACATTCTCCTCAGCCGATGTGAGTAAGACCTTTAAGCAGGTCAACATTCACAAGGCCGCTGGGCCAGACGGATTACCAGGAAGTGTACTCCGAGCATGCGCTGACCCACTGGCAGGTGTCTTCACTGACATTTTCAACCTCTCCCTGTCTGAGTCTCTAATACTGACATGTTTCAAGCAGACCACCATAGTCCCTGTGCCCAAGAACACTAAGGTAACCTGCCTAAATGACTACAGACCCGTAGCACTCACGTCTGTTGCCATGAAATGCTTTGAAAGGCCGGTCATGGCTCAAATCAACACCATTGTTCCAGAAACCCTAGACCCACTCCAATTTGCACACCGCACCAACCGATCCACAGTTGATGCAATCTCTATTGCACTCCACACTGCCCTTTCCCACCTGGACAAAAGGAACACCAATGTGAGAATGCTATTCATTGACTACAGCTTAGCGTTCAACAACATAATGCCCTCAAAGCTCATCACTAAGCTAAGGACCCTGAGACTAAACACCTCCCTCTGCAACTAGGTCCTGGACTTCCTGACGGGCCAACCCCAGGTGGTGAGGGTAGGTAGCAACACATATGCCACACTGATCCTCAACACTGGAGCTCCCCAGGGGTGCGTGCTCAATCCCCTCCTGTACTACCAGTTCACTCATGACTGCATGGCCAGGCACAACTCCAACACCATCATTAAGTTTGCAGACGACACAACAACACGACATGACAAAGCCTATTCCCCCTCAGGAAACTAAAAGGATTTGGCATGGGTACTGAGATCCTCAAAAGGTTCTACAGCTGCAACATCGAGAGCATCCTGACTGGTTGCATCACTGCCTGGCACGGCAATTGCTCGGCCTCTGACCGCAAGGCACTACAGAGGGTAGTGTGTACAGCCCGGTACATCACTGGGGCTAAGCTGCCTGCCATCCAGGACCTCTACACCAGGCGGTGTCAAAGGAAGGCCCTAAAAATTGTCAAAGACCCCATCCACCCCAGTCATAGACTGTTCTCTCTGCTATCGCATGGCAAGCGGTACCGGAGTGCCAAGTCTAGGACAAAAAGGCTTCTCAACCGTTTTTACCCACAAGCCATAAGACTCCTGAACAGGTAATGAAATGGCTACCCGAACTATTTGCATTGTGTACCCCCCCAACCCCCACAACCCCTCTTTTTACACTGCTGCTACTCTCCGGTGTCTGTATGTAGCCTCGCTACTTTTATAGCCTCGCTACTGTATATAGCCTATCTTTTTACTGTTGTTGTTTTTCCTACGTATTGTTCACCTAATACATTTTTTGCACTATTGGTTAGAGCCTGTAAGTAAGCATTTTACTGTTGTATTTGGCGCACGTGACAAATAAACTTTGATTTGATTTGACTTCCTGTTTCCATCGCAGCTGTCTTGATTTATTTTTATACGATATGAATTTTCTCACATAAAAACTGTGGATGGAAACATGGTTTATAATGGCCTATATGTAAAGAAATGCGGAACAAAAGTGTATGTTGTGTAATGCACCTTTTTTACCACCCTAATTACCAGACAAATTTAGAACCCTAAAATTACAGGCAAACATGCAAATTGTAATTTAGAAAAGTGTCAACAAGTATACACCCAGTGCTGGAAAAACTACTAAATTGTCATGCTTGAGTAAAAGTAAAGCTACCTTAATAGAAAATGACTCAAGTAAATGCGAAAGTCACCCAGTAAAATACTACTGAGTAAAAGTCTAAAATAATTTGGTTTTAAATATAGTTAAGTATCAAAAGTAAATGGAATTGCTAAAATATACTTAAATATCAAAACTTAAAGTAAAAGTATAAATCATTTTTGTAAATTTTACAGATAGCCAGGGGCACACTCCAGCAAGCAGACATGATTTACAAACAAAGCATTTGCGTTTTGCGAGTCTGCCAGATCAGAGGCAGTAGGGATGACCAGGGATGTTCTCTTGATAAGTGTGTGAATTGGATCATTTTCCTGTCAAAATGTAACGAGTTCTTTGGGTGTCAGGAAAAATGTTTGGAGTAAAAAGTACGTTATTTTCTTTAGGAAGGTAGTGAAGTAAAAGTTAGCAAACATTTAAATAGGTATGTAAAGTACAGATACCCCAAAATATATTTTTGAAATACATGCAGTATACACATGGAGATGGTCAGTGTGGCCTAAAAGAACTGGGTCTCAAAAGCGATGACAATATAGAATAGAGGGGAGGGTGCAGGCAGAGATCTGGGACAAGGCTCCAGACAGTGAGTTGAACATTGTTCCTTTATGGGTGTTGAAACAGTTAAGTTGGTAACAAGCGCGGCAGTTGGAAAGGGTGGGCTCAGGAAATGGGAGGGTAATGGCCTGAGTAAGGAAAGACTTGTTCTCAGCTAGCTTGAATAGAAAATGGGCACTGATTCCAAGGAAACTGTCTGTGTTCCTGACTAATCATTTGGGCAGGCACTCTGTGATCCAGCCTCTCCCTCCAGAAGTGCTGTTCGTCCATCTGTCTGTCTGGACAGTACTGTGGAGCAGGGGCAGGAACAGCACAGGTCACAGAGGAGAGGAGTCCACTACTGTGTTGAGGAATATCTTTGGCAAGACTGTTGGGATGTGACGTAAATCATGAGGAAGAAGGGATCCCATTGCTTTGAGTTCCATATTAGCCTATGGTTTCTATCACAACCTCACATCTTGGCTATCAACAATACTTTTATTACAATAAATAATACAGGTAGCCTAATGGAACACCATTTGCTACACGAACTCTACTGGATGTGACAGGCGCAGTATTAGTTAAGCAATAAACCACAACATGGTTAGTTGATGTGGTATCATTATAATCACCCTGCCACCATAACATCTAGGGTCACCACATCAAATTCAGATGAAATGACAAACACACTCCAACAAGCGTCTCATCTAACAACCAGCGGTTGGATGTTCTTTTGAGTTGATTAATATGAATGAGAGATTGAGGGGCTCAGTTAAAAATGCACTCTCAAACTTTTGTATTATTTCAGCCAGTTGTTTTGAAAGTGGTGCTCATGAGACAAAAGTGCTCCCCGTTTTTTGTGTACTATGCCATCCATTTCGCATGGTTACATCATGCAATTCGTATGATATGTAACAAATCCAATTTGTACTATTTGTTGAGAATTCGTTGTGCTTAGGATCCTGGATTGCATCTTTAACCCTATAGGGTAAGGCACAAACTCACTATTTGTTCACGTTTCCCTGGACGGGCATTTATGCGGTCTCTTTCTGTCCCTGAGGAGGGTGGCAGAGTGGAAGGGCCCTGTAGCCTACCTCACAGTCAAGCCACGCGCTCACCAGCCCCCCTGGTCCCCAATGTCTTGGATAATGACATTTACATTTTACATAATTTAGCAGACGCTATTATCCTGAGCAACTTACAGTAGTGAGAGCATATACACTATATATACAAAAGTATGTGGACACCCCTTCAAATTTGTGGATTTGGCTATTTCAGCCACACCCATTGATGACAGGTGCATAAAATCGAGCACACAGCCATGCAATCTCCATAGACAAACATTGGCAGTAGAATGGCCTTACTGAAGAGTTCAGTGACATTCAACTTGGCACCGTTATAGGATGCCACCTTTCCAACAAGTCAGTTTGTCAAAGTTCTGCCCTGCTAGAGCTGCCCCTGGTCAACTGTAAGTGTTATTGTGAAGTGGAAATGTCTAGGAGCAACAACAGCTCAGTGACGAAGTGGTAGGCCACACAAGCTCACAGAACGGGACAGAACGGGAACATCAGCACAAGAACTGTTCGTCGGGAGCTTCATGCATTTCCATGGCCAAGCAGCCTCACACAAGCTTAAGATCAACATGCGCAATGCCAAGCATCAGCTGGAGTGGTGTAAGCTCGCCGCCATTAGACTCTGGAGCAGTGGAAGCGTGTTCTTTGGAGTGATGAATCACGCTTCACCATCTGACAGTCCGACTAATGAATCTAGGATTGATGGATGCCAGGAAAATGCTACCTGCCCCAATGCATAGTGCCAACTGTAAAGTTTGGTGGGGGAGGAATAATAGCCTGGGGCTGTTTTTCATCGTTCGGCCTAGTGCCCTTAGTTCCAGTGAATGAAAATCTTAATGCTACAGCATACAATGACAATCAAGACGATTCTGTGCTTCTAACTTTGTAGCAAAAGTTTGGGTTAGGCCCTTTCCTGTTTCAGCATGACCATACCCCGTGCACAAAGCGAGGTCCATAAGGAAATGGTTTGTTGAGATCAGTGTGAAAGAACTTGACTGGCCTGCACAGAGCCCTGACCTCAACCCCCATTGAACACCTTTGGGATGAATTGGAACGCTGACTGCAAGCCAGGCCTAATTGCCCAACATCAGTGCCCGACCTCATTAATTCCCTTATGGCGGAATGGAAGCAAGTCCCTGCAGCAATGTTCCAACATTTAATGGAAAGCCTTCCCAGAAGAGTGGAGGCTGTTATAGCAGAAAAGGTGGACCAACTCCATGTTAATGTCCATGATTTTCAAATGAGATGTTCGAAGAGCAGGTGTCCACATACTTTTGGTCATGTAGTGTATTTTCATACGTTTTTGTATTGGCCCCCCGTGGGAAAGGAATCCACAACTCTGGTGTTGCAACCTCCGTGCTCTACCAACTGAGCCACGCGGGACAGTACTCATGCATGAATTCAGTTAGTGTTTATAATGGTGATTACATGAGATCAGTTAGTGTTTATAACTAAGAGAGACAAATTTAACTTTCCAGTTTATTTACCCCTGCTGTATATCACTGTGACATGCGTGAGTATGATAAATGGATTCAGATTAGAGTCAATTTTTACACTGCTCTGAACTGCTCTGCATTAGTGTTTCTCACTGTATTGTTGTCAGGCGAATTGTTCGACAGATTAATGATAATGACTTTGTACAGGACTTCCTGACTGAGTCAGTAAATATTGGCAAGAGTGCCTTATCCTCATACTCACAACTCAGCTCCAGCAGAAAGGGAAACTGGGGCAACATAACACTTTCACTGGTCTCTTTTTAATTATGAACGTTTTACTTTTGGAAATGGTGTTTTGTCCCTGGAACATTTAGACTAGTATTCTATTTGTTTGACAAAATGTTTTTTATTCCGGTCAAACGTTTTTTGCCATGAAATGCACCTTCTCTCTGTTGCTACTATATCCTGAGTCGGCAAAGAGGTGAAAGTAAGAGCCATTTGTCTGTCTCAGAGGACGTTTTCTCAGTGTCACTCCTTCATCCCAGGTCATCTAAGGGCTCCAACGGTAGCCGAGGTCTGAGCTCCTTGGAAATTCACATACCATCACAGAAAAGGAAGTTTCTCTTCAATGTGTCAAAATCCAACTAGGAGATACCATTAGCTGAGAACTATCTAATGTCATTGGTATATTCGTATCAGCACTGTTGTCTAGGTTGTCTGTTGATAAAAGTCACACATTTACAGTATTTATTTGCAGAGCTGCAGATGATTTTATGATACTACATGATTTATAGATAGACCCATAATGACATGTCACCATAAATACAATTTTTATGATCTACTTTAACATGATCAATACATCTAAATTGTGGGAAAGCAAACAAGAAAGGATCCATGCAGAATTCATTGCTGACAAAATACTTACACCGTGACCAAACTCAGGGACATTGCTACATATGACCTCCGTCCTGACTCCTATGGGTCGGCAAGCCCAAGCCCATTATTGTTTGTTGTTCAAAAGGATGACCAATATACAATATTTACAATGGTCCAAAACTAAAGAAGTTAACTAAAACAAAACAAAGACTGGCAGGCCTAGAGGCTCTATGGCTACCTCTCTCTCAAGGATTGACGAATCTGAAAGAATGGCGCCGGCGGAGATGGCTGCCGTTTTAAGGCCTCCGAACCAAATGTGCTATTTTGTTTGTTTTTTTCACGTTGTTTGTAACTTATTTTGTACTTAATGTTTCTGCCACTGTCTCTTATGACCGAAAAGAGCTTCTGGATATCAGAACAGCGATTTCTCACCTTGAACTGGACAAAGATTTTTTCTTTAACAAGTCGGACGCAAAAGGATTGACTCCAGACACCCGACCAGGCCCAAATCCCTGTCATTCGCATGAAGAGAAGATGCTGATACAGGGGACGCAGTTCCGGGTGCCTTGTGAGAATTCGTCAGCAACTGGGTAATCCGCCTCTACCATCCGTCCAATTGGCTAACGTGCAATCATTGGAGAATAAGCTAGATGACCGCTGTTCAAAACTATCCTACCAACGGGACATTAAAAACTGTAATATCTTATGTTTCTGAACGACGACATGGATAATATACAGTTGGCTGGTTTTTCCGTGCATCGGCAAGACAGAACAGCTGCCTCCGGTAAGACAAGGGGTGGCGGTCTGTGTCTATTTGCCAATAACAGCTGGTGCGCGGAATCAAATATTAAGGAAGTCTTGAGGTTTTGCTCCCCTGGGGTAGAGTACCACATGATAAGCTGTAGACCACAATATTTACCAAGAGTTTTCATCAATATTTTTCGTAGCTGCCTATTTGGGCTCCCGGAGTGACGCAGCCGTCTAAGGCACTGCATCTCAGTGCTAGAGGTGTCACTACAGACCCTGGCTCGATTCCAGGCTGTATCACAACCGGCCGTGATTGGGAGTCCATGTGACAAATCAAATTTGATTTGCTGAATTGCCCACATTCGGAAAGTATTCAGACCCATTGACCTTTTCCACATTTGTTACGTTACAGCCTTATTTTAAAATGTATTCAATATTTTTTTCCTTCATCAGCCTACACACAATACCCCATAACGACGAAGCGAAAAACAGGTTTCTAGAAAGTTTTGATAATTTATTTTTAAATAAAAATAAATAAATAAACTTATTTAGAAAAGTATTCAGACCCTTTGTGCTAGGACACTCAAAATTGAGCTCAGGTGCATCCTATTGACATTTATCATCCTTGAGATGTTTCTACAATTTGATTGGAGTCCACCTGTGGTAAATTCAATTGATTGGACATGATTTGGAAAGGTACACACCTGTCTCTATAAGGTCCCACAGTTGACAGTGCACGTCAGAGCAAAAACCAAGCCTGAGGTTGAAGGAATTGTCCGTTGAGCTCAGGGACAGGATTGTGTCGAGGCACAGATCAGGGGAAGGGTACCAAAAAATTCTGCAGCGGTGAAGGTTCCCAAGAACACAGTGACATCCATAAATCTTAAATAGAAGAAGTTTAGAACCACCAAGACTGTCGCTAGAGCTGGCCACTGGGAAAGATGGGAGGCTAGTCAGGATTGAGGGAAAGATGAACGGCGCAAAGTACAGAGAGATTCCTGATGAAAACCTACTCCAGAGCGCTTAGGACCTCAGACTGGGGGCGAAGATTCACCTTCCAACAGGACAATGACCCTAAAAGACCTGAAAGAGACCTGAAAATGGCTGTGCAGCGACGCTCCCCATCCAACCTGACAGAGCTTGAGAGGATCTGCAGAGAAGAATGGAAGAAACTCCCCAAATACAGGTGTGCCAAGCTTGTAGCATCATACCCAAGAAGACTCGAGGCTGTAATCGCAGCCAAAGGGGATCTTTTGTTTTATTTTATTTAACCTTTATTTAACTAGGCAAGTCAGTTAAGAATTTTTATTTATTTATAATGACGGCCTACCAAAAGGCAAAAGGCCTCCTGTGGCGACGGGGGCTGGGATTCAACATTTAAAAAATATATATATGTAGGACATAACACACATCACGCCAAGAGAGACACCATAACACTACATAAAGAAAGACCTAGGACAGCAACATAGCATGGCAGCAACACATGACAACACAGCATGGTAGCAACACAACTTGACAACAACATGATAGCAACACAACATGGCAGCAGCACAACATGGTAGCAGCACAAAATATGGTACAAACATTATTGGGCACAGACAACAGCACAAAGGGCCAGAAGGTAGAGACAACAATACATCACGCGAAGCAGCCACAATTGTCAGTAAGAGTGTCCATGATTGAGTCTTTGAATGAAGAGATGTCCAGTTTGAGTGTGTTTTGTAGCTCGTTCCTTTCGCTAGCTGCGGCGAACTGAAAAAAGTAGCGACCCAGGGATGTGTGTGCTTTAGGGACCAGTTTACAGAGGAGTATAAAGTGAAGTGATGTGATGTGTCCTACAAGGAGCATTAGTGGAAAATCTGATGGCCGAATGGTAAAGAACATCTTGCCGCTCGAGAGCACCTTTACCTGCCGATCTATAAATTACATCTCCGTAATCTAGCATGGGTAGGATGGACATCTGAATTAGGGTTAGTTTGGCAGCTGGGTTGAAAGAGGAGTGATTATGATAGAGGAAACCAAGTCTAGATTTAACTTTAGCCTGCAGCTTTGATATGTGCTGAGAGAAGGATAGTGTACCGTCTAGCCATACTCCCAAGTACTTGTATGAGTTGACTACATCAATACTCAGACATTCACCTCCAGATGGCACACTAACTGAAAACAGCCGGGCTATTTCGGGAAGCTTCAACAAAGTACTAAGTAAAGAGTCTGAATACTTATGTAAATGTGATATTTCAGTTTTGTATTTTTTATACATTTGCAAAAATTTGAATGGCTTCCGTTGTTTTATAGCCCCACATTGTCTTCAGTTAATCAACATTCGGCAGCGCAGATGCTCGTTGATGCACGCAAGCAGTGTGGATGAAATGATTGAATCACATGAATGTGCAACTCCTCTTCTGAGGAGGAGTAGCAAGAAGGATCGGAGGACCAATGCGCAGAGTGGTAAGTGTCCATAACGTTTATTATAAGATATAAGCTGAACACTATGAAATATAAAACAAGAAACGTGAACATGAACAAAAACCGAAACAGTACCATGTGGCAACAAACACTCACACGGAAACAAACACCCACAACTCAAAAGTGAAACCCAGGCTACCTAAATATGATTCTCAATCAGAGACAACTAACGACACCTGCCTCTGATTGAGAACCATACTAGGCCGAAACAGAAACCAAACATAGAAAAACAAACATAGACTGCCCACCCCAACTCACACCCTGACCATACTAAATAAAGACAAAACAAAGGAAATAAAGGTCAGAACGTGACAGTAAGCTTGTTGCAGCTGCATTGGAATAATTTCTTTAAAGAATAGAAAAACTCGCACTTTTCAGTAACATTTACATATCGTCAGGACAGAATACTGACTGTTTTGGAAACAGTCCTGTCCCTAGTGGGATTTCGGATTAAACTACCCGATTGACAATCTGCTGCTCCACATGTGGACAGACAATTTCTCTGCTTTTCTCACCTGTTTTTGGAAACGCCAAATGAAACCAATGGGCATAAACATGATGTAATTTCAACCAGCAGCAATCAATCAATGTTGGAGTTAAAAAGTAAATACTCTCTACTTTGTTTCAGGTATAATCAGATGGTTTACTGCTGTAGCACTGTTTACACTAGCATCTCTATTTCCCTTTCCTTGTTCAGCAGATAGAGGGCGGATACTAGCAAGGGCTTCCTCTTGGTCCCTATGCACTTCCTCAGTAAATCTCTTGCCCAGACCTCATCTGTGTGAAAAAATATCTCAAGCATTCCTCTGGAACACACATGGACACACACAAAGACACACACACACACACATACACACAAACTGTTCTTGCCCAATTAGCTTTAACCAGAGCAAATAATGTTTCTAAGTTTGTCAAAGTGATCATTTTGTATTTAGCTCTGTTTTACCCCTCCTCTGCTCCCCACCAAAGGGATGATGACAATGCTGCAAGCCAAGTGGAATGAGACACAAAATGGATGTCGCCCGCTGCTACGCGAGCCGGCGTGCGCATGGGGCGAGAGGACGACATGTGACGCTTTCTGAATGGGCGCCTTTGCCAGGCCAGTGGCGACCGTAGGATGAAAATGTGAGTCCAAGTGACTAGTGTTATTGATTCCAGTCAACAAATGAGTTCATGTAATCCGTCTGCCTTTGTTCCGTTTACTTGGCGGAGTGCTCTCATTAGTCCCCAGTGCACGGTGAACTTGTCAGCAGGTCTGCTCTCCTGCCCACTGACCTCTGACTCGGGCTCATTCTTGGACAAATGAAATCTCACAAATGACAAATCCGGGCATGCGGTAAACCCTGTGCAGCAGCACATTTGCTTTTAACACTGGCGCCCCATTAGGCAGGCCAGGCAGAAAGCCCCATTCAGTGGCTAACTGGGCCGGCCCGAAACGGTTTTAACGTTCATCCCACTTGACAGCTAGCAGCGGGCTTCTCTGAAAGAAATGCCAACATTTGGGGAACGTGGCTGCTTTATTTGCTCTGACACGATAACTTGGGAAGGGAAAGTGTGTTCTGTGTTTGTTTTAGGGTCTCGTGTTGACTGTCAATGCAGAGAGTTTGATTTAGTTTGATCATGCTGGAGTAGATGACAGGTTGTCCCCCCTCCATGTGGACAAGGGAGAAACTATTGAAGAGATTGGTACCCTAACCAAATGGTTCTCTGTCCAGTCAGAATGCACAGTTTGCTCCCAAATGTCCCTCGTACTGAGGGGCAATGAGTTTCTTTGTGGTTAAGGTTCAAATACAGAATACGGAAAGGACATGGAAAAGAAACAACTCTATGACAATGCTATTATTGTGCAACTATCCGGTCAAATTGTTATCGTATCAGTTATTACAACGACATAACTACAGTTGCATTCCTCATTGCCCATGTCTATGACAGGTTCATAACTGTCTGCAAAACTTTAGCGCTCAATTGATGGACAATCAAAGGGAACAAAATAACCATTTTAATGCTGTTTTTTTAACAGTAATTAGACCAATTAACATGTACAACGTGTTAATCTCCTAATCCAAGTCTGAATCTATCACTTGTTTTTGCTCTATTCAGGGGACTCCTGGGAGGAAGCAGGCACAGTTTCCTGCTGCAATAACTCTGGTAGCCTGCGATCCCCCCTCGGCCAACACATTCTTAATCAGCAACTCTCTGTTATCCTACCAGCAGAGGAAGCATCGTTGTTTGCCTTGAAGGCTTGCTCTACCTCCCTGGTCTGGGAGGAACACTCTAGTTTGAACCATATTGTAGTTTCCAATAGGGGTTGCATAGATACAAATGAATTTTCCAAAACTGATACCCAGTCTCTTTAGTACTTCAATGTGAAAAGGAGCACAAATATTTTCTTTAAATTCAAAAGATGAATTAACTTTGGACCTTGACAGGAAAACATCTCATCTATGTAAATGTTATTTCAAAAAGTGTAATTATCCTTTGGCAAACGTGTATTTAGGCTTGTTCAGTACACATCAAGCTGATCATCATGCTCAACCACACACTTTACGGTACTGTGTCAATAGAGAAAGGCAGGGATGAAACCAAGGTCAATCACACTTGTTACCATGTGACTAATACTTCAAGTTTTATTGGCCAGATATACAGGATACACATGGTGTACACTGTCCAACGAAAGGCTTACTTGAAGGTTTCTTCTGGACAATGCAACAACAATAAGAAATAATAAAAGATAAGAATACTGTATGAACAAAAAGTAAATGACTCAGTAGAATAGAATAAACATTTTAGTGTGTGTGGAATATTCGTTTGACATGTACATAACAACATAGCTAATTCACCCACATTTTCTCAGTGATCTGTCTCATTTTGATTAGTGTGGTTCAGGGTGTAATGGCCGTTGTTGGTGGAAGAAGGTGAGGACCAAAGCGCAGCGTGGTATTTGTTCATGATGTTAATATTTAATGAATAAAACTTAACACTGAAATACAAAACAACAATGTGAACGAACGAAACCGAAACAGTTCTGTCTGGTGCAGAACACAAACACTCAACAGAAAACAATCACCCACAACTCAAGGGTGAAAACAGGCTACCTAAGTATGGTTCTCAATCAGGGACAACGATTGACAACTGCCTCTGATTGAGAACCATACCAGGCCAAACACAGAAATCCCAAATCATAGAAAAAAGAACATAGACTGCCCACCTCAACTCACGCCCTGACCATATGAAAACAAAGACAAAACAAAGGAACTAAGGTCAGAACGTGACACAGGGTGTGTTTTGCCATTTGTCCATGCCTTTAGGACTTGCTTTGCTCTCTGATTAGACTTTCTGATGTTCGTGTTCATTCATAGAGACTGGGGTCAATTCAGCTCACCCTTCAGAAGTTTCTCCTTTCAAAGAATGAGACTCATCACAAACTAAATTCAATTCTGTGTTCAAGTAAACTGTTTGCTGTAAATGACCAAAATAACAATTATTATTGTTATGGTTATGCTAAGCACAATGAAGAAGAAAGAACGCTGGGACACAATGGGGCATATCTCATTGTTTTAATCAGTTTGATTGTGTCCTGTCTGAGTTTTGTTTTTATAATGAAGTCTATAAGGGGCGATGGTGGGGGGCTATGGTTCCCCCCCCCCCCTTTTCTCTCTCTCTCTTGCTCTCTCTCCCTCAGCCTCCTCTTTTCCTCTATTCATATTCAGATGAAAGCAGGCCTTTTCTGTCTGGTTATTTACATACTCTGGAGAGAAGTGTGGGACAAGCCAGCCAGGGCCTGGCAAGTCTGCTGGAGAAGAGGGATGAGAAAATGCCAGCACATGCCGGCAGTTACCAGGGCAGGGACGAAGCAATGCTGCTCAGCCCATTAATGGGTGTTGCTCACCATCTGTCTGTCGGAGTGGCGAGGCGAGGCGTACGTGTCAACTCCCAGCCGCATGGCATCACAGGCAGACTGGAGCCAGAGTGAGGTCCCCAGAGTTCCACTGGCTAGAGCAGTCCGACACAGACACAAGATGAGAGGGACAATGCACTCGGGGGATGGGTGGGTGAGATAGGGGCTGTTCAGCACTGATGTATATGGATTCATCCATCCCCCGCCATGACTTTGCATATTCACACTGCGTCTTGTGTCATCTCCACCATGATAGCTGATGTGTGGTGAGCGTTCTGGCACAAAATGGTTGCCGTGCATCACCCAAGTGGGTGCTACACATTGTTACTGGAAAAGGTGAGTTTCCCCCCTTACTATGTAAAGCGCTTTGAGCACCTACTGTAGGTGGAAAGGAACTATAATATAATTATTATCATTATTATTATTATTGTCATTAGTCTGAATGTGAGACCGACTTTCTCTAGGTTTTGTGTCAGCAGTGGAGGCTCACAGATACAGTTTCAGTGTTAGGGATGACAGCAGTGCATTACAGCTATAGAGGCCCAGTGATGAATGTGCTTTAGAGGCATACGAGAAGTCAGAGGGGTGTGTGAGGTGGCATCAAGTCAAAGCACCTGTTACATCTCTATGCCCACTGCTACCCTACTAATTCTGGGGCAGAAAATTGAAGAACAACATTGGATAACGCTCCTCTGGAAATGGATGAGTTATTTACTTCAACACATATTTGATTTATTTCCATTACTTCAGTACTACTTCAAATGACATAATTTACTCCTCTCCCTCAATTCTTTTTTTTTCACAATTGTAACTATCCATACTTATAAATAAAAATCAACAACAGAAACGATGAGTCACATCTAACATGTCTAGTCACAATAATCCCAGTGAGATGCCTCCTCGTTGTTAATCTAGTGAACAGCACACATCGGTCCCATCTCTTGTTTCCCCCAAGTAATTGGCCTTAAGCTAAAGGCCAACGGAAAAACATGGGATACTTTCCCCTTTGTTCTCAACCGAAGGGATTTTCATTCATTGTGAGTTGATTGTGGCCTAACCTCAACTTTCCTATCCATCTGCCATTTGAAATGATTATCATCTCAAGAGAGCAGAGCATTCAGTGTTTGTGGTCATTAATCAGGCGTCAGTCCACAGGTCCATTCCCACACACCCCACACTGAACACTGTCTCCAAGGGGCACGCCCCACTCTCGCTTCAATGGAGAAGACCTGGCAACCCGGCGCTTTCCAAGCACGAGAGTCGAGGTGCTGTGCATTTATATACACGTTATATATTTGCTCACATGTGACAGGGGCACACTAATTATTGAAGTGTTCTGGCTTTTTTTTTTGAACTGTGTCGATTATGGTGCCTGGGATCAAGGTCCTGTGTCCTGTGACCTCCATAGGTCAGGGAGGGGCCCTCAGAAAAGACTCATATTCAGAGGATCCACACAAACAAGCACAGCCAGCTGCTCTGTGTGACTTTCTGTGGCCTGACGTAGCCATGTTGACCAGAACCCACATGGGCCACAAGGACAGGCAACACAAAACAGAGGAAAGAAGAAGAAAACACCATTGATTATTGATTGGGAACGACAACAGCAACTCACAAAATAAGTGCAACTAGAGTCATTGACACTATTTGTAATCAACTCCCAGCTATGTAATTGCTACTCATTGTGGCTTCTCTGTGATACAGGGTTGATCATTCTGATTCTGATTACACATAGACATTTTCGGCAAGTCTATGAGTTAGCAAAGCAAAGACACCAAGCAGGGACTGGATCACAAGTGATTTCAAAGTCTGGGTTTAGGTTTTATAAACATAATAAAAACATATGGCTTTTAGAGGATGCTTCATTCAAAATGAGTCTGTTAGATAAAACCCATCATGATCCATTTATTTTACTCACAGCTTATAAAACACAATCATTGTTCATTTACTTTTTAAAAAAAAATCTATTTCATTACAATGTTATATGGATATGAGAACCATTTCACTGAACATTTGATAAATATAAATGACTGACTTGTCTTCCTGGTCTGAAAGATGCATGTTATTGACTTTACCCAGAATTTTTTGACATCTTTATTATTTTGGCATGATTTAAAAAAAGAAGAAGAAGTAACCCATGTCGAATAAAATTTAAATAATCACAAATCAATCGTATCTTGATCTCATCACATTCTCCTACTCTCCACCAAAACAGAGACATCCACTATTATTTGTGTGCACTCCCATTCTTGAGCCCTTCGGCTTGGCTTGTGCGCAGGGCTGAATACTTGCAAGGAGGCATCTGTTGCTTATAGTTCTGACAACATCTGCTGCCATTGCTCCCCTTTCCCAGCATGCTGTTGGATATGGTTTCTCCCAAAGGTGGCCTTTGTATGCACCATTGTGAATTCAATCATTGTCTGCCGCAGGCGGTTCCCACGAATCATGCAAAGGAAGTTATTGCCATGATTAAAAACCTGTTGTCATTGCCTCTGCGCAGTGATCATCACTTTTACTATGAGGGCATGAAAAAAATACACTTTTGAAAAGATGAGCTTAATGACATCGGTAATCAAGGAGGAACTGCTGAAATGTATACTGAACTGGAAAATTAATGAGCACAGAAAAATGTTAAATAAAATAAAGTGAACCTATAAAAATGTGTCTTTTTCACCCACGCTTGCTTTGATAACTTAGAACTAACTATCTGTCCAATGTGGTCGGTTAAAAGATTTGTAAAAATCTGGGTTTGGGGTTTGAGTTGGTAGATTCCCTGTCTCCTGGGGTGTATCTGTCAGCTGGTACGATTTCCAAGAGCCCCTTCTGGGAGCACAAGGGATTCAAAGAAGCTTGGTCCCTAGGGACCGACTTTTAACTCCTGACAATGTCCACAGTGTCACAACATAATAGCCCACCATGGGGTTGGTGAGGAAGACACAGCAGATGTTAATGATAAACTTTGCTCACTGTCCTCCTCCTCAGGTTGACTGCCATTGGTCTGTTTCACTCGCAGCCTGCTAAGCTGCAGACAGCATAAAAGACTTGCATGATATTTGTGCCACACCACAAAAGAGGCTTGCTTTTGCCACACTTTTAAGGATAACATTTGGCACCTAAGCGAGTGTTTGCTCTTCAGACAAGCTGTGCGTTATAAAACAAATGTGTTTGTGACCGCAGAAAATATTCATAATTATACTGTCTTACCGTTTCTGACGTACACTACCGTTCAAAAGTTTGGGGTCATTCATTGAGAAATGTCCCTGTTTTTTAAAATAAAAGCACATTTATTGTCCATTAAAATAACATCAAATTTATCAGAAATACAGTGTAAACATTGTTAACATTGTAAATGATTATTGTAGCTGGAAATGGCAAATTGTTCATGGAATATCTACATAGGCGTACAGAGGCCCATTATCAGCAACCATCACTCCTGTGTTCCAATGGCACGTTGTGTTAGCTAATCCAAGTGTATCATTTTAAAATGCTAATTAATTATTAGAAAACCCAATTATGTTAGCACAGCTGAAAACTGTTGTTCTGATTAAAGAAGCAACAAAACTGGCCTTCTTTAGACTAGTTGAGTATCTGGAGCATCAGAATTTGTGGGTTCGATTACAGGCTCAAAATGGCCAGAAACAAAGACCTTTCTTCTGAAACTCATCAGTCTATTCTTGTTCTGAGAAATTATGGAAACTATTCCATGCGAGAAATTGCCAAGAAACTGAAGATCTCATTCAAAGCTGTGTACTACTCCCTTCACTGAAAAGCGCAAACTGGCTCTTACCAGAAAAGAAAGAGGAGTGGGAAGACCTGGTGCACAACTGAGCAAGAGAACAAGTACATTAGAGTGTCTAGTTTGAGAAACAGATGCCTCACAAGTCCTCAACTGGCAGCTTCATTAAATAGTACCCACAAAACACCAGTCTCAACGCCAACAGTGAAGAGGCAACTCCGGGATGCTGACCTTCTAGGCAGAGTTGCAAAGAAAAAGCCTTATCTCAGACTGGCCAATAAAAATAAACGATTAAGATGGGCAAAAGAACACAGACACTGGACAGAGGCCAGCTGCCTAGAAGGCCAGCATCCCGGAGTTGTTGGAAAAATGACTTGTGTCATGCACAAAGTACATGTCCTAACTGACTTGCCAAAACTATAGTTTGTTAACAAGATATTTGTGGAGTGGTTGAAAAACAAGTTTTAATGACTCCAACCTATGTGTATGTAAACTTCCGACTTCAACTGTACATGTAAATAATGTCAACTGCTGGTCTGTTGATTATCAATAAAGTAATTGAGTCGCTCGTTTACATTTTTTTGTGCATGCGTCCATCTTGCACTCAGAAAATATTAACTCAGTTTACTCTGTGCATTCAGGACAATTTTATGTATTGATGTTGGCTGGATTTTCAGGCATACCAAGATGCTGGCATTTCACAGTTCATCCAAGTTCAAGTTGATTCTCAAACATGTTCAATCAAATTAAATTATTTGAATAAGCTCTTCTCAATACATTTCTATCTCCACTCTCAAGCTTGTTTACTACCTTTGCCCGAATTACTCGGCCATATTTGCCTGACATGTTGACACAATCTCTGTTTGGACAAATGAGGAGCTAGGCCTGACTTCTTGTCTGTTTTCCATAACTAAGGGGATGTGGAACCCTTGGATTCCTGCAGAGGCTTTCAGGAGGACCAACACTCTCCGAAAGGGTGCTGGCCGTCCCCGGACAGTAAAAGTGTCAGCTACAACATGCGTAGAGAAAACAAAGAGAGACTGTTATGCTCTCTGGATCACTGAGTTTTGTATCAGAGGGTGGAAAGCTCTGTCCCTTAATGATCATTGGAAAGCTCTGGCACCAAAGGTCCAGAGTGGGTATGGGCATTATGCTACATGTGGAATTTTACTTTACTCCACCTACGTGGCACTAATGGAATGGAGGCATGCCTCTCCTGTCTTGAAATGTCATCAATGTTGGTTCATGCCAATGGAAAGATGATCAGACCAGGTTGTAAATATTTTGAGTTTACCACATTTGTTAGGCTGAGGCAAGAATTCCTTCTCTATTTGTACCTTTATTTGTTTGATCTAATTCACTAGCTTTGGGTTTATTTTGTCAAATTGATCCATTTTGCTACATTTACATTAAACATTTGTATTGCTGTGATTAGGAGGACATATCAGCCGGTCCATCAACTACGTCCTCACTTCAAGCAGTGGTCCTCTTCATTCCTTTGCATAATATCTTCTTCATTTTGCATAGTAACTTTATCTACAAATGTCTTCAGTTTAGTCGCCGGTCTATAGTGAATGGAGCATGGAGTGGGCTGTTTAAAGTGTGCGGTGTGGGGACTGGTCGAGAGTGTTGTGTAAACAGTATTCCCCTTTGTGGGGATTTGTGTGATGACAAACTAGCTTTTACACCCACCGCTTCCCTTTGTGTCCTTTCCATTGTCCTGCATGAAACAGTTTTGTTTCCCAAGACTTCCCTGGCACAACCCTAAATCCTATCCTTAGCTCGTCGAATGAGATCTGAGGCTCCAGGTTGCAGTGGTTCTAAAGGGGGGTGGCTCCACATTGTGGGGAGTGACAGGTGACCACTATACAGGAACAAAGGATGGCTCATTGTCGGACCAGGATCCCCTTTCTTCTACCCATGTTCCCCTCTCTCCACAATCTGTCAAAATTGTACTTGCCATTGAGGGGCTTGGCAGCAGAAAACAGCTTTATATTGACTAATCCATGCAGAAGTAAGAGTGCGCATAGAGACTCGTCCAAAGGGGGTCCACGACACCAGCATCTCTCCTTTTTACTTGAAAAAGAAGAAAAAGAAATGCGGATGAAGAAAAAGGGGGATATCTGTGACCAGATTAATAAGATCATGGGAAAGTAACACTTAAACAAGTCATTGACTGTACTAACCAGAACACTAACTGCTCTCTTGTCATGGTAATGTAGATTAGGCCCAAACTAATTCTGCCTTCACAGAGGTCCTAGTGTGGATTTAAGAAATAACCTACAGATAACAACGCCAACTTGTTAGCCGTAGCCTGAAACAATTGGGTACATTTAAGTAAAAGTTTAAATGTTGCAACACCACCATTGGGCATCTCTTGGATGTACAGTACATTACACAGTGACAGAAAGTTCTGAAAAGGATCCTGCGGATATATTGTGTGAGTTGATTACTCGATAGTGTCACATCCAATCAACACCATTGACAAAAGACATCTACTTCAAATATCATTCTTGTAAATCTGAAGAATGCATCTGAAGAATGGCGCCAAATCTTTCAGGAACCGTTGA
Source organism: Oncorhynchus mykiss (assembly GCF_013265735.2). Classification (NCBI taxonomy): domain Eukaryota; kingdom Metazoa; phylum Chordata; class Actinopteri; order Salmoniformes; family Salmonidae; genus Oncorhynchus; species Oncorhynchus mykiss. The sequence continues at coordinate 26,883,146 of NC_048584.1, read as the reverse complement.
AAGTTCAGTGTTCTCAGGGGGATCTCAGTCCTGTTGGGCGGTGGGAAGATGTTTAGGAGCTAGAGCTTATGTGCATCTTTTCAAAAGAAAAGAATGCCCACACAAACATTTGGCATCCCACCAGATTCCAAACATATAGTTGGATCAACCCACTCCCCCCCACCCCCAGTGGATGAATAGAAGCCGCAAATCCTAAGGATGAATCCAGCACTAATAGCTGAAAAGCAGACAGTTGCCCTGCGTGATTCCATCATAACCAATGCTCTGATCATTGCTATGGAATGGGAAGAGGATTGAGCTTTGTGTGTGAATGAATTGTGTTCAAGGTAGCATCCTGCCTAAACATGAACAAGTACGCAAGAAGTACACACATATATACACACCCATTATATTGTGTGTATTGCATTACAAATACATTTATAAGCATGTATAGGTATAGTTTTGTTAAAAGAAACATTATGATTATAATGTAATAGATTTTATGTGTGTAATGCATTCCACACGGATTTATAGCGTTTATATGTTTATACAGGCTGTTAGAATACATCAGATGTAGGGTACACAGTTTAAAATGTAGGAAACAAGAGTAAACATTTAGTAAGAGAATGGATCTTTTGTAAAAAAAAAACAGCTAGTTTAGTGTAAGTCCAAACACAACTTAAAGTAAATCATGCTTTCAAAATCCTTCTTTCCTTTTTAACAATCCTTTTTTTCATGCTTTATTTCACCTTCAAAGTCCTGCATTCAAAACACTCTGGCATATTGGCATTAATCGGTGACCTTTGTTTGATTATAGACACAAAACTGAAAAGAAAAAAAGATGAAAAAGATAATATTCCCCATTGGACGCAGAGCCGTGGACCAGGACTACACTGAATGAAGAAACAAAAGGTCTGCTTTAGGCCTGTCTCCTGATATTTTCCAACTCAGCGAAAAGCCTTTGTGCGACTGAAAAAAGTGAAGTTAAAAGCTTAGCATGGTATGTGGAAACAACTGTCCAATAGTTGTGTAATACTAGCAAATACTTTTCACTGGTCCCTATCAGAGCCACTATATTCTCCCTGCATTCACAGGGCAAACTCTCTCACCGCTCCTCTCTGGCTGGCTTTAAAACAAAGTTGAAACCATTTCATTTGCAAACAAAATGGGCACATGGAAGTGGTCTGTAACGTTTTAACTAAGGCTAAGAAGACTTTCTATTACATTTATAAAGCACAAAATAGATAAGTATTTAGAGACACACTCTGCTTTGTATTTGACAGCACATTCCAGGGTAGAGAATAATATTTACACTTTCGTTATTGTTGTTAGAATTGAAATGCCAAAGAGGGTCATTGCTGCTATTGACCTTCCCTCGTTTTAACCCTATTCAAGACAGCAGCATCTCTTTCGCAATAAAGAAAGAATCAAAATAAACTAGAAAGTGAGTTCTCAAAAATATTGCTTGTCATATACATTACCAATAACCTGGGGAAATACTGTGATTAAAATAGCAGGTTTATAAAGCAGGTCTGGTTGATAAACATTTGCTGTACCACATCATTAAAACAGTCAGAGCATGAGGTTGACTTTCCTCGTCCCTGATGGAAGTTGCTAGTAAAAAACTCCAACACTCTCACAGCTGTTTGATTCAAGAGCTTGTTTATCATTTCAGTGAGTAACCTGACAGTACACATTCAACTACCCATTCTGGTCAGAATATAAAATCTATATGCCACTGCTGCAGTCAGATCTTCGTTCAGACGGCGAACTAGAGGAGCTCATGTTTCACTTTAGAGTGTCCGTTAATTGATACATTTCTTACGTATAAATAGCATCCATCTGCATGTTTACAGGTGAATGCTATTTATCAAATAGAAAATGGATTGAACATAAACATAACTCTGGATCAGCATTCTATAGTAAATATTATTGTTTGGCTCTCTTGTGCTTATACACTGGTACAGTATACTGTATCTGCCTCATGCTCCCCAATTCTGGAATGGGGTGTCTCTCTAGTCACCATCTGGACAGCTGCAAGTCAATGTGTTATTCAGTCTAGTTTTCAGCTGTCCACTGTCCACTCAGTGCTTCAAAGACTGATTATGAATGAATAAAGAAAGACTTACATACTGTGCATATAGTAATGATGTATTTTCTTCCTGCTTTCATATCCGAAAGGGCTGTTCGACTGTCCCCATAGGATAACCCTTTTTGGTTCCAGGTAAAACCCTCTGTGGAAAGGGTTCTACACGGAAGCCAAAAGGGTTCTACCTGGAACCAAAAAGGGTTCTTCCAAGTGTTTTCCTTTGGATACAGCCAAAAGTTTAAAAGTATATAGTGTATATTGTATAGTGTAAAAGCCAAAAGTGTATATTTGTAACCATTTGTCATGCTAGTTTGGTTTCTCCTTGAGTGTGGACCAGATAAGTATTTGACGAGTACAAAGGGAAAGTTACTTGTACACTACCACTAACAGCCTTCCTAAATGACATTGACTAAGGTTTAAACAAAGTTGGAAAACTCTGACCAGCACATTTTCCAGGGTGGGGGGGGGGGGGGGGGGGGGGGGGGTTCTTTTTTTGACAGAGGGTTCTTTCTTCCTAAAAAATAAATTGCCATCAAGATGAGGGTAGTAATTTGTGATTACCGGGTGTGTCTTTGTCTCACTTAGTGAGGTACCACAGGGAGACAGTTGCATATTGCATCAGGCCAAGGATACTCACAAAGTTTGCAGTGAGACTACTTAGCGAACTTGAGGTCAAACATTGTGTGCATGTACTGTATGTCAAAGAGAAAACGCAAGAGAAGTAACTCTAGTACTCAATGTTGGATATTTTGGGTGACATGTTATGGTGTATGTGGATATCACAAAGGCACTTCTACGTTATGTTAATTATTTCATACATTATTTATTTTGGAAAAATATTTAGTTGATTTCCTTAATGGGCAACAGTGATAAAACATTTCCAATAGCTTCTGTACAATGCTTCTTAAATACATTTATGTTGGAAAACAAAGTCACATTGACCTGAAGTGCCTTATATACATTATACATATTTGCAAAACAAACAAAATGAACTTAAATTATATCAAAATGTACTCTACAAAAATCACAAACAAATGGAACACAATGTAATTAAATTAAAAGAATACATCTTTGAGAAAAAAAGCAACAGTATTTTAACAAATTTGAAGGTAGTGGTTTCCCCTCTCTAAACCAATTCAGAAGACTGGCTCAAAGGATTTACAAATACACACTGCAGTCGGTGCATACTCCTTATACACAGTTATTAACTCAAATGTGTATGTTTAAATACATATTAAAAAGCAACCCTCCATAGTGCAATGAGGTAAAAAAAAACTGTCCTCACAGGCAGTGCAACAAGTCCATATTACGCACGTTCCTGGGAAACATAACTTGTGAGAGCGCGGGCCAGTGTGGTCCAACATCCTTTTTATCTGCAGTCACTGTGCTTACTTCAGTTGAGAACCAGCTCATTCTGAATATCACTTTCAATGTCTTAGTCTCACAGCAGCAGTTACACGAAGGGAAACCTTCCCCCTGGGTTTGAGCAGCATTCACCGGAGTAAAACCTCCTGTAGAGAAGACGAGCTACAGCTCAGCTGTGGTGTTAAACCTGGGAAAAACAAGAGGGAAAGATGCTTTAGTTTCAGAGTGTTGAGCTATTCGCGGACCAGAGAAAACAAAATATGCAAACTGAAAAGAGATATTAGCAGTGGTGAAAAAGAGCCAACACAACTCACCTCAGTCGCAATGATACATTCATCTTTCTCGTCTGATATGACGTAGACTGACTGGTACTTTGTGTCATTGCACATCGATGCTTCGTTGTATGTCGACTCCTCTGGACGTTTCTTTTCTGAGGCGTCACTGAGAACACAAGAAAAATAAATACATTAATATCAACATTCACCAAGACTCTTCAGACAGAAGCATGACTACTCCCATATGTGGCACATAATTTATATCCAAATGTGTAGATATTCACCTCTTTAAACTTTTTCTGTGTTTATCTTCGAAATCACTGTCCGAACACAGAGATTCGGAACAATTTGATTCGGAACACTTTGCCTCGCTCTTTTCTTGGTCCTCTTTCGACACATCTTCTGGCTTCAGCTCATGCACCAGATTATAATCCGTTGACGAGTATCGGGACTTGTAGCCATTCTGCTCTCCTCCAGCATTGTCCGAGTGAAAGTCCACTTTCTTATTGGTGTTCTTGACCCCCGTCGTGCCGATCACGCTGACAGATAGGTCCTTGTCAGGTCGTTGACAGTTGTTGGCCAGGTTGTTCATGGTCTCACTCTCACTGTGGTTGTCTCCCTGCTGACTCCTCTGCTGCACCTTGACCCGTATGTAAACTACCAGCAAGGCACAGGCCACCAGCAGCAGCAGCGCCAGGATAATCCCAGCACATACCGCGGTCCAGGGGAATGTGCCTTGGTCCTGGTCATCAGAGTATCTCTTATCAGCTCCCTCTAACCCGGGCTGTCCCTGGGGGTGCGCTGGCAGGAGGAACTGGCAGTTATGGCCGCCGTAACCTGGCACACAGGCGCACACATAGCGGTTCTTCCTCTCGTGGCAGGTGGCTCCGTTGTGGCAGGGATTGTGCTCGCATTTGCTGATGGGCGAGCTGCAGTTCTTGCCGGTGTATCCAGGTGGGCAGGTGCAGGTGTAATCGTTCATGCCATCCGAGCATGTGCCACCGTTCTGGCAGGGGTAGTTGGCGCACTCGTCAATGTTGTCCTCACAGTTGGCTCCGGAGAAGCCCTCAGGGCACTGGCACATGTAGGAGTTCACAAGGTCCATACACCGAGCACCTGGAGACATTAGAAAGACATGTTAACCGTCTGTTCCAGTATTCATTCATGTCCTCATACTTACAGTAGAAAGATTAAACTGGTAAACACAGAACTGGAGAACTTTGTTTTAGCTTACCGTTGGAACATGGGTCGGAGGTGCAGTGGTCGATCTTCTTCTCACAGTTGAATCCGGCATAGCCAAGAGGACACTGGCAGTAGTATCCTCCCTCTGGGTTGTCAGCACAGCGTCCGCCATTAAAGCAAGGCCCATCGGCACAGGTCATGGCACTGAGCTCACAGTTATTGCCATAGAAGCCAGGGGGGCAGGTACATTTGTAGGTGTTTTCTTGATCCTGTCAGAGGAAAGACAAAGCATTTGCTTAGCAAAAGTTACAACTCCCTAACGACTTGTTATTAACTTGTTATCAACATGCTACATTCACCAGAAGGAATGCTTGCCAGATCTAGCATAGAAGAACCACAGACTATGTGACATTACATCACTGAGAAATGCTTTCTAATGTAACTAATGAGGGGCAGCTCAGCCAAACTACTTACAGTGCAGCTTCCCCCATTCCGGCAGGGGTTGTCAGAACATTTGTTGACCTCAATCCCACAGCTGGCCCCAGAGAAGCCGGGTTTACAGGAGCAGGTGTAGCTACCCTGGCCAGTATTGGTACAAGTGGCTCCATTCATGCAGGGCTTGTGGTGTGTGCAGTAGTTGAGATCTGAAACAGACAATGGCACATGTGGCTTAGTCTTCTGAGAGTTAATGTACAGTGATATCCAGGATGTTTTACGACTTATTTTGAGGCGAAGAAAGCACCCCCCACCAATGTTTTCACCAAGTTCGGATTGCAGTGTCCTATTCTCTGAACCTGATTGGTATAGTGCCTTAAAGAACAGATACTGTATGCTGTCTCAAGACCAGTAGAGTCTGAATATGGTGGATAATGACAGAAGAGCACTAGTCAGTTGCATATGGGAGATAAACAGAACTCACCTTGGTTGCAGAAGAGGCCACCCCATCCCTCCAGGCAGTTACACTGCCATGGCTGCTGGCAGGTGCCGTGAAGACATCCTGGGTAGCGGATGCAGTCATCACAGTAACGCCCACTGAAGCCAACTCTACACCTGTAACCACACACAATGCAAATTGTTAGATCCTGGCATATATGAAACTATACCAAACTGTGATCCTGTTGACTGGTGTTTAACACATTGCTGGACAGGTCATTGGGACTTACTTGCATTCACCAGGCTTGTCACAGAACCCGTGCTCCTCACCACAACCAGGAAGACAGATCGCTGTAATGAAAGAAACCATCACACGTGAATCATGGGAATCTAACTCATTGGAACATGTGTTAATACCAGCATAGCTTCTTTTCAGATGGGCCCTTTTCAGTAAACACTGGCTAATTCATTTCAGTGGGCTGGTGGCCCCATTAGCCATTACCTAGAAAATACGCTCCCCTTGTCACCAGGGGGACCAACATTCTGCTTAACACAGTTGCTCCCACACAAAAGATTCACACACAAAGGCTTCTTTTTCTCCTAACTATGGGTCAGAAGTCCCTTTTTTTCTTTTCTGCTCATACAGCCCCTCCCCTTAATGTCCCAGAGTCTGTGCAGATAAGAGTGGACAGCTGGTGTACATGGTGCCAGTGCAGGACAGCTGCTCCATTGTCTACTCTCACTCAGCAGCTGCCCGCTTCCAACAATGCCTCACCGCACTAAGCCAATCAACGCCAAGCGCACTGCCAAGTAGCCAATCAGGCATTACATTTAATCTATGGCACGCGTGTGATTATTCGGCAAACTTCTCTCATTTAAATTTGCCTAAACAGTAGCATAGACACCTGTTGCAACCCAAATGTTTGATAAGTGAAACTATTTGGTAATAACACATCATGTATTCTGACTAAAGACTGCAAATGAACCACATTAAGAATACTTTTGTCAAAGAAAAAGAAAAATGGAACAACAAATGTTAAAGTAGGCTAAGTATGGGAAAGGAAAAGTAAGGAGGGTGCAGTCTACTTACGTTCTGTGCAGTAGGTTCCCTTCCATCCTGAGTTGCAGATGATCTCACCACGTTCCCCACAGGTGAAGTGACCAAAGGCATCATCTCGTGGACGGCAGAAAACAGAACATCCCTCCCCGTAGTAATGCTCATCACAAACAAATCGGTAGGAGTACTTCAGCTCTGTTCTTCCACCAGTCTGTAAATCAGAGGACCACTCATCTCCCACTGTCAGATGCCTCTGAGTGGTGAAACGACTGATCAGACGTTCAGGGTTATCTGAAAATGGTGAATACAGGAATTAGTACATATATCCCTATACATATTTACAATTAATGATGATGTACATTTGTTTGGTGACCTGTTGCACTCTATGGAATGTACCTGTTGAAAGATCATCATCGGAATCTGTGTGTAGGGCCTCAATGATCAGAGAGAAAGTCCCCTGTTGAGAAAAAAAGAAGGAGAAAAAATCTAATTATGAACAACTGTGCCAAAGGGTTATAAGATGCTGAGGCACCACTGTCCATAAACATCAGGCTATTTCACATGTGAAGGTTGGCATCTGTTAGGCCTCATAATAGAGGTGTGCCACCTTTAGGCTTCACACTTAACTCAACCACTTTCACACTTACTCATAGCTGTAAAATGAAACGTTTCAGAATTTCACGCAGAGCTGCCAATTATATGCCATCTATGAGGATGTGAAGTTTCCCACCCTGATAACATTTGTTAAACGTGCCCAAGTGCCCCTCCTGTCCTAATATAGGCTACATTTCACGACCGTTACTGACATTGTCAATGCCCCATAAGTGGTGAGCCCTGAGCATGCTGACAAAGCCGACGTTGTATAATTTTACAAAAATGCGCTGAAACGCTCACCGGCCACGTGAATCCAAAAGAAAATGGAATAGGATTGGCGAATGCTTCTGCAGTTGTTTCAGGCACTTGGAAGGAGTTTGATCCGAGGACAGGAGTCACCGCACCGCCATAGGTACAAGGGGGTTCCGGTGTTACGTTAACTTGATAATGCTTCAAGCAGATTCTAAAAAACGTTTTGCATTCACACTGCTGAATCCCAGAGGCTCCTTTGCAGCAGTTTGTATTGCCTGTCACTCCTTTCTTGTTGAGAAACTCTTGTAACTTCAACTCGAAAACGCCTGAACCAAGACCCTGTAAAAACACAATAAAAACATTAAGGTTGTAATATGTTTTCGATATGTACACATGACTAATGAATATGCCTACACTTAAATTACAAATCAATTCAAGGGAGAGTCAAATTCGCAATACCTGGCATATCAAGACACAAAGGATGACAGCTATCGCGAGCGACTGGCGTCCCATTGTGGTGAGAATATTCAATAAATAGTTAAATGTCCACGAGCCAGGGCAATTTATGTATGACCCAGCTCAGAAAATCATCGAGAAAGCTATTTTCCGTTATCAAAAGTCCCAATTAAAAAATTCGGAAGGTCTTCAGACGTTTTGAATGGAACTGGAGTTTATATCGATGCTTCTCAGTGTATCTTCATGAACAAAGTTTACAGTACAATGTAATCCTCAACAGTGGTGCTGGTGACGAAAAAATCCCGACGAAGAATGTGGGAATAAACTCGAAATTCCGTGCCAAGGCGTTAATTCCAATCCAGTTATGAGATAATGCAGTTCAACACAACTTCTGATTTGAGGGTGCAAAGGAGACAACCCAATTTTAGGGTTGCTTGTGTTTTATTTATTTCCCCTTGATTGATAATGAGAAAAAGTTGTACTGATCCAAAATACTTCCCCAAGGCTTTCTCAGTTATTCTCCCTATGTAGCTATGCGTGTGTCTGATATCCCAGTCAGTCTGCGGCTGGTTATATACAGACTGCGCTGCTAGAGTAATGAGATGCAAATGAGCTACTCCCCAATCTGGCTCGAGCTGTCACAAAGGGACACTTTTCAAAACCTCCCTCTCAAAAGATCGCCAAATGGTCACTGAGCTGTAAAATGTGCAACCCTCCTTCCCCATGGCACAAAACAAAACATTCTCATTTACATTCCAACAAATTTTTAACCTTCAAGAATCCTTTACATCCCACTCTGACATAAACCTCAAATTACATCACAGAACATCTCCACATCGTAAGACCCATGTAGGCTCCATGTACCCGCTCCAAATAGCTCAGGCCTCCAATGTAAGATTATTTCAAACTTATTTTTCAGTTTTTCATCCCCATTTTCTCTGAAACTTTGCTTTTGATTTAATTTTTTTATTTTGTTATTGTTTGCCAACATAAACTTTGTTCACACCATTACAATTAGTTTATTTAACCACAATGTAAAACTAATGGTCAACATGAATTTACATGTAATCAAAAGGAAAAATCGATCAACTATAGCCTAAACAGGTTTTCCCATAGCTCTTGAAAAATCTTGGCCAAAACTAAGGATATTATCTCGACATAATTAAATATAACCAAACTACACAAATGTAGATGCTTGCACTTTACGCATGTACCATGAGTTTCCTCAACACTTTTAGCATCAACAGGTGAATGCTTTCATTTTTATGTATTTTTTACAACTGTAAATATTGTGTTGACTTTAAGCATATATGTATAGATTGTCCATTCTTATACACTGGGCAGTAAAAATTGAGCTGGTGTGTGTCATTCGCGTGGCTGTCATTAAGGCACTTTGTTATTGTGCGGGGGTAAGAATAAGTTTCTTCTTTGTTTCTCTCAGCTGTATGTTAATTCAGGCAGCAGCACCTGCTCTCTCCACAATGTACTAGGGAGAAAGAGCTCCCCTCGGCGCACGCTGCCGTCCCTACAACAATGTCCAGTTAAAAAAAACAAGTAGTTTGCTATTCCAGGAAAAAAAAAGTCATCCCTTTTTTGATTATTTCGATATTATTCAACAACAGAGATTTTTTCAACTAGGCCTAGCCTATCAAATCTGGTAAACTGTCCATTATTTTTCATTGCTGAAACTTTTAGAAACACATTTGTGTCATGTGAAAGAGGACATCATTTGTATTGGTGGCTCTAAGCTGATTACTCTGCCTCTCTCTGGTGACACTGAGAGGGTGTGTGTGTGTCGGGGTGGTCTTAATTAGGACGCTAATTGAAACGGCATTTCAATTTCTGGCGGGTGGCAACAACGACATTTACATTTTTGAGCGGAGTTTAAATACAAGGAAACCGTTGATCCCATGCGCAATTATGCAAAGTTTTTGTTTCGTGTGTTTTAATCTACTCTTGAGTTTACTAAGACATTGTGTGTATAATGTCTGACTGATGTTTTTTTTGTTTACAGTCCTTATAATGTTCAAGATATGACACATCCAAATAAAGATTTGGAATAGGTGCCTATCTTTGTACCCAAAGGAAAAGTAGGAGAGAAAACATTTAAACACTATGACTAATACCATTATTCATGTCTCTACATGGCCATATGTGTTCTAAAATCTGAATTGTATTTAACCAGTTGATTCAATGCAGTAATCCGAAGGATGTGGCTCCACGTTTTTACAGGTCTTTGCTGTGTGCGCAATTCCGCGTGCTTGAGGTTTACGCATTCACCACTTCCCGCAAACTTCTATCATCATATCGGTCTTCTATCAGAGATTTATTATATTGACGTGGCACACATTTCTCGATTACTGCAGCAAAGCGTAACTGAAAGGCATGGTGAAATCCTTCAGAATCATGCTCACTACACTTATTCTTTTCAAACTTAATTTATGCCACGCGATTCTGTCTTGGTTAAATCAAGCAGAAAGCTCCTTATTCGAACTCCCCCTTCTTTCTGAAGGTGGACTATGGGGAGACTGTTTAACTTAAGTGTTTCTATAGGGGGCTGTTGTACTTTAACTCCTGCCCACCAGTAGCTCCAATGAACAAAGGAGGGACTCGAGGTCTGACTATTCATCTTTTCTTTGCGCTTTAATTTTCATTGATTTTGAATACAAGGGGGAGCCCTTGGGGATTCTATCTGAAGGGCACGACACGCCTTTAGACGCGGACAGCCCCCCAAGCCAACCATCTGCTCCTCACCAAATGGCGTTTCCCCCCCAACTTCAACTGCATGTCTCTACTGTTTCTCTACATATTGCAGTCTTCATCCAAATTGGACTGGAAGCATGTTAAAGAGACTGCAACGGTATGATTCTGACCATATGGTTGGGGAAGCCAGAACTTTTTCCAGATAGATTGCTCGTGGGAACATAAACACTGTGAACATCACACCATAACGACCAGATAGGCCAACGCCTGAGTTGCTATGTTAACAGTACACTGATACAACCCAATCGTCAATTTAGGACCTTATTTGATGTACCGCGGTATGGCAATTGCTCCTTTGGATCAAAATGATGACCTGCTGTTATAACTTTGTTGCATAAATATGTTATTAGTTGTAAATAATACATGAATGTATATTGTTTTGAACAACATCAACACACACCAGTTAATAAAAGAAGTGTCTAACGTTTTGCTTTGTCAAATAGGCATGCAAGCAACAGGTGAGATGTGCTGAGGCATCTCTTTTCTCCATCGTTTCCCTCAGTGATATAACTGAACTGGAGTACAGACATAAGACGTAGTTTGTTTAGTGCGCTGAACCTCCAGGCCTAGATTTATTTTAGGACAATGGATCTCTCGTCGGCATCCTGTGTGATGCTGCAAAGGCTTGTGTTGATTACAATGATAAAGAATCTGTCGCGTGGCTCGATTGCTTCCAGATGAAGGATAGGCAACAGCGGAGCATCATCCCATGACGACAGAAACTCAATAGAAAATCATCTGTTCGCTTTGGCCCTACCCCTATTAATGACAATAGCCTACCCATGTTCTTACCTGTGATTCTATGAACGAGATGGGATTAATTTGTCTTCAAGAAGTCAGATTACTCTGGCCAGCTGTTCTGTGAGTGGACAAAAACACATTTCAAAGAGGTCGTTTTTTGTGCCCTGTATGTTGCTGGGGTCATGGGGGGAGATTGGGGTAACTTTGTTTGTGTGGGTCTGTGTGTGAGAGCGTGCGCGCTTGTATTTGTGTGCATTCTTTAGGACGGATTTGTACTGCTGAGCCACTCTAGAATTCTTTAGCAGAGTGGTGGGCAGTCGCGTGCTTTACCGAGAACATCTGCCTCTCTTCTGGGTATTTAAAAAAAACGTGTGTGTCAAGGGTGGGTCCTTGGGGGGGGGGGGGGGGGGGGGGGGGGGGGGTGAAGAAAGTCAATAAAAGGTTAGAGGTGATCCACACTGCAATATCAAGATGTAGGCCTAGGTCTATAACCTAGTCCTGTAAGCATATGAGCATTAGAAAACCCCATATTCAATGGATTAGAGGTATAGCATATATTAAGGCCTCTGGGCCTACAAATTAAAGTATGCACTGCAAAATAGTTTGCATCGTTGTATTATCAACTAAAATAAATACATAGCCTAAGGTAGGCTAAAATAGGCCTAATAAATTAGCAGAAAATATTGTTGTGACTTTGTATGCTGCAGTCTTTTTTTGTTTTTAGCCAATTGCATCCCTACCCCCATAAAACCAACCACCTTCGCTATTTCACCCTCAGGATGAGCTCCAGCGATAAAATACCATCAGACCGTTGTTATGAGCCCCTCACCCCAATTCTGCAATCTGAATTACGACACAACGCCATCCCACTGAATGGTGGATTTAACGGGGCGGTGCCCCTTTAGAATGGCTCCCCATGTCCCTGGGAGCATCTGCCCAGAGATGAACAGATGTAAGCACCTGTGGTGACAGCCCGCATATGCTCTTACCCATTCACACTTTTCAAGACACTGACACAATAGAAGATAGAGCTTTGTGTGCGCAGTAATATAACTCCTGGATGATCTATTTCTCCTCAACAGCAGTAGGCCGTAACATCAATTCAATATTATGCCTAGTTAACCAACTTCACTATTGATTAAACGCTTTCCTCAACTTTATTTCAAAAGGTTAAACAATTATTAGGGTATGAAGAGGGACAACATTTAAGCTAGGCCTGAATCATAACCTAGGCCTACTTCTTATTAAATAGGTTAAAGCTTTATGTAGCAAGGTCCCTAACGGATGCTCTGGTGATGTTTCAAAAACCGAAACAAATGTTGCAGACTCGAGTTACCTTGTTGCAGAACGTTACAGTCTTCATCCAGGTTGTATCACGACCGACCGTGATTGAGAGTCCCATAGGGCGGCGCTCAATTGGCCCAGCGTTGTCCGATGTAGGACGTCATTGTAAATAAGAATGTGTTATTAACTGACTAGCCTAGTTAAATAAAGGTTAAATAAATAAAATATAAAAACAAAAAAACAAAATAAACAGTGTAAAAGTTCAACAAAAGGTATCCCTGCGCGCACGTGTGTTTTTGGCTCTTACGTGCTGACGCAACTCCGCGTCCAGTTCAAAACAGGAAGTGGTCCTCTCTGCTGAAGACGAGCTAGCACACATGCTGCTACGTTATCTTAACGCTAAAGTAAGTAAGACCACATTAAGGTTGGCTATTTGGTGCATCACGTACACACAGTTATGCAGACTGCAATACATTGAATACAGTCCAAACCCATAGTTGCTTGCCAGGCCCAGGGGTTGTTTAGCTAGCTAGGTAGCTACTGTTACATGCAAGTCCTGCAGACTGAAATGCATGGACAGTGAGGCACAACTAAGCGCGCGCAAAGTGAGCGTGCACCTTTGAAACTGTTTAAATTGTTGTAAAAATTATTTCCCTGAATATTCTGTGAGCATTACCCATTTAGTCAGTCATTAATTCACTTGAATGATATACATTGACTGGTATGAGCTTGTGTAAAATATTGCTCCTTTCAGAATAGCTCAGCACACTATTTAAAACGTATTTATCTAATTTGTTTGTCTTTGTAGCAGGAATGGGTGTAAAAGGCTTGCAGTATTTTATGGAGAAATGTTGTCCAGAAACCTGTGTGATGGTGGACTTCAGGGAGATGGCAAGGCAGCATGTCAACAGTCACCAACAGGGCAGTAGCACCCCTCTTCCTACACTGGTGGTGGATGGCATGGCCTGTCTGAGGCACTGGTACAGTTGTCAAGCTTGGGTGTATGGTGGTCAGTGGAAAGAGTATATGCATTGCCTGAAGGAGTTTGTGGGTGCATTCATGACTGCAGGTATCCGACTTGTGTTTTTCTTCGACGGGGTAGTGGAAGAAGAAAAACGGGCGGAGTGGATTAATCGGCGACTGAAGGTCAACGAGGAGGTTGCCAGGGTGTTCCACTATTTAAAGTATCATGGTCAACAGCCTGGCCGGGAGCTGTTCTGCCTCCCCTCAGGGCTGGCCACCTTCTCTCGCTTTGCCCTCAAGTCTCTGGGCCAGGAGACCTGGTGCTCTGTTCGCGAGGCCGACTATGAGATCGCCAGCTTTGCCCTCCGTCACAACTGTATGGGCATCCTGGGGCAGGACACAGACTTCATCATCTATGACTCAGTCCCCTATCTGTCTGTGGCTCAGCTAAGGCTAGACACCATGACCACCGTGCTGTTTTCCACAGACAAATTGTGCCACGCCCTCCAACTGCAGAAGAGTGAGCTCCCTCTGCTTGCGTGTCTCCTTGGTAATGACGTGGTGCCAGAGCAGCGGATGCAGAGACTGCGTAGCGATGCCTTGACAGCTTACAGGAGGAAATATCCACAGTCTCCACCTCAAGGGGAGAAGATTTATGCTGTAGCAGATTTCATCAGTAGCAACAAGCTGTCCAGAGAGGGAGCACATGGTGTTAGCTGTCTGCCTCTAACAGATAGAGAGGTTCTGGAGAAAGGAGTACAGTACTATCTACTTCCTGGTCAACAGCCGCTATGGGACATTAGTGATACCTGTCCTCGTAGCCCTGTGTGTCTGATGAAGAGCTACTTGAGTCCTGACATCCTCCAGGTAATTCAATATAAGAAGCAGACATACATTGTTGCAGTTTTAAAGAGATAACATAAAAAGCCCAAACAATATGATGATAGTTTTGAGTCCTGTTTTACAGGCAGCCAAAGAAAAGCACATGCGAGCAGAGTGTTTTATGGTATACAATGTACTGTATGATGGTGTGGTGGAATGCAGTAATACACTTGAAGACAGGGAGGATGCTGAGCTCACTCCACAGGCAATTGTGTATCAATCTTGCAGAGAACGCATCTACGGCATTCTGTTACCCGCAAATCCAGGTATTGTATATTACGTGGTTATTACGTGGTTATTACAATATTACATGGTTATTACAACATTGCATTCTTATTTGTTGTCTGTTTTACTACCAGGCACCAACTCAATGAAGCAGGTTGCCATTTATCATGCATCTTTTCTCAGACAGTAGTGGACGGGCCCCAACTGTGAGGGAATGGTTTGTTTTTCCTGGAAACCCACTAAAGGACCCCAAAGTAGTCTCTCCCTTGCCCCTGAACCACTCTGGTATGTTATGAATTCTTAACATTAATTTAACCACTCATGTGGAATAAGAAGTTGATTGCCTATTGATGCAAAGTGCTGTAGATAGATTTATCTCACTTTGAAATAATATTTTCCTCGCCATGTTGGAAAACCAGATTTGAAGCGTTTATGGTTTGGGAAGAACTCCGAAACAAAATGCCTCCGCATCTCCACCTTCTTGGCTATATTTGAGTTGGATGAATTCTCAGTGGAGCATGATCGTCTGGATGGCTCTTTGATGGCTGTGCTGTGCCTTGTGACCCACATTACCATGCAGGTGGGGAAAATACTACGTTTTAGCGTGAAGTGTTTTTTTTTCCGTCTGCCTTTACAAACACCTGTACTTCAGTCTCTTGTCTCAGTAGAGTGTTAGTCTACGTGAACCAGTCTCCCCTCTGGGGTTTTACAATGTTGCTGTTGCTCTAGCTCATATTAATGGACTTTGTTATGAAAAGAGGACTGACATTATCACATAGATAATTTAACCCCCCCCCCCCCCCCCCCCCCCCCCCCCCCCCCCCCCCCCCCCATGCTCTGATTTAAACTTTTTCTCTGTGGTTCTCTCTAGACAATGAAGCTATCAGCGTCTGATAAGGAACAATAGTTATGTCTTCTGCTACACTTAGGGTGCTCTATGCATAATGCCCTTTTCATGTTTTCTCAGTGATTTCTCATTCTTGGATGTTTGTTTCGTATACAAGACTGTGTTTCCATTACCCTCAGACTAGAACACTTCTCATGCTTGTTTTTAGGAGGGCCACCTCTCCTTGGAAGACATAGATGCATATCTCAGCCAAGCTATCTGTGTCAGGTACAAATCCTACACAGAACTGCTTCACACAAGGGTGAGTGAGATACGCTAGTGTCCTCTGGCTGTTTCATACAAACAATTTAAGGTCTTTATAGATGCTTTATAAAAGGGTTGTCACATTTCTGAAAGTGTCAGATATAAAGACCTGTTACTTATATAGTTATACATTTGCTTATAAATTATTTGTGTAGCATCTATGTAGGCCTTATTCAGAGTTTGTGAAGACTTCATTTAGCTTTTAAAGTTGCTTGTTTTAAAGTAGGACCCCTCTATTTTCGAAAAACTGAAGAAAGTTGGAAGGCATAGAAGTCTTTCCAGTATATGCTCTGCATCTTTATACTACTCATCCAAGTCTTCTAATTTTGCATGTGAGGACAACCTGCTAATTAGGTTGGAGAGTGTATAGTGTATAGCCCATGATCATATGGCTCCTACCCAGTCATTGAGGTGGTTGCAAATAAACAACCACTTAAGATAATGGCCTGACAAAGGCCTCAGAGTGTGTGTTGAAGGTCGGATGGAGGATGATTGGCTTATAGCAAATTACTGACAACAGACTGAGAGACAATAGCAGGTAGGGTGCACTGATTTTATTTGGCCCACCCTAAGTCTTGTGAATGTCTGTCTCCACACCGGCAGGCATTATTCACTCACTTACATGACAACTGTGTAGACACATTCAAACAAATACATCCCTAACCACACCCAAGACAACAACAAGAGAATGAGGCTGGGAGAATTGGATAGTCAAAAAGCCGTTTTTCCACGATACAGCAAGTCCTACAGAAGAAACTCGGTTGACTCTCTCAATATGCAAGAAGATGCAGCAGGAGAAACTGCTGGGGGTGGGGGTGTAATTTTGGGTTGCATTGCGACATTCCTGCCCAAACTGCTCTAATTGTGGCCTGAACCTGAGAGCGATGCTTTGGCGACGGACTCCAAGCTGTCCCTGACACTGACCACAGCAGCTATTTGCAGCTCCCCACCCTAATTTAAACCTTACTATGCCTGCTATTTCTGCCCCAGCTGCCCAGAGCGGGCGGTGGTTTTCCTGGGCCCGGGTTGATAGTGGCTACTTACAGTAGAGATAATGGATGATAGCAATGACAAATTAAAGCTTAGTGGGAGACATTCAGGAAGCCACCTCCTGATTTACAGTGCCTCCATAGCGTCCTCCTTAAAGCTAGCATCAGTCAGTTTCTCTGTTCTTGTCAAATCAGGATTGTTACTGTTACTCTGATATTAATAGAAATCGACTGTGCACACTATCATGTGTAACTCTCCATTCTTTCTCTTGTGATCATTGAACATTTGTAAGGATTTTGTGTGTTTGTTTATATAACAGCTTCAGTAAACTCCAGCTTGTGTAACACTAGATCCCAGACTATATGGGGTGATTGTTTGTGTTGGGGAGATTTCTATTTAGTAAGTGCACATTAGCAGGTGTTGAATGGGTGGACTGGAGGAGGGAGCGAGAGGCAAATGCGCCGGGCGGGGTGGGGACCGCCTGCTGCTGGACAGATCAGAGTGTGTGTAAGCTTGTCTGCCTTTCCTACTCCAGGGCTCCACGCGCACCTGTTGCCCCACACCATTGTTGCATCCCATCGGGAAGTATGTCACATCTGCCTGAAATCTCAGAAGGCCAGGGGTGGGGAGGGTCAGTGAGAGGAGGAGGGGGAGACAGATGGCAGAAGACTTTCCAGGAGCAGCCTGATACCCCTGGAGAGTCTCTATCTCTCTCCTCTCTCTCTAATCTCTCTCCCCCTGCAGTGCTTTCTCATACTGGGGGAATGTCCATTCAGCCTAGGGCTGGGGATCAGGGGATGCCACTGCATTAGGGAGCTGCTGGGAGCCAGCATTCAGCCCTCATCCACACTCACACCAATAAACCCTTTTATTCAACAGCAAGGGCTCCAAATTAGACAATTCCTAGTTTCTACTAGTCATGAGTAGGGTTGTGAAATTCCAGAAACATTCAATAAATTCCTTGGTTTTCCAGAAATCCTGGTTGGAGGATTCCAGATTTCCTGCTTATTCCCTCTGTATTCTGGGAATCCTCCAACCAGGATTTCGGGAGAACCAGGGAACTTATTGAAAGTTCCCGAAATTTTGTAACCCTGGTCATGAGACACTTGTTCATCTAAGCTTGTACAACAGAATGGGATGTGCGGTGCTGTTTCAAATATACACTGGTAAGATCCTCTCTTGTGTAATGGACAGGAGACGGTTGTCCTGAACACAGAGGG
Source organism: Oncorhynchus mykiss (assembly GCF_013265735.2). Lineage (NCBI taxonomy): Eukaryota > Metazoa > Chordata > Actinopteri > Salmoniformes > Salmonidae > Oncorhynchus > Oncorhynchus mykiss. The sequence continues at coordinate 26,864,806 of NC_048584.1, read as the reverse complement.
GTGCCCCCAGGAGTGTTGGCTGTCTCAGGCGTCTGGTTGGAAGAGATTTGAATGTTTATGCTTTGGGGAAGTTGCTGTGAGGACAGCTGCACCCATCTACTTAAAAGACATGGTTCTTCCCAACTTTTACCCTCTTCACTGAGGGTGGATCCATGGCTGGAGATTAGTATTCTTACTTCAGCATTTTGAGAAAAAAACACAACATTTTGGAAAGGAGGTTTGACTAAGTTTAGAAATGTTCAAGGAAAATTGCAACTGGTTTTCTAATTGGCCAGGGATCCCACACACAAGTATGTGTTTCCTACTTAACTGCCACTTTCAACCAATGAACAGGAAAAGTGTAGCCACACATTGTCAAATTACTACGTGTCAAATTGGCCAGTTTAGGCCTATACTCTGTTTTAAACAAGCCCCAAAGTAGTAGCTTCCCTTGCTTGCCTGTATGTGTGTTTAGATATGGGATGAGTGCTTTGTTTAGGGGCAGTGTGCCTGGAAGGCACAGGCTGCTGACTGCATCCTTTTTAGCTTGATCTCTCTTCTCTCTTAGTTTGCTTTAGCTGAAGCTGTGTTTGAATAGGGAGCAGGCGGCAGGCAGGTCTCTGGGCTGATGTGTTTGAATGGGGAGCAGGCGGCAGGCAGGTTTCTGGGCTGATGTGTTTGAATGGGGAGCAGGCGGCAGGCAGGTTTCTGGGCTGATGTGTTTGAATGGGGAGCAGGCGGCAGGCAGGTTTCTGGGCTGATGTGTTTGAATGGGGAGCAGGCGGCAGGCAGGTTTCTGGGCTGATGTGTTTGAATGGGGAGCAGGCGGCAGGCAGGTTTCTGGGCTGATGTGTTTGAATGGGGAGCAGGCGGCAGTCAGGTCTCTGGGCTGATGTGTTTGAATGGGGAGCAGGCAGCAGGCAGGTTTCTGGGCTGATGTGTTTGAATGGGGAGCAGGCGGCAGGCAGGTTTCTGGGCTGATGTGTTTGAATGGGGAGCAGGCGGCAGGCAGGTTTCTGGGCTGATGTGTTTGAATGGGGAGCAGGCGGCAGGCAGGTTTCTGGGCTGATGTGTTTGAATGGGGAGCAGGCGGCAGGCAGGTTTCTGGGCTGATGTGTTTGAATGGGGAGCAGGCGGCAGGCAGGTTTCTGGGCTGATGTGTTTGAATGGGGAGCAGGCGGCAGGCAGGTTTCTGGGCTGATGTGTTTGAATGGGGAGCAGGCGGCAGGCAGGTCTCTGGGCTGATGTGTTTGAATGGGGAGCAGGCGGCGGGCAGGTCTCTGGGCTGATGTGTTTGAATGGGGAGCAGGCGGCAGGCAGGTTTCTGGGCTGATGTGTTTGAATGGGGAGCAGGCGGCAGGCAGGTTTCTGGGCTGATGTGTTTGAATGGGGAGCAGGCGGCAGGCAGGTTTCTGGGCTGATGTGTTTGAATGGGGAGCAGGCGGCAGTCAGGTCTCTGGGCTGATGTGTTTGAATGGGGAGCAGGCGGCAGGCAGGTTTCTGGGCTGATGTGTTTGAATGGGGAGCAGGCGGCAGGCAGGTTTCTGGGCTGATGTGTTTGAATGGGGAGCAGGCGGCAGGCAGGTTTCTGGGCTGATGTGTTTGAATGGGGAGCAGGCGGCAGGCAGGTTTCTGGGCTGATGTGTTTGAATGGGGAGCAGGCGGCAGTCAGGTCTCTGGGCTGATGTGTTTGAATGGGGAGCAGGCGGCAGGCAGGTTTCTGGGCTGATGTGTTTGAATGGGGAGCAGGCGGCAGGCAGGTCTCTGGGCTGATGTGTTTGAATGGGGAGCAGGCGGCGGGCAGGTCTCTGGGCTGATGTGTTTGAATGGGGAGCAGGCGGCGGGCAGGTCTCTGGGCTGATGTGTTTGAATGGGGAGCAGGCGGCAGGCAGGTTTCTGGGCTGATGTGTTTGAATGGGGAGCAGGCGGCAGGCAGGTTTCTGGGCTGATGTGTTTGAATGGGGAGCAGGCGGCAGGCAGGTTTCTGGGCTGATGTGTTTGAATGGGGAGCAGGCGGCAGTCAGGTCTCTGGGCTGATGTGTTTGAATGGGGAGCAGGCGGCAGGCAGGTTTCTGGGCTGATGTGTTTGAATGGGGAGCAGGCGGCAGGCAGGTTTCTGGGCTGATGTGTTTGAATGGGGAGCAGGCGGCAGGCAGGTTTCTGGGCTGATGTGTTTGAATGGGGAGCAGGCGGCAGGCAGGTTTCTGGGCTGATGTGTTTGAATGGGGAGCAGGTGGCAGTCAGGTCTCTGGGCTGATGTGTTTGAATGGGGAGCAGGCGGCAGGCAGGTTTCTGGGCTGATGTGTTTGAATGGGGAGCAGGCGGCAGGCAGGTTTCTGGGCTGATGTGTTTGAATGGGGAGCAGGCGGCAGGCAGGTTTCTGGGCTGATGTGTTTGAATGGGGAGCAGGCGGCAGGCAGGTTTCTGGGCTGATGTGTTTGAATGGGGAGCAGGCGGCAGGCAGGTTTCTGGGCTGATGTGTTTGAATGGGGAGCAGGCGGCAGGCAGGTCTCTGGGCTGATGTGTTTGAATGGGGAGCAGGCGGCAGGCAGGTTTCTGGGCTGATGTGTTTGAATGGGGAGCAGGCAGCAGGCAGGTTTCTGGGCTGATGTGTTTGAATGGGGAGCAGGCGGCAGGCAGGTCTCTGGGCTGATGTGTTTGAATGGGGAGCAGGCGGCAGGCAGGTTTCTGGGCTGATGTGTTTGAATGGGGAGCAGGCGGCAGGCAGGGCCTAATCAGCCCTCTTATCTCCTATGGGAGGGACCAGGTGAGACCTGAGGGTAAATACACTCCCCTACGTATTTATTTGGACAGTGAAACTTAATTTGTCTCTACTCCAGCATTTAGGATTTGAGATCAAATGTTTCATATGAGGTGACAATACAGAATGTCAGTTTTTATTTGAGGGTATTTTAATATCTGGTTTACCATTTAGAAGTTAGAGCACTTTATGTACAATTGCAGATGCACAAAGATCATGCCCCCAAAACATGCTAACCTCTCACCATTACCTAAACAGGGGTTGTTAGCATTTTCTGGGGGGTATGCTATTTATGCCTCTGTCACAATTCATTATTCAAGATTCATTCATAATTATCCGCAATCATGGTAGTATCCACATACATGTAGAAGTGTTCAGAAACATATTCTATTATTATTTACAATAAAAGTGACTCCAAAAAGACATCCTTGTGTGGCTACATTATTTACTATTCATTTCTACTGGGCACAAGATAATCTGAAACACAACCAAAACAAACTGCAAATGCATCCAACAAGTTTGTGGAGTCACAAGCTTGATGAAAGTCATTGTGTGCTAGGAATATGGGACAAAATACTAAACTTTTGACTAAATTTAATACACTATAATTGCATTTGTCCAAATACTTATGGTACCTTCAAATGGGGGGACTAGATACATAAAGTGCTTTCATGTCTAAACAGTAAAACAGATATGTATGAAAATACCCTCAAATAAAAGGTACTGTCGCCTCATATAAAACATTTGATCACAAATCCAAAATGCTGGAGTACAGAGCCAAATTAAACATTTTAGCGTTCCTGTCCTGCTTAATATGTAGAGAATTGTACAGGGAACATCTGCCTGTGCTAGCTAGCTACTGCTCTTGTCATGCAGCTACCCGTGCCTCTCCTCTCTCTGTGCAGATCAACTCTCTGGGGCAGAGTTTATTTACTGTAACTTGTCTGGCTCCATAATGTATGTGCTATAGCATACTCTTCTATTGTCTTCATGCCATACAGTTAGGACGATACATTACAGAACACTCCCATAGAAACATATGGTGTAGAACAGATATGGTTTTCTGTCATGTAGAATAGAGAATCATGTGAGCTCTATTGATTCTATTTCTATCTGCTCTGCAGGTCTCTCATGTGGAGCCCCGGGCGGTTCAGCTGGGCTCTCTGTTTGTCCGAGGGCTGACCCACCTGGTGGCTGCCAACAGTGCTTGCGGATGCCCCTTCCCCATGGAACAGCTGATGCCCTGGAACACCTTTGACGGCCTGCTCTTCCACTCAAAGTACCTGCTGGCTCACTCAGGGAGGCCACAGGAGGAGCTGCTGGAGGGCAATGTGAGTCAGTGTACACAGTGGTAGTAGAATTGATTATAGATATTAGCTACTGTAACTGCGGTAGGAATAATTATAGCTATAAGCTACTGTAACAGTGGTGGTAGGTTTGATTATACACTGAACCATAATATAAATGTAACATGCAACAATTTCAAAGATTGTAATGAGTTACAGTTCATATAAGGAAATCAGTCTATTTAAATAAATTCATTAGACCCTAATATATGGATTTCACATGACTGGGATTACAGATATGCATCTGTTGCTCACAGACACCTTAAAATTAAGATAGGAGCGTGAATCAGAAAACCAGTCAGTATCTGGTGTGACCATAGAGTTGATCAGGCTGTTGATTGTGGCCTGTGGAATGTTGTCCCACTCCACTTCAATGGCTGTGCGAAGTTGCTGGATATTGTCAGGAACTGGAACATGCTGTCGTACACGTCCATCCAGAGCGTCCCAAACATGCTCAATAGGTGACATGTTTGAATGAGTATGCATGCCATGGAAGAACTGGGACATTTTCAGCTTCTAGGAATTGTGTACAGATCCTTGTGACATGGGACCGTGCATTATAATGCTGAAACATGAGGTGATGGCTGCGGATGAATGGCACGACAATGGGCCTCAGGAGCTTGTCACTGTATCTCTGTGCATTCAAATTGACATAGATAAAATGGAATTGTGTTCGTGGTCTGTAACTTATGCTTGCCCATACCATAACCCCACCGCCACCATGGGACACTCGGTTCACAATTTTGACATGTTGGCAAACCGCTCACCCAAATGACACCATACACGCTATCTGCCTGGTACAGTTGAAACCAGGATTCTTCCGTGAGGCGCACACTTCTCCAACGTGCCAGTGGCCATCGAAGGTGAGCATTTGCCCACTGAAGTCGGTTACGACTCCAAACTGCGCTCATTTCAATACCCTGGTGAGGACCACGAGCACGCAGATGAGCTTCCCAGAGACGGTTTCTGACAGTTTGTGCATAAATTCTTTGTTTGTGCAAACCAAGAGTTTCATCAGCTGTCCAGGTGGCTGGTCTCAGACGATCCTGCAGGTAAAGAAGCCAGATGTGGAGGTCCTGGGTTGGCGTGGTTACACGTGGTCTGCGGTTGTGAGGACAGTTGGACATACTGCCAAATTCTCTAAAACAACGTTGGAGGCAGATTATGGTAGAGAAATTAACATTAAATTAACTGGAAACAGCTCTGGTGGACATTCCTGCATTCAGTATGCCAATTGCACGCTCCCTCACAACTTGAGACATCTGTGGCATTGTTGTGCACATTTTACAGTGACCTTTTATTGTCCTCAGCACAAGGTGCACCTGTGTAATGATCATGCTGTTTGATTAGCTTCTTGGTATGCCACACCTGTCAGGTGGATGGATTATCTTGGCAAAGGAGAAATGCTCACTAATGGATATAAACAAATTTGTGCACAAAATTTGAGAAATAAGCTTTATGGAACATTTCTGGGATATGTTCTTTCAGCTCATAAAACATGGGACCAACACTTTACATGTTGCGTTTTATATTTTTGTTTAGTGTAGATATGAGCTACCATAACTGGTGGTAGGTTTGACTTATAGCTATTAGCTATTATGTCTGTGGTGACTATCCTCAGATGAGGCCCCAAAAGCAACTTCCAGACATTGTGTCTCCAAAGTTGTCTTTGAAACCAATAGAAGTCAAAATCATGTAGGGGAAACCCTACCTTGTACGTACACTCAGCGGGGAAGTGTTTTTCTTACTGAACTTGGCTCATCTTGTTTAGGCATCCTGGGTGTCCCTGTTCCGTTTTCTGAGAGAGCTGGTCCTGGGAATCTGCAGCAGGCGTGGCCAGACCATCCAGTCCAGACCACGGATAACACATCCCGGTGAGAGACCCATTCATTTTACTAATGAAACATGTTGAGGTTTGAGTGTCGGTGAACAACGCACCCATATTTACATAAACACAGTCCATTCGTGCTAATAATGTCCTATTAATAGGTCATTCTGCCCAGTTAGTGGGTAATCACTGTTCAATATACTTTATCTACAAAACATTTGTATATGCTTATACTATTTACTAAAAAAAATCCATGACAACATGGATCCTCCTCAAAGTTATGCTGCAATGTTGGTTGATTACTGAGGCAAAGACATTGCTACTCTTTGCCACGCTCGGAGAGTCAGCCTATCATTATTATCCATATGTTCTGAGTAAAAGGAAAGAATTCTAGTTGAGAGAATGTGTACTCTACCATGTAGGACTGTTGGTGCCCCTTGTGGGGGAACAATACCCAGTAGTCTCTACAGTCTATAATAAGATCCATCTGGGCCTCAGTCCATTGGCAAAGTTCCAGTGGAAGATCATTTTGGCTCCTCAAGATGCTTTGTCATAACAAGAATAATTCTGGGTTTCTTTTTATAGGATGTGATCTATATTAGGTAACATAACAAGACAACCAAATTATAACATCCCAGGACTGTTACAAAGTCCTCAACCCCCACTGCTCATCTGGCATCCAGCGTACTGTGGTTCTTTTTGGAGATTAAAAGAACCCGGACGGAAAAATGTTCTCCATCTGTTTGTTCTCTTGACATTGAACAACACGTGAAATATGAACTACATTTTGTTTAGCTTTGGTTGCTTTTGCTTGGGCTGCTATGATTTGATTTGTAATGTCTGCTCTTTGTCCAAACACAGTATTTGAATTCATGTATGATACCCTATTTCTGTGGGCCACAAATACTATGAGATATTGAGTGTGGAAAGGGGGCTTAAGTTTGGAATAAGCGACTAGTTCTGTAAACAAAATCTAACAACTCAAAATAAGTGTTGAAGTATAGATGGGAATGGGAACTTGTCCAAAACTGTCATGCTTAGTAGGGCCAGGACGATAGCAGTATGTTGATACTCCTTAGGATCGTAGCAAGGAAACAAAACACGAAGCGGATTTCAATTATTTAGGAAAACAGGCCTAATGTTGGAAACAGACATCGTTATGTTGTCATCCAGTCACATGTATTTATTTTCCTAGCTATAGCGCACAATATTTGACACACAGCAGGTTTTTAAACGGAACAAAGAGTTTTGTCTGCTTCGTGTTTTCATTTCTGCCATGGAAAAAATCTTGAGATATTGGTATCGTCACAGCCCTACAATAAGCCCTACAATGGTTTTCAGTAAAACATTGTTATGCTCCCAGAGTATTGAGTTCCTCTGAGGTGAAACAAACATTCTGACCCTAATAACATAATGAGGCCCCTCTAATCATTAGAGTGGCTAAATAAAAACAAGACAAAAACAGCTACCACGACCGTGCGTGTGTGTGTCTGCCTGTGTGTGTGTGTGTGTGTGGGAGGCTGTTGTTTAAGAACAGGCTTTAAATATATATATATATATATATATTTGTCTCCTTGCCAATGTTCACTTTAAGTCTCTGTCTTTCATACAAGTATTGTCCTGAGTTTATAGATCCCATATGCTGTAAAAAAAAGTGTTTTACTCCTTTTATTCAGTGTACACAAAGGTATGTCTTCAATTTATGTCTTAGACTCAACCAGTAATCATTACCCAAGGGTTGTGGTGAGATGGTGGTGGCGCTTTGCGAGCACAGAATTGTATGGTTTGTGTTTGGAGTGATTCTTAATGTTTCGTCTCCACGGCGAAATATTTATACCAAGACTCAAACTCATAATTAAAAGAGCATTTAAATATTTTGTGTGGTGTTTTCCTCAGGGAAGCATGTGGATCACAGCGAGCAGTGGAGGGAAAGAGGAGCCCCATCGGGACATGGTCCCTCTCCTCAACGCTACAGACCCCAGACCAGATCCCCATCAGGACAGCATGGTCCCTCTCCTCAACACTACAGACCCCAGACCAGATCCCCAGCAGGACAGCATGGTCCCTCTCCTCAACACTACACACCCCAGACCAGATCCCCATCAGGACAGCATTTTCCCTCTCAACACTACAGACCCCAGACCAGATCCCCATCAGGACAGCATGGTCCCCCTCCTCAACACTACAGGCCCCAGAGCAGAGGTCCTAGAGCACAGGCACATGGTAGGCTACAGACAGGCCACTAGCTGCAGGTTGCTGCCTGGGCCAGGGCATAGTGCCATTGAGGTTTATTCCAACCAGCCAACAACAAAGCAGTAGCAACCTAATTTGATTCTGTTGTTGGTTGAATGACTTTCAACAAGCTAACTAAAACATAATGTTTAAAAAAATAAATGTTTAACTTGATATCATTCATAATCATATATCATTCATAATTAATAATATTTTATGTTTTTCACAGAACATAACAGACCAAGATCAACACATTCAAACAGGAGGAGATACCACCTGGCACCTAGGTGAGTGTCTGCGTTTGTTATACTGTTGCATGAGCAAGCTGCATCCATTCATTCTGCATTGCCTTGAGATTTATTTTTATTCTGATTTGTCTTGACCCTCTGTTTTTACTGTAGGTGGCAGAACCCCCATCCTGATTTCCCTTAACTGTCAGTGTTGAGTGGACATGCCTTGCTGGGACCATCTTACAGAATTGCCCTGTTAAGAGCAGCACAGCCCAACACACTCAGTGGATGTGTCTGATATTAGACTGACTTGTGTTGAACTTTGTGAACACAGTTTGTGTTACCATAACCTCACTATCAGTTGGATTGGCTTGGAGAAATGTAGGTCATGTAACTGTATGAGATATTGGTTGCAATAGGAGAGGATGTGCATCACAAGGAGAGGAGAAAGGGCTTAGTAGGTGAAAGAGGACCTGAGGTGAAAGAGGACCTGAGGGAGCAGTTACATTTCACTTGGTTTAGCATCTGAAATCCCAAAGTAAGCATTGACATACCAAAATAAGAAGGGATAGGTGAGAGTGGGGTAAGTTGAGCCGCCCTTGTTTCTAGGAAACCAGACACAAAATGTGTCATTTTGACCAAATGTTTAGGAAGAGGTCATTTAATGTCTGTGAGGGAAGAAACCACATGGGAAAAGTGGTAAGCAAGTTGGGTCCTCCAAAAATATTTTCACCAAGTCAAATTTATTTAATGTGTTAGGTTTAGGTACAAGCATCATGAAAATTCTAACTAGATACTTTTAAGATTGTTCCATACGTCAGTTGAGGTCTGTATAAGCTTCAATATAAGGCCATAAACGTAGCATAAAAGTGCATCCTTGTAGCTGTGTGGGCTAATATAGTCCAAATGTTTGCCTTGGGGTAAATTGAGACAATGGTTGAGGTAATGTGAACCAATGGCCATGGGGTAAGGTGAGCCAATGGCCAGTTGAGCAAATTGAAGTGTTTTCTTCCCAGGCGTAATGCAAGGCATTATCGCTGGTATATGAGATGACAACAAGGCCCATGTTAAAAGTGTTTGTTAGGTGCTAAACCTGTGTTTTAAAATATGCTTTAAATTATTTTAAAGTGATTGTGATTGGGTTGAATTGTGTTTGGGAAATAAAAATAGACATGGTTTTATAAGGGTAGTGGTAATATTTCATTTGGTACAAACTTTACCCTGGCCTGTGGCTCAACTTATCCCATGCCCATCCCATATCCCATGCAAGTTGTGCCAAGAGAGCACTTTTTTTTTTTGTATTTATGTACTTTTTACATGAATACTGATTATTACCATGGATACACGATATCCTGAAATATATGTAGATCATTGTTTGAAAGAACACTGTATTTCCCTTGATAGAGATGCTGAATTATTATTTTTTTAATGGCTCAATTGACCCTACTTTCTTTTTTTTTCTTTTTTTCTTTTTTTTCTTTCTTTTTTTTTTTTACCCCTTTTTCTCCCCAATTTCGTGGTATCCAATTGTTGTAGTAGCTACTATCTTGTCTCATCGCTACAAGAGACGAAGGTTGAAAGTCATGCGTCCTCCGATACACAACCCAACCGCACTGCTTCTTAACACAGCGCACATCCAACCCGGAAGCCAGCCGCACCAATGCGCCGGAAGAAACACCGTGCACCTGGCCACCTTGGTTAGCGTACACTGCACCCAGCCCGCCACAGGAGTCGCTGGTGCGCGATGAGACAAGGACACCCCTACCGACCAATCCCTCCCTAACCCGGGCGACGCTAGGCCAATTGTGCGTCGCCCCACGGACCTCCCGGTCGCGGCCGGTTACGACAGAGCCTGTGCGCGAACCCAGGGACTCTGATGGCACAGCTGGCGCTGCAGTACAGCGCCCTTAACCACTGCGCCACCCGGGAGGCCCTGACCCTACTTTCTTACCCCTACATTTTCTCCCTTTGCTAGGATGTTAGTCTGGGGCCAGTGGGATCTGAGGTAGTGTTCAAGTTACTCTGAATCTGAGCAAACTCCAAAGCATCACTTCAGAGATGTGGTGAGAGATGACTTGACTTTGTTGCTGTATTTATATCAAGTATCACTTAGGGTATTTTATCATTTCAATGTAATTTACTGTGAATATTCACGCAGATGTGATTGTCATCATTTTCAAAATGTCACATTTCAGAAGAAGTCATAGACCCTGAGCAAGAGCAACATCCAATGCTATCAAAACCAACTGCCATGCTCCACTGCCATTATCAGTGTTTAGAATGCTGCCACATTCCCGACGGAAGGCAGCGAGCAGAGCTAGGCTTACACTCTCAGAATCTCTGGGGCTACCCATGGGGAGAGAGTGTTTGGGTCTATCTGAGCTGGGTGATGACATGCATGGTGTACCGTGCAGGGCCTCCCTATTCCTGACAAGGAGAACACCTGCTACAAGTGGTAATTCACATTGCCTGGTCAAAGTGGTCAAAGCACAGCTCTTTCCTCTTATCTGCAGAAAATGAAGCACATGCTGAAATTAAAAACAAAGCAATATAAACAGATGTCTTGACCTTGGTGGCAGAGCAACATATAGACTGAGCAGGAAAGAGATCCGATCGATTTCTCCAGAAAAAAGAAAGGAGAAAAGGACCAGGTTGTTGATACGGCGATGTCACAGGGTTCAGTATGATACTGAGCTAGATGGGCTTTTAGACAAAATACAATGAAAGTCCTGTGAAGTCACCATGAAGGGAAACTGCTGGTTAGAGCACTACTGCACAAGCCTTTTTCATATAATCTGATTATGGAAAACAGTGGACTGAATCCATGAGTAACCCACAGGGATTTGTCTTAGCTGCGATTAGTATGATGTCAAAGGTGTAGCAGCAGGTAGCCTAGAGGAGGACCATTAGCCTGAAGATTGCTAGTTCAGATGTGGAGTTATGGAAGATTAAGATTAATTTTGGTACCAAGGTCTTTAAATCTGGCCCCCATACACAATGCTAAATGAAGCATATATGTGCATGTAAGTTAAAAAGCAGCCTAGAAAGAGGCAAAGGAGCTGCAACAGCAACACATCTTCCCTTTTGAGTTTCACAGTCCCCAATTACCCATTTAATTATGGCATGGCTTCATGTGCCCTAATGGTAAATATAGTCTCTTTGCCCCAGAGGCTCTGTGGTTGTGGTCAAGGCCAAGTGGGCCAGAACTGAAGGTGCCGCGTGGGGGCTGTGGTGGCTGAATGCGTGACGGGCAGGGCGCACCCATCCTCATGGCCACAACAGGGAGCAAGTCGCCTGTTGTGCGCCAGGCCGGGGGAGAGACAGGAGGGCAAGAGCGGCGGGTCTCTGCCACAGGAACCAGAGGACTTGGCACACTGTCATCTCTGTTTCCTCTATGGAACAGAGGAATGGGTGGGGCCTGCAGGCGCGGCGGCACAGCCAACCGTTCCAGAGCCCCGAGACTGCTGTACCCAAAGAAATGAAAGCCTGCACACTGCTGTTTTCAGTTTGACTTTGTGTTTTGGCGGTTGGGTGTGGGAAGAGAGGGGAGGGGGGATAGTGAAGATGGTAGCATGTGCCAAAAACTGTGAAAGGGCCTTTACTGCAGTTGGTTGCCTACTCTCGATTGTCATTATCAAGGTGTTGATTACAAGTACCCGTTAGTTGTGGCTTGAATTTAACATTTTGTGTGTATGTTTAGAAAATATAAACAATCAAAATGTCAAATATGTTTACTTATAGTGTTGGTGATAATTATAGAATGTCCAATCTGTTTTCTATAATAAGCCCCTTTAGGACTGCCTATAACTTGAGTCAAAACACAGTTCACGAATAAAAAATGACGCGCTGCTGGGATAGGACAACTATAGAATACTACAATAGTAAAAATAGTTTCAAATGTCAAGAGCCAAAGTGAGCAAATATAGCCAGGGATATTTATAGCCTGAACAATAAATAGACACCTTTCTTTAAAAAGTCTGGAACCGGTCCCAGATTTGTTGATGCTGCATTTGTGGATGGACTTCCGCAAAGTCAAAAACCAATGTTGAAGAAAAAAAGAACACGTAGTGTGCTGGCTGAATGTTGGCATATATTTAGTGGGTTGAGGTGAGTGTGAGTGCTAGTCTGCCTTTGTGCATGTCGAGTAAACAGTATCATGCCCTCGCCAACACTGTAGCCCATAGCTTTCGGTATTCTCTTTGTTGTATTTGGAATCTAAACCCATTTAGAGCCGTTATTTAAAACAAAAAGGACTGCCGATGGCTCCAATTGTTCATATGATGACAGTTAAGTGTGAACTGTAATACGAAATCGCTTGAGTAATAGTATTGACTTTGAAACAGCTCTTTTAATAGCTCTGTGTTGTCTGCCTGACAGCACTAAGCATGGTTTAGCTGGTGTTAATGTGACAACTCACTTTAGAAGGATGCCCTACCACCATTGAATTCAATGTACGTCGGTTAAATCGTGTCCTAGGAAGGAACTAAAAGAGGACATTCTTAACAAACCATGGGAATTGGTTAAGTCACCTGGATCTTAATTTGAGCCAGTTTGCTACAGCAGGAAAATAATCCCGCAGTAACAGTAAATGTGTATTAGAATTAATGGACATTTTTCCAAAGGGATAATGAAGTCTGAAATTACAAAGTGGGAATTTGTCACGGCTGTTGAAAGGAGAGGACTAAGGTTCAGCGTGGTAAGCGTACATTTTAATTTCTTAATCAAAATGACGCCGAACAAAACAAATAACACTACCAAAACAAACCGTGAAGCTCAAAGGCTATGTGCCCTAAACAAAGTCAACTTCCCACCAAGACAGGTAGCCCTTTTTCCACCTAAGTATGGCTCTCAATCAGAGACAACGATAGACCGCTGCCTCTGATTGAGAACCACACCCGCCCAAACACAAAGAAATAGAAAACATAGAAATAAAGAAACTAGAATGCCCACCCTAGTCACACCCTGGCCTAACCAAAATAAAGAATAAAATCCTCTCTATGGCCAGGGCGTGACAAAATGAACAAACTTCAGAAGCCTTTTTAAACCTCAGATCGACAACAAGTTTTAAATTCCCTGCAACAGATTGATCAAATTAAGATCATACATCTGTACCATGAAACCCTCCCTTGTTACAGAGCTATAAAACCCAGCAAGGGGAAGTAAATATATATATAAGTATATATATATATATATATATATATATATATATATATATATATACACATACATACAGTATGTCAGCATGAGCAAACCATTCCTCCTATTTCTCATCCTGCCTAGTAATATACAGCCAGTTGTCAAACCCAGTTTGGTTAACGTTCAGTCTAAAAATGCAATGGACCTTCAGTAATTTGCCTTCAGATTCTCCAGTGCTATTCACCTCGTAGGGCTAATCTCGCTTTGTGGTATGTAACAATGCAGCACCAAATGAGGAGGAAATGTCAGGTTATGTTTCAGTGCCAGCCTCCTTCCCACCCTCCATCTGTAGTAATAGCCGGTGCTTATTGGAACATATGCTGCTTGTTGCACACCCACCATCTGTTGGCTGAACTGATGGAGTGATCCTGTTGCCAGGGTGATGGGGCCATTCAGTGAAATAGCCCTGCCTACAAACATTTATTCTCAAGTTTGGTGTTTCTAATACGTAGGAATGTCTTTGGTACTGCATGTTACCTAGAGCAACGTTTGTCAGTGGAAAGGGTTTTGAAGACAATAAGCGTCTTTGTAAAGTAACAACCTAACAATTTTGTGCATAATACAATTAGTCTGAATACCAAACTGTTATCAGGAGCTTTCAATATCTACATTTAGATCATCAAAATAATGCTGCTGTCAATATGATTTAATATCTTGTCATATTTAGACATGTTAAGTCTCTCCCGAATTGAAAGTCACATTCAAAGCACTTATACTCTTGTTTTCCGTTATATTCATGTAGGTATGGCTCTCGGGTATAGGGCTCAGGCATGTATCCTAAAGGAAGGCCATTCCCAGAGAGATAGAGCGAGAGTTGTTCAGTGCACACTCTGGTTTGGTGTGCCGTTGAGCCAAGCCGTGTCTGATTTCTGTTCTTTCAACTGCCATCGTTCCAGTGAACCTGAGACCCAAAGAGGAAAAGAGCGCCCCAAAACAAAGGACCAGGGAGAAAGTCAAAGCACTTGAAACCCAATCCTCAAGACTTATGCCACCGTTTGGCCGTCTACTTTGCTCTCAACTGTATCTAACTGATGCTGTATTGACTTCAGTCAAAAGATTTAAGGAACCCCTATACCCCCTACTCCACCTTCCATTCCACATGCCTGGTGGCCATATGTCAGCCCCACGCGTGACTTACTACTGTATCAGTCACAAAGCAGGGAAAGTTCTCAAAAGTGCACCTAACTCTTTGGGTAACCTTGTCTGAGTGAATACAAGGACATGGCTATGGGTTGCAGCTGTGACTTGCTGAAATTCTGTGGACTAATTGAATGAAACAGTGACAGATAAAATGACATACTGGTGGAGATTAAGTCATTCAACATACAAAGGAGAAAGTTGCCTTCAGCTGTGGTCTGTAGTGTGATGAGTGTAAGGAAGGACAGAACTTGCATTGTTGCTGCATGAGCTCTATTCTCACACAACTGACTACAGTATCTCAGCACCACAGGGTTCCGTGAAATACCTGGAACAACAGGCCAGAAAAACAAGAGGCTACAACATCTTCAGTTTTTAAACCCTACTTTTAGATTCTTCTAAATTGGGGGATGTTATTATAGGTTTATGAGAGCCTGAACAAAATATACACCTGAAATAATTGTTTATTTTTGAGGGCCTCTCTGTACCCCAACACTAACATAATGGTACCCATACCAACCAGCACACACACACACACAAAAAAAACTTTCCATGTAGTTGAATTGTGAATGGGTGTGTGCCAATTATGTCAGAATGTGAAGTGGTAGTGGGCTTCACGTGTCAAAACGTTTTTAATGACAAGGATGAGGAAGGCAATAAAAACAGTAGCTGCCAAAGGAGGTTCGTTCAGAGTTTGTAAAAACAATGTACGAACTAATCACGGCAGAGGGCCCTGCACCACATGAGAGCCCCCCCCCCCCCCCCCCGCCCCCAGAGGGCAGAGCAGGGGAGATGGAAGTACCACATGGAGCGAGCTGCTGCCATGGAGGTCAGAGATGTGAGAGACCAAGCACAGAGGGGAAGGCGTGGGCTTCCTTTAGCCTGCACGGTCATGACTGACTTTCACAGTCTCACGTGGTGCGTTCTGGCTGTTGACCCTGTGCTGCTGAAGATCTCTATCAGGTCTTCAAGGGACCGGCAAACCATCCCTGCTGATTATAGGATGTTTTTAGAATACAGCACTTTCCCAACAACAAAAAATGATATTTTTACTTTGACCTCCTGCTGTAGCTTTGTCTTATGTAGAGTCAACTGTTAGTGATGCTTTATTTGAATGTTGTATCATAATCCCTACCATAGGTTATCATTCATATGACTTCGAGCTTGGTATTATCTACTGCATTATGACAGTTGTAGGTCACATCAATGGTCAAGACTTGCTGATGTCAAAGTCATCATGTTTATGACAACATTATCACATTCCCACATGTGTCAGTTGTGCAGTATGTAATATCAGTGTAACTTGGGAGTGTTATTTATTGAGGAGAAAAACATTAAAAGTTTCTATTCAATTTTAATTGACCCACTGACCTAGGGAAAAATAATAATGGCTATATGCAGTGTATTAAAAATATATATATATTTTTTGCTTAGGTCACTGATTCAGACTCATATTGAGCAGGAATAGAATGTTATCATCTAATTAACTATGCAGATTTTATAAACAGCCAGCCACCAAGGGCAAGTGCTGAGGCACATTCTATTAGAACTGCTAATAGGCCAATTAATGTGGCCGGTGTGAAGGCCTTTCTTCTCTCCGGAGAATAAACCCTGCCCTCGACTCTGTGTTAAACATGTGACTCTTATTTATTATGGCAGTGCTATTGCAAGTAGCTACAATTCCCATGATGTGCTCTCATACAGTATATTAACAGCTCATTCCCACAGCATTGTGTTGGATCTGGGTTTATGTGCCACTGACTGTCACCAACCATTGCCCTCGCTGGCAGGCTTTTTGTCTAGATCTATATTGAGGGTTAACAGAGGGAGGTGCCTAGGTTGCATATTAATGAGGAGTAAGGGTGTTGGGGCCTATAGAAGGCCCAGTTATATACTGTGAACACTGATCTCTATGCCAATCCACCCATCCCACTAACATTTGATTTAGCCATCAACTGCTGGTTTGGAGTCCAGGTTCACAGTATTTTACTGAATGTGAAGTCAAGTCACAGGTCTCTGGATCTGTTCATTTTGAACCAGCATCGTCAAATAGTGACAACAATGGCTTGATTCGCTCTCCACCAACGTCATCCCCAGATCTCACCATTGGATTGGATCAACAACCGTGCTAACTGAAGCACACATAATCTTAGCAAACAGAAGTAATGGCCATATCTTAAACAATATTTAGTTATCTGATAAATGCACAAATGTATTGGGGTTGACATTAGCAATGAGTGATGTTTTGATTGTAATCAACCAGATCACTAATCACTCAGAAAAAAACGGTGTTGATGCAACAGGCACAAGGACACATAACGTACAGCATAGTAGCTGTAAGCGCGTGTGTATCGTTTTGCTTGTTGGGGGAATCATTTTGTTGCATAAAAAAAAACAGCTCTGTCTTTCATATTCTGCCAAAATTGCCTGCACATGTCCTCAGACAAGCTAAGCATTAAGTATAGCAGAGTTGTGATTTACTGGAGACTGTGAGTCCAGTCACAGCCATAGAGCCTCCCCTAGGAAAACAAAAGAAAGAAACCTCACAGATTCTATGCTGTGGTTTACCCCCAAAATCCTCAGGGTTCTCGTGGCAAACTGATCCAAACCAGTCTTATTTTCCCCCCACATTCGAGGGACTTCTGTAAATTATACTTGAGTGTATTTTGATGCTAGACACTGAGTCATCCAAAAGGACAAGAAAAGACAATAAAAAGTAACAAAGAGGGCAAAATGGTGCTTAGCCCAGTACCAACCCTCTCATTATGAAGTCCCCTCTTCTCCCTCTGGCCTTTTCAGCTGAAACGCTCTGCTTTGCTCCCAGTCCCAACACAGCAACATTTAAATCACTTTACTCCTAACAGGAAGGCTTGGGCAAAGTCTCGTCCCTCTCCACTATATTTAGATGTCAGTGTTTATAAATTGCATCCCTTCACAAATGTGTTGACTCAAGCTCGCCCTTACTGGAGGCAAGCAGCCTGCCCAGCCACCCTTTCTCTCTGTGCTCAGGCACTAATCAGGGGTCGCTGTGGATCAGGGGTCACTGTGGCAGCATTCTGCCAGCCGGAGGAGGATGGCAGGCTTGCAGCCGGCTGCTTTCTCCCGGTCACAGAAGGCCAGTGTGGCTTCGATTCTTACACTTAAATGTCCCTTCTCTTTCTCTTTACAGCTACTGTATTCTGTAAAATTTTGCCACCAGAAAGATGGTGCAGTGGGATGATAGTAGGCTATGTAGTCAATAGAACACTGGAGCCATTCTCTCCCCTTTAGGAAGATTTCACCAAGGATTTGGACTGTTGCCTCTTTCCCACCGTGATCCCCTAATTATTATTAATGACACAGGTGAAATGATACAAATCAAGGTACTTTCATCTGACAAATGTATTTATGCTATTGGAAATGTGAATTGGTGGCCCTTTCCTTTGGCAATCATTATCTCTGATTGTTTTCTGGATAATGTGAGAGAAACGGACATACTGCTGTTGGCTCGAAGATGACATCTGGAACATTCTAAGCAGCGTTGCGGATCCAATGAGCCCTGTGATCATTTAGCAAGTCTTTAGCAGGGCCAGTGACTGAGGAGCTGCGAGACTGACTCCCAGTTGCATATGGCTTTGTAGTTAGGCAAGGAGTCACCCTCTCCTGGGCCACAAAGTAGTCATGCCACAAAGAGCCAATTACATGTACATTTAAAAGCCATTGAACTGAACAGGTCCAACGAACATGGCTAGGTTACCCAGTCTCAACCTCAAATGCCCCTGCATCTTCCTTCTCCTGGGTTTTTTTCATGGAAACTTCTGCCCCTGCCAGCCGGCCCCACACTCATTAACACCGGGTTATAAATGGACTAGCTACAGTATTTCCACCCAAATGGCACCTGGAGAGGAGATGCCATGCACTTCCTCTGACCCGACCAATCACATGCTTCAAGCTCTGGGTTAAGAGGGAGGCGCAGGGGTCACCAAGGGCCAGGGTCCTCTCTTCCATGACCTGAGCTGAGGAGGATCAGCATGAGGAGAGTCACTCAGGTGTTTTTTCCCTCCCATGGGTTCCTTATGATAAATAATGGGGAAGTGACGGCCGCTCTTCGACAGAGAAGACCCTTTGATCCTGCCTCTGTGGCAATAAAAGGCTTTGATGCTGCTTTAGCACTGTCCATGTTTCACATTGTCAGACTCCAAGCTAAGACAGCTTTTCTGAATAGAGGTGTTGCCTTGATCTTACATCTTAAAGGGACGTGGCCTCCTTGGCTACTGTTAGGTGAGAGTCAGTGGAAGTGCTTGGAGTCGGCCATGGTGCCATCCTGTCCTCCTTTAGTTGTGCTAATGAGAACCTCCAATTTTGATCCAGATGTATCTTTCCACAGGAAACCAAGCGACATAGGCCTAGTAATATATTACACTGTACGGTAACCATGGTATGCTGCTAATACTTACCACTTCAAAAGCGGGCTTACTCGTTTATTTAGTTTCTCATCTAGACAGTTAGTCACAAAGGAATCAACGTCACCTTGTGATATTTGTCCCTAAAGAGAATAAACTGTTTTGTACTAGTAGACCAATGCAGAACAAGGAGGAATTCCACACAAACTCTATGGTGTGAGGATTCTGTAATGGAAGGACCTTATAATGCCACTGTTTAAATAGTGGGGTCTGAGTTGAGTTATCTAAATCACCACTGCTACTGTAGCAGTAAAGGGCACCTACTCATCCCATCCTAAACTACCACAGCATCCTGAGGACAGATGCCGTCCTTCAGATGAGCTGGGTAATTGAGCAGTAAACAGGAATCCCTCCTAATAGGCAGGTACATGCCATCAGCCTGTTTCTTTGATAAGAAGACGAGCTTCCCGTTGACAGGGTCTTGTCAAACAGCATCCTACCAGGAACTCCCTAATATACCTTTTAGAGGGAGGAGCCCAAGCTCTGCTTGTTGTACTCTAGGTGATCGTAATACATGTTCTAATGAAGCAGACTGACCATAATAGACCCAAAGGGAAGTGTGTGTGTGTGTGTGTGTGTGTGTGTGTGTGTGTGTGTGTGTGTGTGTGTGTGTGTGTGTGTGCGCGTGTGAGTAAATTGGGGGGTCAATGAGGAGGAACTCAGGAGCTGGCTGCCACATCGTTAACCACTGTGGAGGAGAAACCCCTGCTGCCAGGAAGGTGTGAATAACCCCCATTCTCACCTTGGACCATCCCCAAGTGCCAAAGGCCTGCTGGGCAGCCACATCACAGAGGCCTGGGAAAGATCCAGGCAGAAACAACACAGACAGAGGGACACCTGGAAGTAGGGAGGGACACAAGGTTACGCATACAGTGACTTCGACATCCATTGTTTGGAATCCTTAGTTGTGGAACTGCCACGTCCGTTTGGGATATTACAACAACAAAGCAGTTACTGCAAACAACAAACAGTTTTTTTTCCCTCGGACACCATTTCAATTTTCTTTACCACGCTGCTCACTTCCGTTTGTACTCTCCTCAACACCATTTCGTCAACAAAATAATAACAGAGGGACTGGGTAGAACAGTGTCACTGGTTCCCTTAATGCAGATTCCATCTTTAAGGCCATGGTGTTTATATTTTAACTTGTGCTTTACCAAGTAGGGAACAACATGATTCAGGTTTTTGACCCAGATTACCGATGAAGTGGTTTAGTAGAGGGTTCTCCAAGAAGAGGGCTGTCGGAAGAGCACACCTGAAGGTTTATAAGCAATCCTTTCTTTATTTAGATGAATATTGCATAGTGTATATGACAGCCATATAGAATACCAGTCAAAAGTTTGGACAAACCTACTCATTCAAGGGTTTTTATTTATTTGGACTATTTTCTACATTGTAGAATAATAGTGAAGACATCAACACTATGAAATAACACATTTGGAATAATGAAGTAACCAAAAAAGTGTTAAACATGTCAAAATATATTTTTTATTTGAGATTCTTCAAAGTAGCCACCCTTTGCCTTGATGATAGCTTTGCACACTCTTGGCATTATCTCACCCAGCTTCATAAGGAAGTCACCTGGAATGCATTTCAATTAACCTTGTCAAAAGTTAAAAGTGGCATTTGTGGTTTACAGAAGATAGCCCTACTTGGTAAAAGACCATGCCCATATTATGATAAGAACATGCTCAAATAAGCAAAGAGGAACAACAGTCCATCATTACTTTAAGACATGAAGGTCATTCAATCCGGAACATTTCAAGAACTTTCAAGTTTCTTCAAGTGCAGTCGCAGAAACCATTAAGCACTATGATAAAACGGTCTCTCATGAGGACCGCCACAGGAAAGGAAGACCAAGAGTTGCCTCTGCTGCAGAGGATAAGTTCATTAGAGATTTTTTTAACCCTCTATTTAACTAGGCAAGTCAGTTAAGAACAAATTCTTATTTACAATGACAGCCTAGGAACAGTGGGTTACCTGCATTGTTCAGAAGCAGAATTACATATTTTTACCTTGTCAGTTCGGGGATTCATTCTAGCAACCTTTTGGTTACTGGCCCAACCACTAGCTACCTCCCTCCAAGTTACCAGTCACAGAAATTGCAGCCCAAATAAATGAGTTCAAGTAACAGACACATCTCAACATCAACTGTTGAGAGGAGACTGCGTGAATCAGGCCTTCATGGTCGAATTTCTGCAAAGAAACTACTACTAAAGGACACCAATAATAAGAAGAGACTTGCTGGGGCCAAGAAACACAAGCAATGGACATTAGACTGGTGGAAATCTCTCCTTTCATCTGATGAGTCCATTTTTGGTTACAACCGATGATCTCTGCATATGTGGTTCCCACCATGAAGTATGGAGGAGGAGGTGTGATGGTGTGGGGATGCTTGCTGGTGACACTGTCAGTGATTTATTTAGAATTCAAGACACACTTAACCAGTATGGCTACCACAGCATTCTGCAGCGATACACCATCCCTTCTGGTTTGCGCTTAGGGAATATCATTTGTTTTCCAACAGGACAATGACCCAACAAACCTTCAGGCTGTGTAAGGGCTATTTGGCCAAGATGGAGAGTGATGGAGTGCTGCATCAGATGACCTGACCTCCACAATCACCTGACCTCAACCCAATTGAGATTGTTTGGGATGAGTTGGACTGCAGATAGAAGAAAAAGCAGCCAACAAGTGCTCAGCATATGTGGGAACTCCTTCAAGACTGTTGGAAAAGCATTCCAGGTGAAGCTGGTTGAGAGAATGCCAAGAGTGTGCAAAGCTGTTATCAAGACAAAGGGTGGCTACTTTGAAGAATCTCAAATATAAAATCTATTTGATTTGTTTAACTCTTTTTGGTTACTACATGATTCAATATGTGTTATTTCATAGTGTTGATGTTATCATTATTATTCTACAATGTAGACAATAGTATAAATATAGAAAAACCCTTGAATGAGTAGTTGTGCCCAAACTTTTGACTGGTACTGTATATAGATATCTATAAATGGTTCTAGTTGCTACAGGATTGCAAGTTGAAGAGAGACAAAGACCAAGAGATTCAAACAAATTCATTACATCATTCCAGTACAGACAATGGTCTATTTCCAAACGTGTGACAGTATCATTCACCAGTATCCTTGACTAGATAAAATGTCAATGATAGGGTATCTCATCCTGTCAAAGTTAAAGGGAGTGTCTGTGTGTCTCAGTAGCCACCCTGAGGTTTGTCAAGGGAAGCTGGAGCCACGCACCTATCTCTGATCACTTGATTGAGTGCTGTTTTTAGAAACTCTGCATCCTGCTCCATGTCCCCCCCACCTTTCCTATTACTGATACCTTTGTCATTCATTCTGTTCAAGGGAGGTTAAGTGCTGGGGATGTTAGGCTTATGATGAGCTACGTATGATAACACAGTTGCAACTGATTCTGAGGAGAGAGAGGGACAGATCAGTCTCACACTCTCACTCCTAATGAAGCCCTGTGTGTTTCACAGGGCTCTGGTTCACTGTCTTTGGGATCATTACACTCATAATGGCAAGGATGTAAAGTGGAAATCTTTCCAACAGGGAGGGATGGCTAGGCTGTTTAAATACAGGGTCTTGGTGTATTGCATTTCTCAAAATACAGAAAATGAATTGTGTCATCTGAAATATGTGATGACAATTCTCATTTGTCAAGTTTTACACATGCTGGAACATGAATGTGCTATAATTGTTTTGTTGGTAAATCAATTAAAACATATCTGTCATTATCCACTAAACATTTCATTCCATTAAGTCATTCCATTTTTGCTTATGCAATCAGCAGATTTTCCCAGTTCTCTTTGAGCTTTGGTTTAATTTCTTGAGTGCATACTTTGGTTGTTAGTGACCCAGCATTCTACCACAAAATACAACATTCTAACTTAATAAAGTGTACATCTGTTTCTTTAGTTTTTCATTAATGCATGAACTACTTAGAATTCTGTTGATTTGTTTCATGAAAAGAGAAGCTGCATTGGGGATCTGATTTAATTATATCTCTTTCCCACAAGCTGTTGTCTCCGTGTACATTTTGCCCCCCTGTCCTTCCCTTTGGAACTGTCTGTGGGAAAAGCCATCCAGCTAGCAGGGTAGAGAAAGCATTGAAATTGGTAATTCAATTTCACTGTATTGCAATGAGCAGAGAGAGAGGGAGTGGCGAAGGGGGAAGAGAGAGAGGCGGGTGAGAGAGAGAAAGAGAGAGAGAGAGATGCAATATTGGTATATTATATGACACCTTGATGACAGCAGTATTCTGAAGAATGATGATGATCTTATGTCCAAACAATCAAGATATTACACTTCACTATAAAACTCGCAAAGATCTTTTATTTTAGCGAACAGGAATGAGTAAGTCAGCAGCACAAAGAATGGCGACGGGCCATGTTGCAGCATGGCTCTACTTGTGCAGTTGCTGAGAGAAGGTAACTGGGCCCTGTCAACAGTAACGCTCCCCTGTCCCTAAGTGTAGAAGAGCCCTGATAACAGCCAGCATGTGGGTGAGAGGTGCCGTTAGAGCAGACAGGGCTGAGCTCCAGCCTCACACCACCGGGGTGTTACCTCTCCCCCTAACCTCCTCCTCCCTCTACCCCCACTGCTATCTCCTGTGCCTCTTTAATGAGCCCAAGTGTCAAAACAGGGATGATGAATAGAAAGCGCCCATGTACAGATGCAGTGTGATAAGTAGGGAGGAGCAATGGTGTGTGTGTGTGTGTGTGCGTGTGCACGTGGAATGTGTGTGTGGGTGTGTTTGTGTGTGTGGAGGACAGAGACTCGAGAGGAGGTGTGCAGATCAAGGGTGGTTCTACTTTGGAGTTTGATTAAACTGTGGACCTGTAATATGGACCCACTAAGTCCTTTACCATCCCACAACAACAATGGGCTTCCTGAAGCTTTGGAGGAATGCCACAAAAAGCTGTCTCCAATCAGTCTGTCTGCCGCAGCATGGCATGTATGGGAGCCTACAGGTCTACCTGAACCATTGTAACCAGAGTCTATACTTTGAAACAATCATGGTGAGCGAGTGGGATTACTAGAATGGTGCCTGTGAGGTACTGTAGTAAATATGTGTGGTTTGTTGCAAAGCTGAGTAAAATCTCCTAATAAACTAAGAACAGTAGTAGACTGTAGTATACTATGACCCCAGCCTCAGGCTATTCCAGAGGCTGGGGTCATAGTAACTAAAGGCTGCTTCTCCATGCCTCTTGGTCCTAGGCTTTGGGGTAGTTAAAAGGCCAGTGCCAGAGTACCTGAGGGACCTACTGGGCACATAATTAAAAAGCATGTCTGACATGTGTTGGGGAGCACAATTGTGGATTGATTTCAAAACCAATAGAGGTATCTTACAATTTATCCTAAAACTCACAGGCAGCCAGTGCAGAGACTTTAAAACCAGTGTAATGTGCTCTCCGTCTGGACTTGGTCGGTACCCGTGCTGCAGCATTCTGTATGTTTTGCAGTTGACCAATGGCTTTCTTGGGTAGACCAGACAGGAGAGCATTTCAGTAGTCAGGCCAGCTTGTAATAAAAGCATGTAAGAGTCTCTCTGTATCAGCCTTAGAGAGAAAAAAATCAAGTTTAAATCAAATATTATTGGTCGCATACATATATCTAGCAGATGTTATTGCGGGTGAAGTGAAAGGTTTGTGTTGCTAACTCCAACAGTGCAGTCATATCTAACAATACACAGCAATACACACACAAGTGTACACAAGTCCAAAAAAGTATAAGAATGGAATTAAGAAATATGGAAATATTAGGGAGAGCAATGTCCCGAATATATATACAGTACCTGTCAAAAGTTTTGACACACCTACTCATTCAATGTTTTTTCTTTATGTTTACTATTTTCTAAGTTGTAGAATAATAGTGAAGACATCACAACTATGAAATAACACATATGGAATAATGTAGTATCCAAGACCAAGACCAAAGACCAAGTCCATATTATGTCAAGAACAGCTCAAATAAGCAAAAAGAAACGACAGTCCATCATTACTTTAAACCACTTCGGGCTAGGGGCAGTATTTTCACATCCGTATGAAAAGCATACCCAAAGTAAACTGCCTGCTACTCAGGCCCAGAAGCTAGGATATGCATTTAATTGGTAGATTTAGATAGAAAACACTGTAAAGTGTCTTAAACGGTTAAAACAATGTATGTGAGTATAACAGAACTGATATGGCAGACAAAAACCTGAGAAAAATCCAACCAGGGAAAAAAATTGAGGTAACAGTGTTTTCAATGGGCTTTCTATGGGGATCTAGATTTCTAAGGCACTTGCTTTCAGTTCCTATCGCTTCCACTAGATGTCAACAGTCTTTAGAAATTGGTTGATGTTTTTCCTTTGAGAAATGAAGATGTAGGGCTGTTCAGACCGAGGGTCAAGTCTAGTGTACTGTTGTGGTTGGGGTGCGCGACCTGAATGCTCGCTCCACTTTGTTTTCGTCCGGTATTGAACACAGTTTATCCCGTCTTAAATTTGATCGATTATTTACGTAAAAAAATACCTAAAGTTCTATTAGGAAAGTTGTTTGAAATGTTTGGAACAAGTTTACAGGTAACTTATTAGATATTTTGTATTCATGTTGCGCGAGTTGGAACCGGTGTTTTTCTGGATCAAACAAGCCAAATAAATTTACATTTTGGAGATATAACGACAGAATTTATCGAACAAAAGGACCATTTGTGATGTTTATGGGACATTTTGGAGTGTCAACAAAAGAAGATCTTCAAAAGTAAGGCATGAATTATATCCTTATTTCTGAGTTTGTGTCGCGCCTGGCGGGTTGAAATATGAAAGTCATGTGTTTGTTTGGTGGCGTGCTATCCTCACATAATCGCATGGTTTGCTTTCACCGTAAAGCCTTTTTGAAATCTGACACGTTGGCTGGATTAACAACAAGTGTAGCTTTAATTTGGTGTATTGCATGTGTGATTTCATGGAGGTTTAATATATATTTATAGTAATTTAATATGAATTTGGAGCTCTGCCATATCACCGGATGTTGTTGAGGGGTTCCGCTAGCGGAACGTCTAGCCGTAACAGGTTTTCAGACATGAAGGTCAGTCAATCCGGAAAATTTCAAGAACTTGCAGTCGCAAAAACCATCAAGCACTATGATGAAACTGGCTCTCATGAGAACATTCACAGGAAAGGAAAACCCAGAGTTACCTCTGCTGCAGAGGATAAGTTCATTAGAGTTAACTGCACCTCAGATTGCAGCCCAAATGAATGTTTCACAGAGTTCAGGTAACAGAGACATCTCAACATCAACTGTTCAGAGGAGACTGTGTGAATCATATGCTCTTTCTTTCTTTCTTTCTTTCTTTCTTTCGTTCTTTCTTTCTTTCTTTCTTTCTTTCTTTCTTTCTCTCTCTCGGAGGACCTGAGCCTTAGGACCATGCCTCAGGACCACCTGGCCTGATGACTCCTTGCTGTCCCCAATCCACCTGGCCATGCTGCTGCTCCAGTTTAAACTGTTCTGCCTGCGGGTATGGAACCCTGACCTGTTCACCGGACGTGCTACCTGTCTCAGACCTGCTGTTTTCAACTCTCTAGACAGCAGGAGCGGCAGAGATACTCTGAATGATTGGCTATGAAAAGCCAGCTGACATTAACTCCTGAGGTGCTGACCTGTTGCTCCCTCGACAACCACTGTGCTTATTATTATTTGACCCTGCTGGTCATCTATGAACATTTGAACATCTTGGCCATGTTCTGTTATAATCTCCACCCTGCACAGCCAGAAGAGGACTGGCCACCCCTCATAGCCTGGTTCCTCTCTTGGTTTCTTCCTAGGTTCTGGCCTTTCTAGGGAGTTTTTCCTAGCCACTGTGCTTCTACACGTGCATTGCTTGCTGTTTGGGGTTTTAGGCTGGGTTTCTGTACAGCACTTTGAGATATCAGCTGATGTAAGAAGGGCTTTATAAATACATTTGATTTGATTTGATCAGGCCTTCATGGTCGAATTGTTGCAAAGAAACCACTACTAAAGGACATCAATAATAATAAGAGATTTGCTTGGGCCAAGAAATACAAGCAATAGACAATAGACCAGTGGAAATCTGTCCTTTGGTCTGATGAGTCCAAATTGTAAATTTTTGGTTCTAACAGCTGTGTCCTTGTGAGACGCAGAGTAGGTGAACGGATGATCTCCGCATATGTGGTTCCCACCGTGAAGCATGGAAGAGGAGGTGTGATGGTGTGTGGTTGCTTTGCTGGTGACACTGTCAGTGATTTATTTAGAATTCAAGGCTTTAATTTGTTTTCCAACAGGACAATGACCCAAAACACACCTCCAGGCTGTATAAGGGCTATTTGACCAAGAAGGAGAGTGATGATGCTGCATCAGATGACCTGGCCTCCACAATCACCCGACCTCAACCCAATTGAGATAGTTTGGGATGAGTTGGACCGCAGAGTTAAGGAAAAGCAGCCAACAAGTGCTCAGCATATGTGGGAACTCCTTCGAGACTGTTGGAAAAGCATTCCTCATGAAGCTGGTTGAGAGAATGCCAAGAGTGTGCAAAGCTGTCATTAAGGCAAAGGGTGGCTACTTTAAAGAATCTCAAATATAAAATATAGTTTGATTTGTTTGAAGAATGATGGCCTTGAGAGTGAACAGGCCGTGTTTTGGGTGGCTAAGGTCCTTGATGATTGTTTTGGCCTTCCTGTGATACCGGGTGCTGTAGATGTCCTGAAGGGCAGGCAGTGTGCCCTTGGTGATGCCTTGGACAGACCGCACCACCCTCTGGAGAGCCATGCGGTTGGGGACAGTGCATTTGCCGTACCAGGCAGCGATACAACCCGACAGGATGCTCTCAATGGTACATCTGTAAAAGTTTGTGAGGGTCTTAGGGGCCAAGACAAATTTCTTCAGCCTCCTGAGGTTGAAGAGGTGCTGTTGCGCCATCATCTCCACACTGTCTGTGTGGGTGGACCATTTCAGACTGTCAGTTATATGTACGCCAAGGAACTTGAAGCTTTTCCCCTTCCCCAAGTTGATGTGGATGGGGGCATGCTCACTTAGCTGTCTCCTGAAGTTCCCAATCAGCTCCTTCGTTTTGTTGACTGAGCTGTAGTTAATCAACAGCATTCTTACATAGGTTTTCCTCTTGTCCAGATGGGATTGGGCAGTGTGATGGCGATTGCATCATCCGTGGATCTATTGGGGCGGTATGCAAATTACAGTGGGTCAAGGGTGTCGGGTAAGGTGGAGGTGATATGATCTTTAACTAGCCTCTCAAAGTACTTCATGATGACAGTTAGTGAGTGCTACGGGGTGATAGTCATTTAGTTCAGTTACCTTTTCTTTCTTGGGTACAGGAACAATGGTCAACATATTGAATCAAGTGGGGACAGCAGACTGGGATAGGGAGAGATTGAATATACTACATGACCAAAACTATTTGGACACCTGCTCGTCGAACATCTCATTCCAAAATCATGGGCCTTCAAATGGATTTGGTCCCCCCTTTGCGGCTAAAACAGCCTTCACTCTTCTGGGAAGGCTTTCCACTAGATGTTGGACCATTGCTGTGGGACTTCCATTCAAAAACATTAGTGAGGTCGGGCACTGATGTTGGGCGATTAGGCCTGATTCGCAGTCCGCATTCCAATTCATTCCAAAAGTGTTTGATGGGGTTGAGGTCAGGGCTCTGTGCAGGCCAGTCAAGTTCTTCCACACCAATCTCAACAAACTATTTCCATATGGACCTCGCTTTGTGCACGGGGGTATTGTCATACTGAAACAGGAAAGGGCCTTCCCCAAACTGTTGCCACAAAGTTGGAAGCACAGAATTGTCTAGAATGTCATTGTATGCTGTAGCGTTAAGATTTCCCATCACAGGAACTAAGGGTCCTAGTCCGAACCATGAAAAACAGCACCAGACCATTTTTCCTCCTCCAGCAAACTTTACAGTTGGCACTATGCATTGGGGCAGGTAGCGTTTTCCTGGCATCAGCCAAACATAGATTTGTCTGTCTCACTGTCAGATGATGAATTGGCTACCCGGACTATTTGCATTGTGTGCCCCCCCCAACCCCTCTTTTACGCTGCTGCTACTCTCTGTTTATCATATATGCACAGTCACTTTAACTATACATTTATATACATATACTATCTCAATTGGCCCGACCAACCAGTGCTCCCGCACATTGGCTAATTGGGCTATCTACATTGTGTTCCGCCACCCACCACCCGCCAACCCCTCTTTACGCTACTGCTACTCTCTGTTCATCATATATGCATAGTAACTTAACCATATCTACATGTACATACTACCTCAATCAGCCTGACTAACCAGTGTCTGTATGTAGCCTCGCTACTTTTAAAGCCTCGCTACTGTTTATAGCCTCGCTACTGTTTTTCACTGTATTTTTACTGTTGTTTTTATTTCTTTACTTACCTATTGTTCACCTAATACCTTTTTTGCACGATTGGTTAGAGCCTGTATTCAGCGCACGTGACAAATAAACTTTGATTTGATTTGATTAATCACTCCAGATAACACATTTTCACTGCTCCAGAGTCCAATGGCGGTGAGATTTACACCACTCCAGCCGACGCTTGGCATTGTGCATGGTAATCTTAGGCTTGTGTGCGTGCATTAAGTTCCCGATGAACAATTCTTGTGCTGACTGAAGGTGCTTCCAGAGGCAATTTGGAACTCGGTAGTGAGTGTTGTAATCGAGGACAGACGATTTTTACGCGCTACACGCTTCCACACTCAGCAGTCCCGTTCTGTGAGCTTGCGTGTCCTACCACTTTGCGGCTGAGCCGTTGTTGCTCCTAGACGTTTCCACTTCACAATAACAGCACTTACAGTTGACCAGGGCAGCTCTAGCAGGGCAGACATTTTGTGAACTGACTTGTTGGAAAGGTGGCATCCTATGTGGGTGCCACGTTGAAGTCACTGAGCTCTTCAGTAAGGACATTATAATGCCAATGTTTGTATATTTGCTCAATTATATATACCTGTCAGCAACGGTGTCTGAAGTAAACAAATCCACTAATTTGAAGGGGTGTCCACATACCTTTGTACATATAGTGTATGTCCGTAAACACTCCAGCCAGCTGGTCTGCGCATGCTATGGGGACGAGGCTAGGGATACTATCTGGGCCGGCAGCCATGCGAGGGTTAATACACTTAAACGTCTCACTCATGTTGGCCATGGAGAACGAGAGCTCACAGTAATGCAGCCAGTCAAGATGCTCTCAATGGTACAACTGTAGAACTTTTAGAGGATTTTAGGGCCCATGCCAAACCTTTTCAACCCCCTGAGGGTGAAGAGGCACCGTCACGCCTTCTTCACGGCTGTGTGCATGTGTGTGGACCATTTGAAGTCCTTAGTGATTTGGACACCGAGGAACTTGAAGCTCTCTATCTGATCCACTGCAGCCCGGTCGATGTGGATGGGGGCATGCAGTTAGGCTCCGCCATGTGTGTAATTAGTGGCGTGGCCCTCTGTGATCATTTCTGATTGGTGTAGATGATGAAATGGAAGCACAAGACAAGTGTAGACCTCAGTTAAGTTATTTCATTAATCTGGACTCTGGACTTTGAATTCGAAGCGAACGGGAACAGTTCAAGTGCCCCCATGTCCAAATGCAGCACTTCAGTATTTGATATAGTCAATCAACCACTGTCTACCTCTATAACACCTTACTTTATCTCCTTTCTCCGTAGTCCTATATAATCTGTGTTATTTGCAACAACAAAAAACTTCACAAACACTAACACCCACATTGACTGTGTTCCCTACAAGGATGTAAAGAAGGTAAGCTTCTAAACATAAAAAAATACTGATGGTCAGAGGCAGTCCTTACAGGTGGCAGTTAGCCTAGCGTTTAAGAGTGTTGGGCCAGAAACTGAAAAGTTGCTGGTTTGAATCCCTGAGCTGACAAGGTGAAAATTCTGTTGATGTGCCCTTACAGGTCTACCTGAACCATTGTAACCAGAGTATTTCCTTCAAAACAATCATGGTGAGGGAGTGAGATTACTAGAATGGTCCCTGTGAAGTAACAGATATGTGTGGTATGTTGCAAAGCTGAGTAAAATCTCCTAATAAACTAAGAACACAAAGTCAACATGCCAGAAATGCAATATACAATATTACACCATGGTCTAAATACTGTAGTATTACTCTATTTATGTACTATAATATTCACTGTAGGGTTTTTGTGGACATGACTGTCATAAACTGTCATATTTACCGTAGTGTATTTGTGGACATGACTGTAGTATACTGTATAATTTACTGTAGTATTTTTGCGGACATGGCTGTGGTATACTGCAGTATTTACAGTAGTGTTTTTGCAGACATGGCTGGTATTCAAGTCAAATCAAGCTTTATTTATTTATATAGCACACTTCAAACATGGATGCAACGCAATGCGCTTCACAGGAAAAACACAATTAAAAAAAATATTTAATACACAAACAGAGGATAAAAGTATTATAAGAATACACACTGAAAGCAGAAAAAGCACCATAAGGAAAAGCAGATGTTAAAAGGTGTGTTTTAAGATCCCTTTGAAATATGTCCATAGTTTCGGCCCCCCTCAGGTTCTCTGGCAGGCTATTCCAGAGGCTGGGGTCATAGTAACTAAAGGCTGCATCTCCATGCCTCTTGGTCCTAGGCTTTGGGGTAGTTAAAAGGCCAGAGCCGGAGTACCTGAGGGACCTACTGGGTACATAACTTAAAAGCATGTCTGACATGTGTTGGGGAGCACAATTGTGGATTGATTTCAAAACCAATAGAAGAATCTTACAATTTATTCTAAAACTCACAGGCAGCTAGTGCAGACACTTTAAAACCGGTGAAACGTGTGCTCTCAATCTGGTCTTCGTCAGTACCAGTGCTGCAGCATTCCTTCCGTATGTTTTGCAGTTGACCAACGGTCTTCTTGGGTAGACCAGACAGGAGAGCATTACAGTAGTCAAGCCTGCTTATAAT
The DNA here is from genome assembly GCF_013265735.2 of Oncorhynchus mykiss. Lineage (NCBI taxonomy): Eukaryota > Metazoa > Chordata > Actinopteri > Salmoniformes > Salmonidae > Oncorhynchus > Oncorhynchus mykiss. Next base: position 26,832,671 of record NC_048584.1, on the reverse strand, counting down.
AAAATCATGGATGAGTCTCTCTGTATCAGCCTTAGAGAGAAGCGGCCCACCTTGACAATGTTCCTCAGGTGGTAAAAAAGCTATTTTGGTCAAATTCCTAATGTGTGTTTTGAAACTGAGTTAATATGTCACGACTTCCGCCGAAGTCGGCCCTTCTCCTTGTTCGGTTGGTGTTCGGCGGTCGACTCACCGGCTTTCTAGTCACTACCGATCCATTTTTCTGTTTAGTTCTGTTTTGTCTGATTACACAAACACCTGTCATTACATTCCCTATTTAACCATCTGACATACATTTCTGTTCTGTCCGTGATTGTTTATGTCGTTAGTGGTTGTGTTTGTGTTAGAGTTTTGTTGTATGTTCCATTTTGGAATTTTGCTTTATTCTTTGAGTAAACTCAGTTGGATTACTCCATACCTGTGTCCTGCGCCTGACTCCGCTTTCACTCTGCACCCAAACGTTGACATAATAATCTAAAATGACAGCTAGGTTTTCTACCTTGTGTTTTATCTTTATAGCCCGTGAATTAAAATGTGCGGTTCTCTCTCTGTGCTTTGGCTCCAGCAATAAGTACCTCAGTCTTATCTTGATTTAGCTGGAAGAAGTTGTGAGCCATCCAAGTATTTAAATCATCAATACAGTCTAATCATTTATTCGTGGAGCTAAAATCCTCTGGTGACACAGAGATGTAAAGTTGTGTGTCGTCTGTGTAGCAGGGAAAATCAAACCTGTGCTTTCTGATAATGCTGCCAAGGGGTAACATATATAAACTGAACAGTAATGGACCCAAAATCAGACATTGTGGAAAGCCACATCATATCAATTTTCTTTGAGTTATGTTCACCAAGGGTGACAAAAAAATTGATTGGTTAAATAGGTACTAAACCAATTTAGAACTGGCCCGGAGAAGCCAATCCACCTCTCCAGTCTGTCTAACAGGGGTGTCAAAGTCAAATGGACGGAGGGCCAAATAAAAAAATCAGCTACAAGACGAGGGCCGGACTGTTCGAATGTTCATTGAAAATTTTTTAAATGACGCATATAGTCTAGTGAACCTAATTGAACCTACTGAAAACCTAACAAATATATTACAATATGATCAGATAAATAAAGCAATATTTTCTTATGGCTCTGTCAGTAATCTTTAATTTTCAACAGACACAAAAGACAAATTTCCTTTATATAAATATCCCCATAACATGAACATTAAATGAAAGAAACCGGTATTCAAGGCACCATCAGTAGACTATATTTTCTATTTTAGCAAAAGTGGGCTAAATTTACTTCAAAGAAAAAACAATAATAGCAATTTTCTATCATCCACTCAACTGAAATATTTTTAAAATATAATTGGATTGAAATACAAAAAAATAAAGTGCAAAAATCTATTAATCAAAAACAACACTTTGTTTAAGGAGAAGTAACATGCAGTGAAAACAAATATTAAATTTTAACTTTTAAACTTGAACTGAGTAAAAACTCTAAATATGTGATTGCACAGTAATGTTCACTTGTTTGAGGTTGAGGGTGATACTTGGTGGTGTCCCATCTTTTCCACAAGTTCATCAATGTTCGGGGTAAGGCTCTGAGCTGAAGAAATCCTCAGAATTGAGTGGAGGTGTTCAGCAGTAAGTCGACTTCTGTGTGATGTTTTGTTCAGGTTCATCAAAGAAAACAGTTGTTCACACAGGTATGTGCTGCCAAACATAGACAACGTTTGAGCAGCCTGGATGCGCAGCTGGGGCATTGTGCCGGGGAGGAAACGGGCGAACTCCGCAGCACCCACTGCCGCATATTTTGCCCTCAGTGCATCATTGCATTGGAGGTCAATCAACTCCATTTGGAGGTTTGGTGGTGAGCTTTCCACGTCAACAGCAAATGGGTTACCGAGCAGTTCCAACCTGCTTTTTTGTGCTTCAAAGTCAGCAAATCGGCGTCGAAAGTCAGCGGCAAGCATACCTATTTTATCAGCCAACTGTGTGCTCGGGAACGCACTGGTAGAGAGCTTCTCTTTCATGGTCTGGCAGCTGGGAAAGTGGCTCAAATTTTCTTTCCGCATCTGCGTCTCCCACAGAGTCAGTTTGGTTTTAAATGCCTTCACTGTACTGTACATATCAGAGATGACACGATCCCGACCCTGCAGCTGCAAGTTTATTGCATTCAGATGACTCGTAATGTCACACAGAAAAGCCATTTCACACAGAAACATTTCGTCTCGGAGTTGTGTTGTGTCTTTCCCTTTGCTGTCCAAGAACAGACAAATCTCCTCACGAAGCTCGAAACATCTTTGAAGCACCTTTCCCTGGCTTAGCCATCGCACCTCTGTGTGATAAGGCAAATCACCATGCTCCGTTTCTAACTCCGTCAGAAATGCCTTGAACTGGCGGTGATTCAAACCTTTGGCTCTGATAAAGTTAACTGTGCGCGTGATGATGCTCATTACATGCTCCATTTTCAAGGCTTTACCGCACAACGCTTCCTGGTGTATGATACAATGATAAGCTGTCAGCTCACCTGTCGCGTTTTCCTCTTGCATCTTTTCCCGTATCTTCGCCACCAGTCCGCTCCTGTGTCCACACATCGCAGGTGCTCCGTCGGTTGTCAAACCCACGAGTTTTTCCCAAGGCAGCTCCATCTCATTTACACATCTTGACACCTCTTCATACAAATCATGCCCCGTAGTTGTGCCATGCATAGGACGTAAAGCCAAAAACTCCTCTGTCACGCTTAGGTTGGAGTCCACTCCGCGGATGAAAATTGACAACTGGGCAATGTCAGAAATGTCGGTGCTCTCATCCACAGCCAAGGAATATGCAATAAAATCTTTTCCCTTTTTCACAAGCTGCTCTTTTAGATTGATGGACAACTGGTCTACTCTCTCGGCAATGGTGTTTCTGCTCAGACTCACATTTAAAAAGAGTTGCCTTTTTTCTGGGCAAACTTCGTCACAAACTTTAATCATGCAGTTTTTGATGAAATCCCCCTCCGTAAATGGCCGGGCTGATTTAGCGATCTCTTCTGCCAAAATAAAACTGGCCTTGACAGTTGCGTCCGCGTGTGTGTCCGCGTGTTTCGTTTCATAATGTCGTCTCAGATTATACTCTTTCAGTACCGCCACACTTTCTCCACACAGAAGACACACAGGTTTTCCAGCTACCTTCGTGAACATATACTCCGACTCCCACCTTGTTTGAAACCCCCGGTTCTCAGTATCCACCTTCCGTTTTGCCATTTTTGATGGGTATCTGAAAGTTAATTTTACTGTGATGCTGACGACTGCTGTGCCAATAAATATTGAAATGAAGCAGCCTACTGCTCGGTGCGTCACCTTTGCATTGTGGGAAATGTAGTATTGGTGCGTGTAAAAGATCTGCGGGCTGCCGGCTTGCTGCGGGCCGGTTCTAATAATAAATCAAGATCATCCCAGGGGCCGTAAAAAACCTTCTTGCGGGCCGGATGTGGCCCGCGGGCCTTGACTCTGACATATGTGGTCTAGAAGGACATCGTAGTCAACAGTGTCAATTGCAGCACATAAATCCAAGAATACAAGGACAGATAGCTTCTAGGCATCTGTGTTTTTTTTTATACAGTTGCCACTTAAATCATTTAGCCGTTTAAAAAACCATTTCTCCAGAATTTTACTTAAGAATGGAAGGTTGGAGATGCTGAAGAATCTAGATGGCATTTCGTCAGAAGGGGTTTCACCATAGCAAGTTAGTGCAGTGGTAAAAGTAACTGAACAGGGAGTGATTAACAATAATAGCAAAAGTTTTTATTGTCACGCAAACAAGTACAGTGAAATGCCTTTCTTGCTTGCTCTTAGCAAGAATGCATTAATCAATATCAGTAGTACTATACAATATTTATAAAAAGTCTTACTTAGAACAAAAACACAAAAGAAGTTGAAATATGAAGAACAAGAGAAAGTAAGCTATACTGAACAAAAATATAAACGCAACACAACAATTTCACTGATTTTACTGGAGTTACAGTTCATATCAGAAACAAATTCAATTGAAATACATTCATCAGGCTCTAATCTATGGATTTCACATGACTGAGCAAGGGTGCAGCCACGGCTGGGCCTGGGAGGGTATAGGCCCACCCCACTTGGGAGCCAGGCCAACCCACTGAGGAGCCAGGCCCAGCCAATCCTAATTAGAATTTCCCCATAAAAGGGCTTTTGTACTGACAGATTCAGATGATCCTTGAGAGAAATAAGCTTTTTGTGCTTGTGGAAGATTTCTGGGATCTTTTGTTTCAGCTCATGAAACATGGTACCAACACTTTACATGTTGCGTTTCTATTTTCTCTTTCAGTATATATACAGTGCCTTGCGAAAGTATTCGGCCCCCTTGAACTTTGCGACCTTTTGCCACATTTCAGGCTTCAAACATAAAGATATAAAACTGTATTTTTTTTGTGAAGAATCAACAACAAGTGGGACACAATCATGAAGTGGAACGACATTTATTGGATATTTCAAACTTTTTTAACAAATCAAAAATTGAAAAATTGGGCGTGCGAAATTATTCAGCCCCCTTAAGTTAATACTTTGTAGCGCCACCTTTTTCTGCGATTACAGCTGTAAGTCGCTTGGGGTATGTCTCTATCAGTTTTGCACATCGAGAGACTGACATTTTTTCCCATTCCTCCTTGCAAAACAGCTCGAGCTCAGTGAGGTTGGATGGAGAGCATTTGTGAACAGCAGTTTTCAGTTCTTTCCACAGATTCTCGATTGGATTCAGGTCTGGACTTTGACTTGGCCATTCTAACACCTGGATATGTTTGTTTTTGAACCATTCCATTGTAGATTTTGCTTTATGTTTTGGATCATTGTCTTGTTGTAAGACAAATCTCCGTCCCAGTCTCAGGTCTTTTGCAGACTCCATCAGGTTTTCTTCCAGAATGGTCCTGAATTTGGCACCATCCATCTTCCCATCAATTTTAACCATATTCCCTGTCCCTGCTGAAGAAAAGCAGGCCCAAACCATGATGCTGCCACCACCATGTTTGACAGTGGGGATGGTGTGTTCAGCTGTGTTGCTTTTACGCCAAACATAACGTTTTGCATTGTTGCCAAAAAGTTCAATTTTGGTTTCATCTGACCAGAGCACCTTCTTCCACATGTTTGGTGTGTCTCCCAGGTGGCTTGTGGCAAACTTTAAACAACACTTTTTATGGATATCTTTAAGAAATGGCTTTCTTCTTGCCACTCTTCCATAAAGGCCAGATTTGTGCAATATACGACTGATTGTTGTCCTATGGACAGAGTCTCCCACCTCAGCTGTAGATCTCTGCAGTTCATCCAGAGTGATCATGGGCCTCTTGGCTGCATCTCTGATCAGTCTTCTCCTTGTATGAGCTGAAAGTTTAGAGGGACGGCCAGGTCTTGGTAGATTTGCAGTGGTCTGATACTCCTTCCATTTCAATATTATTGCTTGCACAGTGCTCCTTGGGATGTTTAAAGCTTGGGAAATCTTTTTGTATCCAAATCCGGCTTTAAACTTCTTCACAACAATATCTCGGACCTGATGCTCTCTGCGCTTTTAACGGACCTCTGAGACTATCACAGTGCAGGTGCATTTATACAGAGACTTGATTACACACAGGTGGATTGTATTTATCATCATTAGTCATTTAGGTCAACATTGGATCATTCAGAGATCCTCACTGAACTTCTGGAGAGAGTGCTGCACTGAAAGTAAAGGGGCTGAATAATTTTGCACGCCCAATTTTTCAGTTTTTGATTTGTTAAAAAAGTTTGAAATATCCAAGAAATGTCGTTCCACTTCATGATTGTGTCCCACTTGTTGTTGATTCTTCACAAAAAAATACAGTTTTATATCTTTATGTTTGAAGCCTGAAATGTGGCAAAAGGTCGCAAAGTTAGAGGGGGCCGAATACTTTCGCAAGGCACTGTATGTGAGTGTGTGTGTGCGTGTACCGTACGTAGAGTCAGTATGAATGTGTGTGCATGTGTAGTGTGTGCAAATTAAGTGTGTGTGTGTGTGCGTGCGTGCGTGTTTGTGTGTTGAGTGAGTGTGTGTGTGTGAGTGAGTGTGTGTGTGTGTGTGAGTGAGTGTGTGTGAGTGAGTGAGTGTGTGTGAGTGAGTGTGTGTGAGTGAGTGTGCAATCAGTGCAAAACCCAAAAAATGTAATAGAAGGGTCAATGCAGATAGTCCGTGTATCCATTTGATCTATTTAGCAGTCTTATGGCTTAGGGATAGAAACTGTTCAGGAGCCTGTTGGTGTCAGACGTAGCTACCTCTGGTACCACTTGCCGTGCAGAAGCGAAGAGAACAGTCTATGGCTTGGGTGGCTGGAGTCTTTAACAATTTTCCGGTCTTTTCTTTCACACCACCTGATATAGAGGTCCTGGATGGCACGGAGTGCAGCCCCAGTGATGTACTGGGATGTCCGTACCACCCTCTGTAGCACCATGCGATCGAGGGAGATGCAGTTGCCATGCCAAGCAGTTTTGCAGCCAACTGTGCAACTGTATAACTTTTTGAGGATTTGAGGGCACATACAAAATCTTAATATTTACATGAATTCCGATTATTTCCAGGAATACACAACATCCTGAAATATATGTAGATGGTATCTTTGTTAGAAATAATATTATTTTTCCCTTGACGGATTGATGCTGAACCTAAAAAAAAGTCTCAACTTACCCCACTCTCCTTTACACCAAAAGCCATGAAAGAAGAACATTAATCACATTATCCCCACTCTTTCATGAGAAGTTAACATTACCAAGGACTCAGTCCTTAAAGGAAAAGTGTCTTTTAGTATTTGTGTCATTAGTTCACTGTTGAAACAGTCCCAAAATGTTTTTCATGTCAGCAATCAAGTTTTCAAGATATAGATCTTTCAAAATACAGATACTGTGACACTTTCTGCATTTTGAATGTTTTATCTTGAAAACTGATGTGCAAAACATGTTTAACCGTTCTAAACTTGATGACAGTTCTAAACTTGATATGAAGGCATGGTGTGTGGGTGGAGACTAGAGAGGGAACACTGGAGAGCCTCTGTGTATAACAAGTCCGGTAGAGGATATCCTGGATAGAGGGTTTGGCCCGTGTCCTGCACCTGTCGCAAATTAAAATAAAAAGTATTAATAACTCATCAGAAGGAGCCCCACTTAAGTGCTGGGGAAGTTCTTTAAATTAAAGACAAAACAAAATGAACAGTTCAGTTTGTGTGTGCATGCGCATGGATTTGTGTGAGTGTGTGCGAGAGAGAGAGCTGCTGCTGCTACATTGCTGTCTATTATCTATGCATAGTCACTTTACCCCTGCCTACATGTGCAAATTACCTTTAGTAACCTGCACCCCCGCACATTGACTCAGTACCGGTACCCCCTGTATATAGCCTCAGTATTGTTATTTTACTGTGTTACTGTTTATTTATTTAGTAAATAATTTCTTACCATTTCACAGTAAGGTTGTATTCGAATGTGACAAATACAATTTTATTTGAGTTTATTTTTTTTTTTTGAGAGAGAGAGCGAGAGAGAGTGATGGAGAAACCGAGAAAACAATCCCTTGTCCATACAAAGACAAAGACTTGGGCAGGCGTTTCAAACACTAATTGAATAAATGAGCCCAGTGACAGTGTGAAAAGACACTGTGAATGGAGCAGGGAAAGGTGGATGGCAGTTATTATATTTCCCTCTGGAGACTGGTGTTCCCAGAGGCTGTAATTGATTTAGATGGATCAGCAGTGGGGTTCCCACAGCCCGCATCTGTTTGTTCTCTAACAGCAAACCCCATTGAGTAGACTGGCCCTCTCCACATACAACAGGGGTGAGAAAACAAAAATAACTACAAACCCCGGGTGGAAGAGAGCAAAAGGACATAATTTGATCGTTTTCCAGCCCCTCCCCACACTCCCTTATTTTAAGGACCAGTAGACTTTATTCTTAGGCCTCTGTTTATTCTCAGGCCTCTATTTGAGTCATGTTTTACTGAGTTTTTACCTACAATCCCAGTTATAGCCTGTTACAGTCTGACATTTTCGACGTAGCTTTAATAAAAAAGAAATAAAGGAATCTCAGAGTTCAATCATTTCAATGCAAAGGCAAACAGGGTCAACTCCCCAGTGAATGAACAACATTTTAAGTAATAATTTGTATGATATTGATGAAATGAAGCCTGTTGTGCATTGATTATGAAAGAACGGTGTGCAACGTTGAACCTTCTTTTCCCACTTTGAGGATAACACAGTGCCACCGACGAGGCCCGCTACCAAGGACTGTGGGCTCTCCTTCTCCGTGGACAACCTGAGTAAGACATTTAAACGTGTAACCCTCACAGGGCTGCCGGCCCAGAGAGCATCCCTAGCCTCGTCCTCAGAGCATGCGCAGATCAGCTGGCGGGTGTGTTTACAGATATATTTAATCTCTCCTTATCCCAGTCTGCTATCCCCACATGCTTCAAGATGGCCACCATTGTTCCTGTACCCAAGAAGGAAAGGTAACTGAACTAAATGACTATCTCCCCGTAGCACTCACTTCTGTCATCATGAAGTTCTTTGAGAGACAAGGATCATATCACCTCCACTTTACCTGTCACCCTAGACCCACTTCCATTTGCTTTCCGCCCCAATAGGTCCACAGACGATGCAATCGCCATCACACTGGACACTGCCCGTTCCCATCTGGACAAGAGGAATATCTATGAAAGAATGCTGTTCATTGACTATAGCTCAGCATTCAACACCATAGTACCCTCCAAACTCATCATTAAGCTTGAGGCCCTGGGTCTCAACACCGCCCTGGGCAATTGGGTCCTAGACTTCCTGACGGGCCGCCCCCAGTTGGTGAAGGTAGGAAGCAACATCTCCACTTCGCTGATCCTCAACACTGGGGCCCCACAAGGGTGCATGCTCAGCCCCCTCCTGTACTCCCTGTTCACCCATGACTGCGTGGCCACAGCGGATATTGGAGTATCTGTCCATTGGACCACTTTAAGCCGTATACTCCATAGAGCTGGGCTTTACGGAAGAGTGGCCAGAAAAAAGCCATTGCTAAAAGAAAAAAATAAACAAACACGTTTGGTGTTTACCTAAAGGCATGAGGGAGACTCCCAAAACATATGGAAGAAGGTACTCTGGTCAGATGAGACTAAAATTTAGCTTTTTGGCCATTAAGGAAAGCGCTATGTCTGACGCAAACACACCTCTCATCATCCCGAGAATACCATCCCCACAGTGAAGCATGGTGGTGGCAGCATCATGCTGTGGGGATGTTTTTCATAGGCAGGGACTGGGAAACTGGTTAGAATTGAAGGAATGGTGGATGGCGCTAAATACAGGGAAATTCTTGAGGGAACCTGTTTCAGTCTTCCAGAGATTTGAGACTGGGACAGAGGTTCACCATCCAGCAGGACTGCTAAAGCAACACTTGAGTGGTTTAAGAGGAAACCTTTAAAATGTCTTGGAATGGCCTAGTCAAAGCCAATTGAGAATCTGTGGTATGACTTAAAGATTGCTGTTCACCAGCAGAACCCATCCAACTTGAAGGAGCTGGAGCAGTTTTGCCTTGAAGAATGCACGCTCAAGTTTTTAGTTTTTTGTCTTATTTTTTGTTTGTTTCACAGTAACAAATATTTTGCATCTTCAAAGTGGTAGGCATGTTGTGTAAATCAAATGATGTGCCCCCCCCAAAAAAAATCAATTTTATTTCCAGGTTGTAAGGCAACAAAATAGGAAAAATGCCAAGGGGGGTGAAAACTTTCTCAAGCCACTGTAAGGCAAGGAAAAGTAGAAATCCCTTTGCGGCACCTCTCCTCAGACTCTCCTACAACTCTTGTCAGTCTGAATAGGCCCTTGACTATCAGCAGAGGTGGGCAAACATCTGACCTGCTACTTTTCACAGCAATTCACAGGAATCTTATTCAACAGACTCAGCCAGTTGAATAAGAGGTGCAAAAAACAAACTTATTAAAGAATGTTCCTCCATACTCTTCCAAAAAAGAGAGTCCACATTAGCTCAGTATTAACCCATTCACACATCGACCACAAATGGTGTTGACACCAATTGAGCATCTTGTGCGAGATAGTTGTCATTTGGCACATGTAAGCTAAACAGTGACGCCAAGCAAGAGCAAATAGAGCAGTAGTGGAAAGATGGTATCTGAGCCCCTAAGCCACCAAATTCCTTGCATGAGCTCAGTCTGATAGTAGGACACTCAAGCCTGTCACTTTTTAATCCCCTCCAAGATCCTCCTCGCATGCCACATCGCCTTAAAAAGAACAAAAAACCACTGGCACCAAAGTGGACAGGACAAATAATTCCTGCTTCCGGTCCCCCAAACACTAGATGGGTTCTTGAACATGTGTGTGTGTGCTGGCTCTTGACAATGTATTGAATGTTGAGACAAATGTTGACTTTAAGCTCTTGGGAACAATAATGTTTAAATCAAATTCATAAAGGTTTGAGTGTCCTATACTGAATAAGGCTGTAATAAAATGATGTCTCCATCAACTTGCCCATTGACTACCCACGGGGTCACCCAACCATACTGATATGTAAGGATTTGCTCCCATACTTCAACCCAGACAAGAATACCTTGTGGCATTCTCAAGGACTTGGACGGCTTTTTGTGTGTTATTTTCTCTCCCAAGTATGGCTTTATGGTGTCTAAGAGCTTTTCCATTCAAATTAGTCTATCTCTTTTTTCTCACACTTTGGCCAAAGCCAGCTGGTGAGTGGACAAAGGCCTGACGCACAGGTGTCCACTGAGTGAATTAAGGGTTCTCTAGCTTTTAAATTTTGTTTTATAGCTATTTCAACCCAGGCAACGCTTGTTTAAGTTTCAATAAGGAGATGTGATGGAACACTGGGACTCTTGTATCAGTTTGAGGGTGCATTCACAAACACATGACCAACATCAATCACTGATGAATTGTAGGCCTGCTACAACAATGAACGATTGTCACTGGTGCTGTGACATCCTATATGTTTCATCATCTTATGCAATCTTGTTATTTCTCTCATCAACAAGATCCTTCAGTCCACAAAAAGGATGCAGTATTGCCAGAGGGACATCCATCATTTTGTGGAAAGGTGGCTTTTATTTTAGTGTGGCACTTAAAATTCTGCCTGATTCTTCTGGTTCAGCGCCTCATGTGCAGACAGTAGTTCTTTCTAGGCGACTGATGAGGTCATACTGTCCTGGGAAAGTTAAGTTATCCCTTTAAATCAACAAATGATGCCGACCACTGCTGAGTATATGAATGTGCCTGGTGGCAGATGGCAGCGTTCCATAACCCATAGACTTAGAGCCCTAATCCCCAAGGGGGATCATGCATCCCTGGGTCATCAGTTGCTCACACCAAGGAAGAGGGGGAGAGTGAGAGAAAAAGATAGAGAAGACTCTTGTTCGCCCTTAATCCCCCAAATTGAGCAAATACATTTTAGAGTTCTGCATATGCAAAAGGGGGGACTTAAGACTCTCCCCAACCCTGATTAGGCCTCTATCTTATCAGCCGCCGGTTGATAGGGATGTCCATGAATAATTACGGACACCCAAGTAGAGTTCTTTTACCCACTTGTCGTTTTGACAGCTGCAGGCAAATTTGTAAAAAAAAATGTTTACCTTTATTTAACTAGGCAAGTCAGTTAAGAACAAATTCTTATTTACAATGACGGCTCTTTGGAAGACACACTCGACAAGTATCCCAAATAAACAGGAATCATAAGTCTATCCCAAAAACACAAGAGCGCTAAATCAAGGCCACCAATAGTGGTGCATCAATATCATGATTTAAAAAAGATTGTCACACTCCAGTTATGAATTATTTTACCATGGAGCAATGTCTGACACTCGTATCATGTAGGAGTCATGTATGTGAGTGTGTGTTGAGACATATCAGCTGCTGTCTCAATATAATCCAGAGCTCTCTGTGACTCAGCAGTTGAAGGAGTAATTCCTTCATCCCCCTTCTCTGAGAGAGCAGTTCTCACAGATTCACACCTCTCCATCTGGACTTGCCCCTTTCCAAATGTCAATCACAGCAGGGACCCCCAGTTTTCAACTGACATCAGGGACAAACCCATTTTAGAAGACTTTGAGGGGTCCTCCCGAGTGGCGCGGTGGTCTAAGGCACTGCATTGCAGTGATAGCTGTGCCACTAGAGATCCTGGTTCAGTCCAGGCTATGTCGCAGCCGGCCACAACCGGGAGACCCATGGGGCGGCGCACAATTGGCCCAGCGTTGTCCAGGTTAGGGGAGGGTTAGGCCGACCGGGATATCCTTGTCCCATCGTGCTGTGGCGGGCCGGGTACATGCACACTGACACTGACACGGTCACCAGGTGTATGGTGTTTCCTCCGACACATTGGCGCAGCTGGATACTGGGTTAAGCGGGCAATGTGACAAGAAACAGTGCAGCTTGGCTGGGACGTGTTTCAGAGGACGCGATGAGGAATAGGAAGGATCAGACCAAAACGCAGCATGGTAAGTGTCCATGTTAATTTTAATAAATAAACTGAACACTGCAATAACCAAAAAACAACAAAGAGAGAGTGAATGAAACGAAACAGTTCTGTAAGGTGAAGACACACAACCATACCAGGCCAAACCCAGAAATACAAAACATAGAACAAAAACATAGAATGCCCACCCCAACTCACGCACTGGCCAAACCAAAAATAGAGACATAAAAAAAGGAACTAAGGTCAGGACGGGACACCTTTATTTGCAATTACAGAGATCATACGTTTCCTGTAGTTCTTGACCAGGTTTGCACACACTGCAGCAGGGATTTTGGCCCACTCCAAAAAGGTCTGTATCCTCGACATAGACCTTCTCCAGATCCTTCAGGTTTCGGGGCTGTCGCTGGGCAATACAGACTTTCAGCTCCCTCCAAAGATTTTCTATTGGGTTCAGGTCTGGAGACTGGCTACTCCAGGACCTTGAGATGCTTCTTACGGAGCCACTCCTTAGTTGCCCTGGTTGTGTGTTTCGGGTCGTTGTCATGCTGGAAGACCCAGCAACGACGCATCTTCAATGCTCTTACTGAGGGAAGGAGGTTGTTGGCCAAGATCTCACGATACATGGCCCCATCCTTCCTCCCCTCAATACGGTGCAGTCGTCTTGTCCCCTTTGCAGAAACGCATCCCCAAAAAATGATGTTTCCACCTCCATGCTTCACGGTTGGGATGGTGTTCTTGGGGTTGTACTCATCATTCTTCTTCCTCCAAACACGGCGAGTGGAGTTTAGACCAAAAAGCTCTATTTTTGTCTCATCAGACCACATGACCTCCTCCTATTCCTCCTCTGGATCATCCAGATGGTCATTGGCAAACTTCAGACAGGCCTGGACATGCGTCCTGTAGCCCATCCCAGCCTTGTGCAGGTCTACAATTTAACCCTGATGTCCTTACACAGCTCTCTTGTCTTGGCCATTGTGGAGAGGTTGGAGTCTGTTTGATTGAGTGTGTGGACAGGTGTCTTTTATACAGGTAACGAGTTCAAACAGGTGCAGTTAATACAGGTAATGAGTGGAGAACAGGAGGACTTCTTAAAGAAAAACTAACAGGTCTGTGAGAGCCGGAATTCGTATTGGTTGGTAGGTGATCAAATACTTATTGTCATAAAATAAAATAAATTACTTGATTTTCTGGATTTTTGTTTTAGATTCCGTCTCTCGCAGTTGAAGTGTACCTATGATAAAAAATTACAGACCTCTACATGCTTTGTAAGTAGGAAAACCTGCAAAATCGGCAGTGTATCAAATACTTGTTCTCCCCACTGTATATCTATCCTACCCTGCCTTTCTAAGGTATTTGAAAGCCAAGTTAACAAACAGATTACTGACCATTTCGAATCCCACCGTACCTTCTCCGCTATGCAATATGGTTTCAGAGCTGGTTATGGGTGCACCTCAGCCATGCTCAAGGTCCTAAACGATATCTTAATCAATAAGAGACAACACTGTGCAGCCGTATTCATCAACCTGGCCTAGGCTTTCTACTCTGTCAATCACCACATTCTTATCGGCAGACTCAACAGCCTTGGTTTCTCAAATGACTGCCTCGCCTGGTTCACCAACTATTTCTCTGATAGAGTTCAGTGTGTCAAACCGGAGGGCCTGTTGTCCGGACCTCTGGCAGTCTCTATGGGGGTGCCACAGGGTTCAATTCTCAGGCCGACTCTCTTCTCTCTATACATCAATGATGTCACGCTTGCTGCTGGTGATTCTCTGATCCACCTCTACGCAGACGACTCCATTCTGTATACCTCTGGCCCTTCTTTGGACACTGTGTTAACTAACCTCAAGACGAGCTTCAATGCCATACAACTCTCCTTCCGTGGCCTCCAACTGCTCTTAAATGCAAGTAAAACTAAATGCATGCTCTTCAACCAATCGCTGCCCGCACCTGCCTGCCCGTCCAACATCACTACTCTGGACGGTTCTGAATTAGAATATGTGGACAACTACAAATACCTAGGTGTCTGGTTAGACTGTAAACTCTCCTTCCAGACTCACATTAAGCATCTCCAATGCAAAATTAAATCTAGAATCGGCTTCCTATGTCGCAGCAAAGCATCCTTCATTCATGCTGCCAAACATACCCTTGTAAAACTGACCATCCTACCGATCCTCGACTTCGGCGATGTCATTTACAAAATAGCCTCCAACACTCTACTCAACAAATTGGATGCAGTCTATCACAGTGTTATCCGTTTTGTCACCAATGCCCCATATACTACCCACCACTGTGACCTGTATGCTCTCGTTGTCTGGCCCTCGCTTCATACTCATCGCCAAACCCACTGGCTCCAGGTAATCTACAAGTCTCTGCTAGGTAAAGCCCCACCTTATCTCAGCTCACTGGTCACCATAGCAGCACCCACCCATAGCACGTGCTCTAGCAGGTATATCTCACTGGTCATCCCCAAAGCCAACTCCTATTTGGCCACCTTTCCTTCCAGTTCTCTGCTGCCAATGACTGAAATAACTGCAAATATCACTGACGCTGGAGACTCATAACTCCCTCACTAGCTTTAAGCACCAGCTGTCAGAGCAGTTTACAGATCACTACACCTGTACATAGCCAATCTGTAAATAGCCCACCCAACTACCTCATCCCCATACTGTATTTATTTATGTATCTTTCTCCTTTGCGCCCCAGTATCTCTACTAGCACATTCATCTTCTGCACATCTACTATTCCAGTGTTTAATTGCTATTGTAACGTCCGTCGTTAAATGAAGACCAAGGTGCAGCGTGGTAGGCATACATTTTCTTTATTAAAATGCTCCACAAAAAAAAACAATAAACAACTCAACGAACGAAAAGCTTAGGAGTGCTACCCATGCAACAAACAAAGACAAGATCCCACAACAGAAGGTGTGAAAAAGGGCTGCCTAAGTATGATCCCCAATCAGAGACAACGATAGACAGCTGCCTCTGATTGGGAACCATACTCGGCCAACAAAGAAATATAAACATAGATTTCCCACCCTAGTTACACCCTGACCTACCAAATAGAGAATATAAAGGATCTGTAAGGGCGTGACAGCTATATTGTAATTACTTCGCCACCATGGCCTATTTATTATCTTACCTCCCTTATCCTACCTCATTTGCACACACTGTATATAGACTATTTTCTACTGTATGTTTGTTTATTCCATGTGTAACTCAGTGTTGTTGTATGTGTTGAACTGCCTTGCTTTATCTTGGCCAAGTTGCAGATGTAAATGAGAACTTGTTCTCAACTTGTCACGGTTTTCTGTATGTGAAGGAGAGTCGGACCAAAATGCGGCATGTAGATTGCGATCCATGTTTAATAAACAAACGTAAAACACAAATCGATACAAACACTACAAAAACAAAGACCGTAACGAAAACCGAAACAGCCCTATCTGGTGAAAACACAGAGACAGGAACAATCACCCACAAACACACAGTGAAACCCAGGCTACCTAAATATGGTTCCCAATCAGAGACAATGACTAACACCTGCCTCTGATTGAGAACCATATCAGGCCAGACATAGAAATAGACAAACTAGACAATGAAACATAGAATGCCCACTCAGCTCACACCCTGACCAACCAAAACATAGAAATATAAGTAAACTATGGTCAGGGTGTGACACAACTAGCCTACCTGGTTAAATAAAGGTGAAATAAAATTAAATAAAAAATTTTTTATTGCCACGAGGCCCGCCGATGTAACTGCTAAATTGCTTTCTGATTGTACAATGTACTGCATGATTGTAGCGGGTTTACTAACGTGTCAGTTCTAGTATGTTGACCAAGACGCAGGAGCGCAACTTTCACTTTGTGATACAAAATGAGGCAACGGTGTGCTTTAGGACCATGTGGTCATGGGAAGGCTGTTTCGAGTGTTTATCCGACTGGATAAATATGTATTAATAATAATTATGTCCCCCCCACTTCTAAAACCAAAGTTGTGCCCCTGCTATGATGTTACAATGATGTAGCCTGTGTGTATGTTAGCGGTCATGATATGAAGGATTGGAAAGGTTTTTTCGCCTGGTCACATACAGCGGATGTGTTGTGCACTGAAGTCCACAAGCGAAGGGAAAAGGTGAGAAAAGGAGAGAGCACAGATATCAGCAATAAGGAATGATTTATACAACTAGCAAAGTGATCATGTGTTTTTATGGGGCTGCTATGAAAGTGAACAGTGCTTGAGTATGATCAAGGGTGTATTCATTCTACAGATTCTGTTGAAAAAAAATTCTTAAACAGAAGCAAACGAAACGGGGATGTACATACCTGCATTTGTCCAATATAAACTCTAATTTGCAACTGTTGGATTAATGATTACATCCTAGATCAGCTAGATGCAGGCAAGAGTGTGCAAGGCAGTATGTGTCACTGTCTGTCACCTTGATTACTCAAAATTCTCTCGACCTGTGCACTTATGTTGTAAACTTTCCTTCATAGGCTAGGTTGTAGCAACCTCATGATGGGTACAGGGAAAATTTGAGTATCATGCAGTAGCCTAAACCTATCGATGTTACATTGAGCTGGGTGAATAGAATATGAATGTCAGTCATTCAATATGATGTAATAGAAAAAAATAAGGCCATGCTCATATAAAAAATCTTAAACGGCACCGACTGTCACTTTCATCAATAAAGTAGTGTTGAAATAAACAACAATTTCCACATTACAAGTTACGCTGTGTCAAAACTAAAGGACAATTAACCTACTTTACAGGACCTTTTATAAGACTACATAAGTACTTTTATTAGACTAACCACACATGCATTCCATATTTAAAACATTGTGTTGTTCTTGCGTAGGGATAAAGCAATGGTCTTTAAGAACCTATGACCTTCTAAGCTAAACTTTGACCCATGATAAAGCACACTGAGTCCTGATCAACTCAGCTTTTTCTGTGTAAATCTGTGAGTTGTATGTGCCACCTGCTATATCGATCAATGATAGGCCTACAGAGATCCATAAACTATATTTTACCATAACATGTGGTCAATTTAGTAAGATCGGCTTGACTGTCATTTGAAGAGGCTCAGTCTAGCCCATAGAGATCCTATTAAATTACTAGAGGGGCTATGTCATAAATCCTCAAAGTAACATAATGGGGTGAAGATTGCAGCCATCTTGGTCAAGTAGAAATCCAAAACCACTCTAATTGGAATGAATGGCAAATCAAAAACCAGTCTAATTGGAATGAATGGCAGTGGTGCCTAGGTGATACATTTGCTGCTTTTACTTATACAGTAAATAAAAGTATGTCAGAATCAGAATCTGATTTTGAATGTGAGAATCAGAAAGAGATCAATGTGACTCATTGACACTAGTATTTGTTATTCAGACACATTTAACTCCTACATGATGTAGTGTTGTGGCATCTCACTTGTCGTGATATATTTGTATTTTTAATCCCAGCCCCTGTCCCTGCAGGAGGCCTATTGCCTTTTGGTAGGCCATAATTGTAAATAAGAATGTGTTCTTAACGACCTGCCTAGTTAAATAAAGGTTAAAAAAAAAAAAAAAAAATGATGAAAGGCTTTGAGGTGTTATTGGCCACCAGCAGGCTTTTGGCATTCTAGAAAAAACAACCTGAGCACTGGTGTGTGTCTCCCCCCTGTGTTTAATGAGGAACTAGGTGACTGACCCCTTGAGGCTCCACTGACTAAAGTTTCAAATATTAATGTCACATGCACAAGTACAGTGAAATGCCTTTCTCACAAACTCAAAACCCATCAATGCAATAAGCAATAACAATGTATTACTAGAAAAAAAAACGTAAGTATACTATATACAGGAAATATTTAAAAAGTCCATTGCAATACCATATTTACATGTGCAGGGATACTGGAGTGATGGAGATACAGTTGAAATCGGAAGTTTCCATAAGCCAAATACATTTAAACTCAGTTTTTCACAATTCCTGACATTTAATCCTAGTAAAAATTCCCTGTCTTATGTCAGTTAGGATCACCACTTTATTTTAAGAATGTGAAATGTCAGAATAATAGTAGACAGAATGATTTATTTCAGCTTTTATTTCTTTCATCACATTCCCAGTGGGTCAGAACTTTACACACATTCAATTAGTATTTGGTAGCATTGCCTTTAATTTGTTTAACTTGGGTCAAACGTGTCAGGTAGCCTTCCACTAGCTTCCCACAATAAGTTGGGTGAATTTTGGCCCATTCCTCCTGACAGAGCTGGTGTAACTGAGTCAGGTTTGTAGGCCTTCTTGCTCGCACACGCTTTTTAATTTCTGCCCACAAATTTTCTATGGGATTGAGGTCAGGGCTTTGTGATGGCCAATCCAATACCTTGACTTTGTTGTCCTTAAGCCATTTTGCCACAACTTTGGAAGTATGCTTGGGGTCATTGTCCATTTGGAAGACATATTTTCGACCAAGCTTTAACTTCCTGACTGACGTTTTGAGATGTTGCTTCAATATATCCACATCATTTTTCTGCCTCATGATGCCATCTATTTTGTGAAGTGCACCAGTCCCTCCTGCAGCAAAGTTAAATCAAATCAAAGTGTATTTGTCACGTTCGCCGAATACAACAGGTAGACTTTACAGTGAAATGCTTACTTACAGGCTCTAACCAATAGTGCAAACGGGTGTTAGGTAAGTAAAGAAATTAAACAACAGTAAAAAAAGACAGGCTATATACAGTAGCGAGGCTATAAAAGTAGCGAGGCTACATACAGACACCGGTTAGTCAGGCTGATTGAGGTACATGTAGATATGGTTAAAGTGACTATGCATATATGATGAAAAGAGAGTAGCAGTAGCGTAAAAGAGGAGTGGCGGGACACAATGCAGATAGCCCGGTTAGCCAATGTGCGGGAGCACTGGTTGGTCGGCCCAATTGAGGTAGTATGTACATGAATGTATAGTTAAAGTGACTATGCATATATGATAAACAGAGAGTAGCAGCAGCGTAAAAAAAAAAAAAACTTTTGAGGATCTCAGGACCCGTGCCAAATCATTTTAGTTTCCTGAGGGGGAATAGGCTTTGTCGTGCCCACTTCACGGCTGTCTTGGTGTGTTTGGACCATTCTAGTTTGTTGTTGATGTGGACATCGAGGAACTTGAAGCTCTCAACTTGCTCTACTACAGCCCCGTCGATGAGAGTGGGGGCATGCTCGGTCCTTCATTTCCTGTAGACCACAATCATCTCCTTAGTCTTGGTTACGTTGAGGGAGAGGTTGTTACTCTGGCACCACACAGCCAGGTCTCTGACCTCCTCCCTATGGCTGTCTAGTTGTTGTCGGTGATCAGGCCTACCACTGTTGTGTCGTCGGCAAACTTAATGATGGTGTTGGAGTCATGCCTGGCCATGCAGTCGTGGGTGAACAGGGAGTACACGAGGGGACTGAGCACGCACCCCTGTGGAGCTCCAGTTTTGAGGATTAGCGTGGCAGATGTGTTGCTACCTACACTCACCACCTCATCACCAAAGCACCCCCACAACATGATGCTGCCACTCCTGTGCTTCACTGTTGGGATGGTGTTATTCGGCTTGCAAGCCTCCCCCTTTTTCCTCCAAACATAACGATGGTCATTATGGCCAAACAGTTATATTTTGGTTTCATCAGACCAGAGGACATTTCTCCAAAAAGTACGTTCTTTGTCCCCATGTGCAGTTGCAAACCGTAGTCTGGCTTTTTTATGGCGGTTTTGGAGCAGTGGCTTCTTCCTTGCTGAGCGACCTTTCAGGTTATGTCGATATAGAACTTGTTTTACTGTGGATATAGATACGTTTGCACCTGTTTCCTCCAGCATCGTCACAAGGTCC
This sequence comes from Oncorhynchus mykiss, assembly GCF_013265735.2. Classification (NCBI taxonomy): domain Eukaryota; kingdom Metazoa; phylum Chordata; class Actinopteri; order Salmoniformes; family Salmonidae; genus Oncorhynchus; species Oncorhynchus mykiss. The sequence continues at coordinate 26,812,382 of NC_048584.1, read as the reverse complement.
TTTGCTGTTGTTCTGGGATTGATTTGCACATTTCGCACCAAAGGACGTTAATCTCTAGGAGACCGAACGCATCTCCTTCCTGAGCGGTGGTCCCATGGTGTTTATACTTGCGTACTATTGTTTGTACAGATGAGCGTGGTACCTTCAGGCGTTTGGAAATTGCTCCCAAGGATGAACCAGACTTGTGGAGGTCTACCATTTTATTTCTGAGGTCTTGGCTGATTTCTTTTGATTTTCCCATGATGTCAAGCAAAGAGGAATTTTCCAAGCTGTTTATAGGCACAGTCAACTTAGTGTATGTAAACTACTGACCCACTGGAATTGTGATACAGTGAATTATAAGTGAAATAATCGGTTTGTAAACAATTGTTGGAAAAATTACTTGTGTCATGCACAAAGTAGATATCCTAACCGACTTGCCAAACAAGAAATTTGTGGAGTGGTTGAAAAACTAGATTTAATGACTCCAATCTAAGTGTATGTAAACTTCCGACTTCAACTGTAGATATGTGTTGGGGTAAGGTGACTAGGCAAAAGGATATAAGATTAACAGAGTAGCAGCAGCTTGCATGTGAGTGGGTGTGCGGGTGTGTAGAGTCAGCATAAATGTATGTGCATATTATGTGTGAGTGAGCAAATGATGGAGTGAGTGTTTGTGTGTGTGTGTGTGTGTGTGTGTGTGTGTGTGTGTGTGTGTGTGTGTGTGTGTGTGTGTGTGTGTGTGTTGGAGTGACAGTGTGTGTGAGTGTGTAGGTTCCTGTGAGTGTGCATGGAGACAGTGCAAATAGTGAAATAAAAGGTCAATAAAGATACAAGCTGTCCAGGAACCGGCACCTCTTGCCATGAGGCAGCAGAAAATAATTGTCTATGGCTTGGGTGGTTGGTGCCTTTGATGATTTTCCGGGCCCTCTTTTCACACCGCCTGATATAGAGGTCCTGGATGGCAGGGAGCTCAGCCCCAGTAATGTACTGGGATGTCCGCACAACCCTCTGTATTGCCATGCAATCGAGGGTGGTGTTATTTCCATACCAAGCAGTGATGCAGCCAGATCTCACTGGTACAGCTGTCGAACCTTTTCAGGATTTGAGGGCCCATGTCAAACTTTTTCAACCTCCTGAGGGGGAAGAGGCATTGCTTTCTTCCCGACTGTGTGTGTGTGTGTTTGTTCCAGTTCACAGGACAGGACAATCTACCTCAAGAGGAAGGGAATCTCAAATGTTGTAAAAGTTTAAGGAAAAGCTCAGTATTGGAAGAAAACGTACTCAATTAAATTTTTTGCTAAACGTTTTAATCTTTTTGGCACTGATCCTTTTTGACTTTGCATAGGGGGTTAGAATAGTTACAAAAATAATAACAGCACAGGACAAGATAGTGGCAATACACATCTCCTTTGTTTTCCCTACTGTTATGTATTCTTGGGTATTTAAAATCTATTTTGTGTCTACTGATTAAAGAACTAAACATGTTTTTACCGAACTGCTGCCTGTCGCCTTTTTCCATGTTAAAAGGAAAGTGGAGAAAGGACATAGTTTGTTGGCCACACTAGAATCGGAGACTTTAGCGTCACCTCGAGGACGTACTCGTTCTCTGCAACTAAAGTTTTGGCGCCCTTTCTGAACGCCGCTACTCACAAGTAGACATGCGCACTTCTCATTCATCACATCGTTTCCGCTTCCTTTATGTATCCGATTATTTTTGAGAGGTCTGTTGTGTTTGTAGTTACACGTGCTGCTATTTTCTTGTAAAATGTTAAAATTGGTCTCACTTTTAAGCCTGAAATGTTTTGATATCAAGTATTATCTTCCGGTTAATGATGTCCCATTTGCCTTCGCTTAAAAAAATATATAGTTTACGAGTGAGAACGGTGTCTATGTTCGTTTGTTAGCTTAGCCAACAGTCGCTAGATACCCCATCCAAGCTAGCAATAAACCGGCTAACTAGTCTTTGGCCCTTTATCAAAAATATTGCAATGTTTATATTCTACTGCATGATATAAATGTTTGTACTCTACTGTATGATATAATGAACTGTACGGTGAAGTTGGAGCATCTGTAATTTATTATCGTCATCTTGTTTTTTTCCCTGCTACATCGGATTTTCCAACACCAACGAAGTTGAAACCCATTGTTGGTCCATCATGGGAGCTTACTTGTCGCAACCCAATACAGTGAAGTCCTCTTCCAATGGGGGAAACCAAAATATGAGCTATGGCTTTGCGGCCATGCAGGGCTGGCGTGTCTCAATGGAGGTAAGATGATCTAAACAAATTGCTAGCTGGATTGGATTCCGCAGTCATTCGTTGCCAGTATGGTGTCCAACTAACTAGCTACCAGTTAGCTAGAATGCTAACGAAATGATGTGGTTCAGACAACAAAAAGTTGTGTAAGTTGTCTATAATGTGCTACAGGTTATCAAACATATGGGGCTTGGCTTAGCTATTCAACCATTAAACACGTGGCTTAATAACTATCAACGTCAACATTGGCCAGCTAGCTAAGTTTTATTTGTGCATGAATGCTTTTTGTTTGTGGCTAACTATATAGTTTTGTAATTATCCAACAATGTAGCTAGGTAGCTTTCCTGCATGTATTGATATAAATATGTAAGATGGGCAAGACTGGGCCGTTAACATTAACAATGTAAATACATCATTATTCATTTCACATTCAAGTGGCACCGGTCTGATTTCTATGATGTATCTGTTCTACTGCTCATAGAAATGGCATTTCACGAGAGTAACGTTTTTGTTTCTTTCAACAGGATGCTCACAACTGCATTCCAGAACTGGATGATGAAACGGCTATGTTTGCTGTGTATGATGGACATGGAGGTACTGTTTTTATTTTATTTCACCTTTATTTAACCAGGTAGGCAAGTTGAGAACAAGTTCTCATTTACAATTGCGACCTGGCCAAGATTAAGCAAAGCAGTTCGACACATACAACGACACAGAGTTACACATGGAGTAAAACAAACATACAGTCAATAATACAGTATACACTCTATATACGATGTGAGCAAATGAGGTGAGATAAGGGAGGTAAAGGCAAAAAGGCCATGGTGGCAAAGTAAATACAATATAGCAAGTAAAACACTGGAATGGTAGATTTGCAATGGGAGAATGTGCAAAGTAGAAATAAAAATAATGGGGTGCAAAGGAGCTAAATAAATACATAAATAAAATACAGTAGGGAAAGAGGTAGTTGTTTGGGCTAAATTATAGGTGGGCTATGTACAGGTGCAGTAATCTGTGAGCTGCTCTGACAGTTGGTGCTTAAAGCTAGTGAGGGAGATAAGTGTTTCCAGTTTCAGAGATTTTTGTAGTTCGTTCCAGTCATTGGCAGCAGAGAACTGGAAGGAGAGGCGGCCAAAGAAAGAATTGGTTTTGGGGGTGACTAGAGAGATATACCTGCTGGAGCGTGTGCTACAGGTGGGAGATGCAATGGTGACCAGCGAGCTGAGATAAGGGGGGACTTTACCTAGCAGGGTCTTGTAGATGACATGGAGCCAGTGGGTTTGGCGACGAGTATGAAGCGAGGGCCAGCCAACGAGAGCGTACAGGTCGCAATGGTGGGTAGTATATGGGGCTTTGGTGACAAAACGGATAACACTGTGATAGACTGCATCCAATTTGTTGAGTAGGGTATTGGAGGCTATTTTGTAAATGACATCGCCAAAGTCGAGGATTGGTAGGATGGTCAGTTTTACAAGGGTATGTTTGGCAGCATGAGTGAAGGATGCTTTGTTGCGAAATAGGAAGCCAATTCTAGATTTAACTTTGGATTGGAGATGTTTGATATGGGTCTGGAAGGAGAGTTTACAGTCTAACCAGGGACCTAAGTATTTGTAGTTGTCCACGTATTCTAAGTCAGAGCCGTCCAGAGTAGTAATGTTGGACAGGCGAGTAGGTACAGGTAGCGATCGGTTGAAGAGCATGCATTTAGTTTTACTTGTATTTATGAGTAATTGGAGGCCACGGAAGGAGAGTTGTATGGCATTGAAGCTTGTCTGGAGGGTTGTTAACACAGTGTCCAAAGAAGGGCCAGAAGTATACAGAATGGTGTCGTCTGCGTAGAGGTGGATCAGAGACTCACCAGCAGCAAGAGCGACCTCATTGATGTATACAGAGAAGAGAGTCGGTACAAGAATTGAACCCTGTGGCACCCCCATAGAGACTGCCAGAGGTCCGGACAGCAGACCCTCCGATTTGACACACTGAACTCTATCAGAGAAGTAGTTGGTGAACCAGGCGAGGCAATCATTTGAGAAACCAAGGCTGTCGAGTCTGCCGATGAGGATGTGGTGATTGACAGAGTAGAAAGCCTTGGCCAGATCAATGAATACGGCTGCACAGTAATGTTTCTTATCGATGGCGGTTAAGATATCATTTAGGACCTTGAGCGTGGCTGAGGTGCACCCATGACCAGCTCTGAAACCAGATTGCATAGCAGAGAAGGTATGGTGAGATTCGAAATGGTCGGTAATCTGTTTGTTGAGTTGGCTTTCGAAGACCTTAGAAAGGCATGGTAGGATAGATATAGGTCTGTAGCAGTTTGGGTCAAGAGTGTCACCCTCTTTGAAGAGGGGGATGACCGCAGCTGCTTTCCAATCCTTGGGACTCTCAGAAGACACGAAAGAGAGGTTGAACAGGCTAGTAATAGGGGTGGCAACAATTTTGGCAGATAATTTTAGAAAGAAAGGGTCCAGATGTCTAGCCCGGATGATTTGTAGGGGTCCAGATTTTGCAGCTCATTCAGAACATCAGCTGAGCAGATTTGGGAGAAGGAGAAATGGGGAAGGCTTGGGTGAGTTGTTGTGGGGGGTGCAGTGCTGTTGACCGGGGTAGGAGTAGCCAGGTGGAAAGCATGGCCAGCCGTAGAAAAATGCTTATTGAAATTCTCAATTATGGTGGATTTATCAGTGGTGACAGTGTTTCCTATCTTCAGTGCAGTGGGCAGCTGGGAGGAGGTGTTCTTATTCTCCATGGACTTTACAGTGTCCCAGAACTTTTTTGAGTTAGTGTTGCAGGAAGCAAATTTCTGCTTGAAAAAGCTAGCCTTGGCTTTTCTAACTGCCTGTGTATAATGGTTTCTAGCTTCCCTGAACAGCTGCATATCACGGGGGCTGTTCGATGCTAATGCAGAACGCCATAGGATGTTTTTGTGTTGGTTAAGGGCAGTCAGGTCTGGGGAGAACCAAGGGCTACATCTGTTCCTGGTTCTAAATTTCTTGAATGGGGCATGTTTATTTAAGATGGTTAGGAAGGCATTTAAAAAAAAATATTGATGTTGAAATTGATTTAAAAAAAATCATTTTTTATCCTGAATATTAACTTTTGTGCGTACCTTGATTGTATGTTATTTTTGTTAATGTCAGACATTATTAAACAAGTTATTCTAAGTAATCAATACTTGCTTTCTCAGGTGAGGAAGTAGCATTATACTGTTCCAAGTACCTTCCTGAAATCATTAAGGAACAGAAGACTTACAAAGATGGCAAACTGCAAAAGGTGAGTGCAATAATTATTTTGGGGTATGGAAAGGAATCCTCTTGACATGGACAATTGAACATGGTGCATATATGTAAGAGTGAATATAGAAAGTGCACAATATTTATTGGGTATAATCTCACATTGTTAAGTGAGTACAACCAACTTTGGTTCAGTAGCTCTTGTATTTGTTGTCAAAATCTACTCCGTAGCAGCATACATTTGTCTTAGGTGGGTGGATGTGTTTCAGGCTTTGGAGGATGCATTTCTGGCCATTGATAGCAGGGTGACCACAGAGGAAGTGATCAAAGAGCTTGTTCAGATAGCTGGCCGCCCACAAGAGGAAGCACCAAATGAAAAAGTGGCTGAAGAAGATGATTGTAAGTACGCTGTAACAGCTGACCACGTTAAATATGTAGTTGTCATTCCTTGTGCTTTATTCAAAACAAATAGTTTGATTCAAACCCATGTGTTCCTTTCTGTCTGTTAGTGGACAATGAGGAGGCAGAACTTTTGCACGAAGAGGCCACCTTGACCATTGAAGAGTTACTCGTCCGCTATGGACAGAACCTCAATGCGATTAAACACAAGAAGCTCTGTCCGGAGGGCAAAAAAGAGTCTGGGGAAGGTGAACCACATTCCCATGGGGAGAAGGGCATCAACGGAGAAGTGGAGAGTGAGGTGGACAGCAATCGGAAGGCTGATGGTGCTGGAAGTGCAGCTGGTGGTGCGGGATTCTCCAAGCTGCGGGCCAGGAGAGCAGGAGGGGACAGCTCTTCAGTGACAGGAGCAGCAGGGTCCTCTGAAGGAGAAAAGGAAACCGGGCCCTCCTGCTCCTCCTCAGCAGCTCCGGCTCCAGGAGACACCAGCTCCAAGTTCTTTGAGGACAGTGACGAGTCGGGGGAAGAGGAAGACGAGGAGGGTAGCGAAGAGGAGGTGAGGGGGAAGAACTCTCCTTCAGGAGTTAAGTTCCTGTTACTCTAACTCTGGTGCCCCACCCTCTGCCTGAAGAGCTACTGGGTATTCAGGCTTTTGCCCAAACACAGTTCTTACACACCTGATTAAGCTTAGAGGTCCTGGTGAGGAGCTATTGGTAGAATCAGTTGATAGATTCTGGTTGGAGCAAAAGCCTGCAGAATGACTGTTCTCCAGTAGGGTTGGGCACCTCTGCTGTAACTCACATTTGCTGTTCATAGATTTCCCCCACTGGATTTTTCAACAAGAACTGTTTAAAATATTTTTTTAATTTTGGTAAGAATGCTTTGTGTTAATTATGTAATTACGCTTCTACAGGATGCCAGTGAGGAAGATGAAGGTGAAAACAGTGACGAGGAAGAAGACACTGAAGAGGGGGAGGACTCTGATGAAGAGAATGAGGAGATGTGCTACCCTGGAATGGATGGAAAAGAAGAGGTAGAATACACTCATCTTAATTTTCAACTTAAACCTTGAATGGAGAGCGCTTTCTTAAAAGGATTTCTGAGTAGCCCTGGTTGTTGAAAGGTAATGGGGTGTTTTGTGTCTGAAGTAGTGACTACTTTCTATGCCTCCCTAAATGCAAAATATTATTCTGGGATTAATCTCCTTAGCTGTGTAGTGGGTTAATCACAGGCCCTTTAAACTGAAGGTGGCAATTTTCAGATAAACTGTGCCCTTTTCCCCCAGCCTGGCGCAGACAGTGGCACTACAGCAGTGGTGGCTCTGATCAGAGGGAAACAGCTGATTGTGGCAAACGCCGGCGACTCCCGCTGTGTGGTGTCTGAGAAGGGCAAGGCCATAGACATGTCCTACGACCACAAGCCAGAGGATGAGCTGGAGCTGGCCCGGATAAAGAATGCTGGTGGAAAGGTCACCATGGACGGTCGCGTCAACGGAGGACTCAACCTCTCCAGGGCCATCGGTAAATCGATCCTCCTGTATTTCCTAGCCCTGAAATTTTGATTTGAATTATCAGGCATTGTTTCAAGAAATATATACCGTAACTTCTGGACTATAAGCCGCACCTACTGAATTATTTAAAAATGTGTATTTTGTACATAAATAAGCCGCACATGTCTATAAGCCGCAGGTGCCTACCGGTACATTGAAACAAATTAACTTTACACAGCCTTTAAACGAAACACGGCTTGTAACAAAAATAAAAAAAATAGTAGCCTACAAAGAAAGTCATTGGTCACTATCTTCCTCCTGTGCACTGAAACCACTGAAGTCATCTCCTTCGGTGTCGGAGTTGAATTGCTTCATCCGATGTTGGATCGTTTTCATTGTCGCTCTCGTCACTTTCATCCGGAGGCAAATTCCCCGCTGAGCTCATGCTGCCCTCTTCAACACACAGCAGTCCAGCCTTTCGAAACCCGTTGATGATAGTGGATTTTGACAGTGCTTCACGCTGTCAGGATCCACTGGCAGACTTGACCATAAGTTGATCTTTGCATGCGACCTGTTTTAGTGAAGGATTTCTCCCCACTTGTCATCCAAGCCTCCCACTGAACACGGAGCGCCACCTTAAATGCACGATTTACACTGATGTCGAGTGGCTGCAAATACTTTGGGCCATCTGCTTGTCTTCCCTCTGAAAGCTTTTGTCTTTTTGCACTGCATTAGTTCCTTACGCTGCTGTTTCCAACGTCTTATCTTCGACTCATTAAGGCCAAGCTCCCGTGCAGCAGCTCTTTTCCTTTTCCAACAGCCAGATCGATCGCCTTCAACTTGAAAGCTGCATCATGTGCATTTATCCGCGTCTTTGCCATGATGAGGGTGACAAATTGACTACCGTAATCAGAATGATGGGAAGTTTGAGCGCGCTCGATTTACGTCACATTATGTGACGGTGCTCAGTTTTTTGGCGGCATGAATCTTGTGAAAGCGGGAAAAATCCACAAATTAGCTGCGTCATTGTATAAACCGAGAGGTTCAAAGCGTGGGAATAAAGTAGCGGCTTATAGTCCGGAAATTACGGTACTTTTGCTGTTGAAGAAAAGACATTAGATTGAAAGGGCCTTTGTGTTTTCAGGCGATCACTTTTACAAACGAAACAAGGCCCTTGGCCCAGAGGAGCAGATGATCTCCTCAATGCCGGATGTCAAAGAGCTCACCCTCAACCCAGAGCATGACTTCATGATCATTGCATGCGACGGAATCTGGTAGTTTGTTAATTTTTTTTCTTAAATTAAGGCCATACTTCAATAATCAATGTGTGAAATGAATGCACAGCTATATTTCCCTTCATTAATGAGTGTCATCCACAGGAACGTCATGAGCAGTCAAGAGGTTGTAGACTTTGTCAGTCAGAGAATAAAGCCTAATGCCGATGATACTGCCAGGCCTTTGTCCTCCATAGTTGAAGAAGTAAGATTATATACTTTTTTATTGTGTTGGGAAACCTCTGATGTACCTGAGATCCACCACTTCCCTGTAATCATGACATTACTCATTCTTTATTTAACAATGAACTAGCGCTCTCAAACTTTATTTTGTCTCCGTAGCTACTTGACCATTGCTTGGCACCTGATACATCTGGAGATGGCACAGGCTGTGACAACATGACCTGCATCATCATCACATTCAGCGCTCACCCTGGCAGCAGCATGGCCGACGGCACCAAGAAGAGAAAGCCTGAAGAGATTGTCCCAGAGAAGAACGGGAATGACAGCAAAAAGTCAAAAAGCGAATAGAACTGCCAACAAGTACTCCAGTCCTTTTCACAAGCCAGAACTTTCCCATCTCTGAAAAGTTTAAAGACCATGGTCTCTGGGATAGGATGAGTTTTAGTTTAATGTTCCGGGACTGAAGAGAAAGTATAAAAGTAAAATGGCCTCTTTGTAATTATTGATTTTGCTTAACTGTCCTACTGGAAACGTGTCCTGTGAATCCTAGTGTACTGTTTTTGTCACCCATGCCCTTTATGTATATAATTTTCAATATTTGTTGATGGACGAAATGCATCTTTGTAATTGTGGATCAATGTGACATTTGGTGCATACTCGTTTGACACCATTCTGTAATTACATACAAATACATTTTTATTTTTTGTGTGACAAGTGACATCTTGTCTACTTACTTTAAAAGGACAATCACTGTTTGCATGAGTCAAATGTCCCTAGGCAAAGAACACTGAAAATCCTCTCAACAGTTCAATAGATTTGAAACTACTCAATTCACATTTTGTACTATCTGTATTTAATTAATACATTTTACATTCCTTGCACTCACATTCACAGAACAATTTGCCAACCACCTCTGAGTTGAGGCCACTATGCTATTTAAATATCTGCCTTTGTCTCATGACTTGGTTTGCGCATAAAGATGGTGGGAACACTGCCTTACATGTAGTTAATTATGTTCCAAATTTAGCAAATGCTTTTGATGGATTTAGTATAACTATTCATGAGAAAAGCTTCTCATGTATCTTTGTATGCTTGACTTCAATGTCCAGTTAAAAGGTTAACCCAAATATTTTAGTACATTTTATTTTGGTACTTTTTGAGAACATTTCACTTGAAAAATCACGAAGTATTTTTTCCCCCTAAATCAATAAAGTTGCCAAAAACCCTTTTTATTTAATCAGTAATGGAAAGGTTGCACAATCATGTAGCAAAGCATCATGCCAATTGTTTCATACCGCTAGCCTGGGTGGGTACAAGTCTGTTTGTGCGATCATTCTACTCCTTGCCACTCCCCTTGTCATGTTAGGTGATGGAATGATTGCACAAACAGACTTGTACAAAGGCTAGTTGGAACTACTGTTCCCAAAATACTGATAGCTCAGTTTATTTTTTTTTTGGGGGGGGGGGGTGAACATTTTATACCAAGTATTTCCAACAGCAAATTGATTTTCTACACCACTCAAACTCATACATTTTCAAGATATGCTACACTGCAGATAACATCAAATAATACAATGTCATACTAGGTATATATTAATCAGATTTACCATTACTCTTAAATCTGCTCATATGGCTATGGTAAAATTGACAGTATAAACAAATGGAAAGTACATAAAACATGTTGGGCTTAGGTGTTTTGTTTTACCACATAGGGGTTCTGATGAACATCCCCATCCAGCTGTGAGAATCAGCCATCTGAAACAATAATTGCATCTATAATAAACACAATCTGAATGTAACATAGCCAGTAGACTGTGGTACACACCTCTTTGTGCTCGATTAAAGTAAACCCTCATCTTATGTGCAGTAACAGAACATCTATTTTTTATTTATTTTCTTCTGCCTATATTTGTCATAAGCAATACTTATGCTTACCTGCATTCTTTTATGAAGAAATCTCAACTGTTGGTTCAGCAACTCTATTTCCTATTAAAATAAAACAGAATTCAGCCGACATATGTATGATGATACTGTAGTTCCAATATTTTACATGAGTCATTTAGAAGACGCTCTTATCCAGAGCGACTTACATTAGTGAGTGCAAACATTTTGATACTTTTTTCGTACAACATGATGGATTCTTATGATGTACCTGATAAATTTTCTCATGACGTCTTAATTTAATCTGAGGAAACAGTTCTTCAAGTCTCACTATCTGAAAAAATAAATAATGACAAATCAATGCTTTTTCCTCTCTGGATTATGAATATAGAAAGACCTTAGAAATATTGTCTTACCCTTCTGACAACACCTTGTAGTCTTGTTCGCATACTTTTATTGATTACTGTCATGGCAATGGTCCGTGGTTTTGGAATGACTTAGAATCAACAAATACACCACAACGTCAATCACGCATTATAACAAGAAGGGAAACATAGATTTTATATACAGTGAGCTACAAAAGTATTGGGACAGTGACACATTTTTTGTTGTTTTGGCTCTGTACTCCAGCACTTTGGATTTGAAATTATACATGTTAAAGTGCATAAAATCATATTCATTTAATTTTCATCCATATCGTGTGAACCGTTTAGAAATTACAGCACTTTTTGTATATAGTCACCACATTTTAGGGGACCAAAAGTATTGGGACAAATTCACTTACATGTGTATTAAAGTAGTCAAAAGTTTAGTTTGGTCCCATATTCCTAGCATGCAATTATTACATCAAGCTTGTGACTCTACACACTTGTTGGATGCATTTACTGTTTGTTTTGGTTGTCTTTCAGATTATTTTGTGCAGATAGAAATTAATGGTAAATAATGTATTGTCATTTTGCAGTCACTTCTATTGTAAGTAAGAATAGAATGTTTCTAAACACTTCTACACGAATTGTGAATAATGATGAGTGACAAAGTTACAGATGCACAAATATCATACCACGAAGACCTCTCACCATTATAATAAAAGAGGTTAGCGGGAGGTATGATAATTGTGCATTTAACTTTCTCACACATTATTCACGATTCATTGAGGATTAACCGTAATAATGGTAGCATCCACATTAATGTATGTAGAAGTGTTTACAAACATTCTTATTTACAATAAAAGGTGACTCCAAAATGACACAATACATTATTTACCATTAATTTATATTGGGTACAAAATCATCTGAAACACAACTAAAACAAACAGCAAATGCATTTAACGAGTTTGTAGAGTCACAAGCTTGACAATCATTGCATGCTAGGAATATGGGGACCAAATACTAAACTTTTGGCTACTTTAATGAATATACACTGTGTGTGTTCTTTCCATGACATAGACTGACACACAGGTGAATCCAGGTGAAAGCTACAATCCCCTTATTGATACCACGTGTTAAATCCACTTCAATCCGTGTAGTTGAATGGGAGCAGACAGATTAAAGAAGGATTTTTAAGCTTTGAGACGATTGAGACATGGATTGTATATATGTGCCATGCAGAGGGTGAACGAGTAAGGGAAAGATTTAAGTGCCTTTGAACGGGGTATGGTAGTAGGTGCCAGGTGTCAAGAATGGCAATGTTGCTGGGTTTTTCACACTCAATAGTTTCCCATGTGTAGCAAAAATGGTCCACCACCAAAAGGACATTCAGCCAACTTGACACAACTATGGGAAGCATTGAAATCAACAATGGCCAGCTTGCATGTGGAGAGCTTGACACCTTGTAGCGTCCTTGCCCTGACAAATTGAGGCTGTTCCGAGGGCAAAAGATGGGGTGCAACTCAATATTAGGAAGTTGTTCTTAATGTTTTGTGAATTTAGTGAATTAGTGAATTTGTCAAAAATACTTTTGGTCCCCTAAAATGGGGGGACTATGTACAGTGCCTTGCGAAAGTATTCGGCCCCCTTGAACTTTGCGACCTTTTGCCACATTTCAGGCTTCAAACATAAAGATATAAAACTGTATTTTTTTGTGAAGAATCAACAACAAGTGGGACACAATCATGAAGTGGAATGACATTTATTGGATATTTCAAACTTTTTTAACAAATCAAAAACTGAAAAATTGGGCGTGCAAAATTATTCAGCCCCCTTAAGTTAATACTTTGTAGCGCCACCTTTTGCTGCGATTACAGCTGTAAGTCGCTTGGGGTATGTCTCTATCAGTTTTGCACATCGAGAGACCCATTCCTCCTTGCAAAACAGCTCGAGCTCAGTGAGGTTGGATGGAGAGCATTTGTGAACAGCAGTTTTCAGTTCTTTCCACAGATTCTCGATTGGATTCAGGTCTGGACTTTGACTTGGCCATTCTAACACCTGGATATGTTTATTTTTGAACCATTCCATTGTAGATTTTGCTTTATGTTTTGGATCATTGTCTTGTTGGAAGACAAATCTCCGTCCCAGTCTCAGGTCTTTTGCAGACTCCATCAGGTTTTCTTCCAGAATGGTCCTGTATTTGGCTCCATCCATCTTCCCATCAATTTTAACCATATTCCCTGCAGGCCCAAACCATGATGCTGCCACCACCATGTTTGACAGTGGGGATGGTGTGTTCAGCTGTGTTGCTTTTACGCCAAACATAACGTTTTGCATTGTTGCCAAAAAGTTCAATTTTGGTTTCATCTGACCAGAGCACCTTCTTCCACATGTTTGGTGTGTCTCCCAGGTGGCTTGTGGCAAACTTTAAACAACACTTTTTATGGATATATTTAAGAAATGGCTTTCTTCTTGCCACTCTTCCATAAAGGCCAGATTTGTGCAATATACAACTGATTGTTGTCCTATGGACAGAGTCTCCCACCTCAGCTGTAGATCTCTGCAGTTCATCCAGAGTGATCATGGGCCTCTTGGCTGCATCTCTGATCAGTCTTCTCCTTGTATGAGCTGAAAGTTTAGAGGGACGGCCAGGTCTTGGTAGATTTGCAGTGGTCTGATACTCCTTCCATTTCAATATTATCGCTTGCACAGTGCTCCTTGGGATGTTTAAAGCTTGGGAAATCTTTTTGTATCCAAATCCGGCTTTAAACTTCTTCACAACAGTATCTCGGACCTGCCTGGTGTGTTCCTTGTTCTTCATGATGCTCTCTGCGCTTTTAACGGACCTCTGAGACTATCACAGTGCAGGTGCATTTATACGGAGACTTGATTACACACAGGTGGATTGTATTTATCATCATTAGTCATTTAGGTCAACATTGGATCATTCAGAGATCCTCACTGAACTTCTGGAGAGTTTTCTGCACTGAAAGTAAAGGGGCTGAATAATTTTGCACGCCCAATTTTTCAGTTTTTGATTTGTTAAAAAAGTTTGAAATATCCAATAAATGTCGTTCCACTTCATGATTGTGTCCCACTTGTTGTTGATTCTTCACAAAAAAATACAGTTTTATATCTTTATGTTTGAAGCCTGAAATGTGGCAAAAGGTCGCAAAGTTCAAGGGGGGCGAATACTTTCGCAAGGCACTGTACAAAAATTGCTGTTGTTTCAGAGTGTCAAGTGCTGGACTACAGAGCCCCAAAACGTTTCACTGTCCTAATACTTTTGTAGCTCACCATATATCTGTTATTTAAATTATATTTTAATGTGAAATGTGAGGATATAAGTTAAATGTGTACCATGCTGAAAGACTGTTGCCACTTCCAGCACATATGGCCTATGAATCAAAATATATTGACATTAATGTTATGCACTGATAGAATGAATTACACTTGAATATTTTTTATTTTTACATGAAATATACATTTTAGTAAATGATTGGCTCACAGTAACATACTGAATGTTGCAGTACTTACATGTGCTTGCTGTTGACTGGTATAAAGCTGTTGAATGGAATCAGACAGCCCTTGTGGTTTCTTATCTAGAAATATGCCATCATTTGGTAAGGGATACATTATAATAGTGTCAGTCAGTATACAGTACATGGTACAATAATTTGAGACTGAATTTTAGGAAACAGAACTTTATAAAAGAAGATATATGGCATACCTTAAATGTCTGTGTCACATTAGCAGAATTCAATCCAAACAAATGTGTTATGATCTTGAAGAAGAGAGAGAGAGGGCGAAAAAGAGAGAGCGAGAGAGCTATTAGTATGGGGGAGAAACCTGACCTGACAATTTGGCCTACTGCTGAACCACTCTGCCTACCTGTTTAACTGTAGTGGCCTCCATACCCTTTGGAATGGTGACCTCTTGCAATGCAATGACTCTGTCATCTGGAATAGGAGGAACACATCTAATTTGTAATGAATTCAGCTTTTTATGTGTGCAACTGCAAGAAATAATCACAGATGGTTTATAATGTGAAGCCTTGATAGGGGGCTTCCATTTAATTTCAAGTAGCCTTGCTGGCT
This sequence comes from Oncorhynchus mykiss, assembly GCF_013265735.2. Taxonomy (NCBI): domain Eukaryota; kingdom Metazoa; phylum Chordata; class Actinopteri; order Salmoniformes; family Salmonidae; genus Oncorhynchus; species Oncorhynchus mykiss. The sequence goes on along the minus strand of NC_048584.1, from coordinate 26,797,224 downwards.
ATCATTTCTCAGTGAACTGTGCATCAACAAAGATGTCAAATCCACCTGCTTCCCGCTGGTTGAAGTTGGGCTGGAAGAATGTACTACATTTGTATTATACTGAACAAAAATATAAAAGCAACATGTAAAGTGTTGGTTCCATGTTTCATGAGCTAAAATAAAAGATCCCAGAAATTATATGCACAAAAAACATATTTCTCAACAAAAAAAATGTAGCACACCTGACAGGTGGCATATCAAGAAATGGATTAAACAGCTTGATCAGTACACAGGTGCACCTTGTGCTGGGGACAATAAAAGGCCACTCTAAAATGTGCAGTTTTGTTAAATAACACAAGGCCACAGATGTATCAAGTTGAGGGAGAGTGCATCTGGCATGCTGACTGCAGGAATGTCTAGCAGAGCTGTTGCCATAGAATTTAACGTTACTTTCTCTACCATAAGCCACCTCCAACATCTTTTTGAGAATTTGGCAGGAGTCCAAGCGGCCTTACAAGCGCAGACCATGTGTAACCATTGTCTGAGACCAGCCACCTGGACAACTGATAAAACTGTGGGTTTGCACAACCGAATTTCTGCACAAACTGTCAGAAACCGTCACAGGGAAGCAGATGGCAGAGTGTGCATGGCGTTGTGTGGGCGAGCAGTTTGCTTAACATTGTAAACAGAGTGGTGTCGGTGGGGTTACAGTATGGGCAGGCATAAGCTACAGACAAAGAACACAATTGCATTTTATCGATGTCAATTTGAATGCACAGATCCTTATAGGCCCATTGTCGTGCCATTCACCTCTGTTTCAGCATGATAATGCTGAAGGATCATGCCGCAAGGATCTGTTACACAATTCTTGAAAGCTGAAAATGTCCAAGTTCTTCTATGGCCTGGATACTCACGAGACATGTCACCTTGTTTGGAATTCTCTGGAGCGACATGTACTACAGCATGTTCCAGTTCCCGCCAACATCCAGAAACTTTGCACAACCTTTGAAGACGTGTCGAACAACATACACAGGCCACAATCAACAGCCGGGATCAACTCTATGTTAAGGAGATGTGTCACACTGCATGAGGCAAATGGTGGACACAGCAGATACGGACTGGTTTTCTGATCCACGCTCCTACCTTTTTTAAAGGTAACTGAGACCAACAGATTTGTATATACCTGTATTCCCAGTCGTGAAATCCATAGATTTGGGCCTAGTTTATTTATTTAAATTGACTGATGTCCTTATAAACTAACTCAGTCAAATCTTTAAAATTGTTGCATGCTGCGTTTATATTTTTGTTACGTGTAAATATTTAGGGCTGCCGTTTTGATCTTGATAAGGGGGTAGCTAGATTTGTATGTCATTTCAGATGCAACCCACGACTAGCACGAGCTAAAATTTAACCCAGAGATGAAACCCAGAGAGAGACTTTATATGGAAACCAGTATAAACACAGCGTCAGGGAGCAACAATAAATCACATTTATTTATAAAGCCCTTCTTACATCAGCTGATATCTCAAAGTGCTGTACAGAAACCCAGCCTAAAACCCCCAAACAGCAATGCAGGTGTAGAAGCAAAATAAATCAAAAGAAACCTAACGTTTACGCAACTCCAACCAAAAGGATGAATTAAAAAATAGACCAACCGTTTTTATCAAGTCTCCTCAGTGCAATCCAAGCTTTTGATAAACTTTGAGAATTATCACGACGAATATTTGTCATTTTATCAACGCAGCGCCGGCCAAATCAAGCTTGAAGGAAGCCCCGTTTTTAAATGTATTTATACATCAATGTCTTGCAAGCCCGTGTTTTGATAATGATGATTTGTCGCCACAGATAGTATGTTTTTGTTTCTAGCGTTATGGCTAGAAGGATTTGGCCTACAGCTTCATCTAGTGGTCGAGTCGGGGATAACACTTGACTGTAATTTTGAGGCGAAATCTCACCCTAACTCTTTTCCTAACATTAACGTAATTCTTCTAACCTACTACGTAAATTCACTTAACCTGTTATGTAAACAAACCCTCTCTCGCGACAAATCGTCTGTCGTTTCCGCAGTGGGTGGGCTCTGAACCTTTGGACTACCAACCTCTGAGATGCCAGCAAGCTTGCACAAGAACAAAAAAGTCTCGCGATGAAGATGTAATAATACAAAAAGAACACAATGGTCGAAATTTTACTAGAAAATGTTAACATACATAGAATATTGTTTTACAACATTCAAATAAGGAAAATAATTAGCCTTAATATCACAAATAATATGACGTAATTGACAATTATTAACAGCATCAAGATGAATGACTACTAGATATTAGGAATCAAATTGTATTTGTCACATGCGCCGAAATGCTTACTTACAAGCCCTTAACCAACAATGCAGTTTTAAGAAAAATAAGAAATAAAGTAACAAATAATTAAAGAGCAGCAGTAAAATAACAATAGCGAGGCTATATACAGGGGATACAAAGTCAATGTGCGGGGCCACCGGTTAGTCGAGGTAATATTTACACTACCGTTCAAAAGTTTGGGGTCACTGAGAAATGTCCTTGTTTTTGGAATAAAAGCACACTTGTTGTCCATTAAAATAACATAAAATTGATCAGAAGCACACTCTTCTAGGCAGAGTTGCAAAGAAAAAGCCATATCTTAGACTGGCCAATAAAAAAAAAAATATTAAGATGGGCAAAAGAACACAGACACTGGACAGAGGAACTCTGCCTAGAAGCGGGTACTATTTAATGAAGCTGCCAGTTAAGGACTTGTGAGGTGTCTGTTTCTCAAACTAGACACTCTAATGTACTTATCATCTTGCTCAGTTGTGTACCGGGGCCTCCCACTCCTCTTTCTTTTCTGGTTAGAGCCAGTTTTTGCTGTTCTGTGAAGGGAGTAGTACACAGAGTTGTACAAGATCTAAAGTGTCTTGGCAATTTCTTGCATGGAATAGCCTTCATTTTGCAGAACAAGAAAATACTGACTAATTTCAGAAGAAATGCCTGTAATCAGACTCACAAATGCTTATTCTCCAGATACTCAACTAGTCTAAAGAAGGCCAGCTTTATTGCTTCTTAAATCAGAACAACAGTTTTCAGCTGTACTAACATAATTGCAAAAGAGTTTTCTAATGATCAATTAGCCTTTTAAAATTATACACTTGGATTAGCTAACACAATGTGCCATTGGAACACAGGAGTGATGGTTGCTGATAAATGGGCCTCTGTACGCATATGTAGATATTCCATTTATTTTTTTATTTTTTAAAATCTGCCGTTTTGAGCTACAATAGTCATTTACAACATTAACAATGTCTACACTGTATTCCTGATGAATTGTATGTTATTTTAATGGACAAAAAAAGTAATTTTCCTTCAAAACAAGGACATTTCTAAGTGACCCCAAACTTTTGAACGGTAGTGTACATATGCGTAGAGTTATTAAAGTGACCTATGCATAGATAATAACAGATAGTTGCAGCAGCGTAAAATGGGGGGGGGGGGGTGCAATGCCAGTAGTCTGAGTAGCCATTTGATTAGATGTACAGCTTGGGGGTAGAAGCGGTTTAGAAGCCTCTTCAACCTAGACTTGGTGCTCCGGTACCGCTTGCCGTGTGGTAGCATAGAGAACAGTCTATGACTAGGGTGTCTGAACATTTTTAGGGCCTTCCTCTGACACCGCCTGGTATAGAGGACCTGAATGGCAGAAAGTTTGGCAGTGATACAACCAGTCAGGCTGCTCTCGAGGTTGAAAGGTTGAAAATGTCAGTGAAGACACTTGCCAGTTGGTCAGCGCATGCTCGGAGTACACATCCTGGTAATCCTTCTGGCTCTGCGGCCTTGTGAATGTTGACCTGTTTAAAGGTCTTACTCACATCGGCTGCGGAGAGCGTGATCACACAGTCATCCGGAACAGCCGGTGCTCTCATGCATGTTTCAGTGTTTCTTGCCTCGAAGCGAGCATATAAGTAATTAATCTCGTCTGGTAGGCTTGTGTCACTTGGCAGCTCTCGGATGTTCATCCCTTTGTCGTCCGTAATAGTTTGCAAGCCCTGCCACATCCGATGAGCGTCGGAGCCAGCGTAGTATGATTCGATCTTAGTCCTGTATTGACGCTTTGCCTGTTTGATGGTTCGTCGGAGGGAATCGCGGGATTTCTTAGAGTCCCGCTCCTTGAAAGCGGCAGCTCTACTCTTTAGCTCAGTGAGGATGTTTTTATTCCTGCTTCCTGCTTTAATTTTTGCTTGTAAGCAGGAATCAGGAGGATAGAAGTATGGTCAGATTTGCCAAATGGGTGAGGGATAGCTTTGTATGCAGAGTAAAGGTGGTCTAGAGTTTTCTTTTCACTCTGGTTGCACATTTAACATGCTGATAGCAATGAGGTAAAATGGATTTCAGTTCCCTGCATTAAAGCGCCACTTCTGGATGAGTGTTTTTCAGTTTGCTTATGGCGGTATACATCTAATTGAGTCTTAATTAGTCTTAGTGCCAGCATCGGCAAAAAATACAGATAAACTCTCTTGGTAGATAGTGTGGTATACAGCTTATCGTGAGATACTCTACCTCAGGTGAGCAAAACCTTGAGACTTCCTTAGATATCGTGCAGCAGCTGTTTTTTTTAAAACAAATATACATAGACCGCCACCCCTTGTCTTACCAGAGGCTGCTGTTCTATCCTGCCGATGCAGTGTATAACCCGCCAGCTCTATGTTATTCATGTTGTCGTTCAGCCACGACTCGTGAAACATCATGAAAAACAGTAATACTGATAAAAGTAATACAAATAAAATGTATTTATAATACTACTAAATTGTTTTTTGTAATTATAATCAACTTTAGCAAATACTTTAAAAGACCAGTGTTTCAACCATTCATATTGCACTGTAAAATGTACTGTAAAATTACTCTCAGTAGCACCTTTAGCATTCAAACCACAGAGTTTTTAGGCAGGCTGCTGCTGCCACAGTCCAGGTCTGTATGAAGCACAGGAGCCATTGGTTGGTGTCCCGAGAAGCAGCCCATCTCAGAACTGAGGTCCTGGGGAGAGGAGAGCAGTGAGGGGGGTTCCTCTGGTGGTTTTCTTCTTTCTGCTACTACTGCATTTGCTGCTGCTTCTTCTGTTGTTGTTGCCTGGAGTCAGCATTTGCCTGGAGCGTGAAAGACGGCGAGAAGAGATCAGTATCAGGAGGGAGACTGCGATATATGGAGAAAGAAAGAGGCAGAAGGGAGAGAGGGGGGAAATTAAGTTATCCAGAGAAATAAAGAGATGGAGAGGAAGAGACTGATGATGTCAGACACGGGGAAAAAAGAGAGGAAAGATTCAGACAAAGAAAACGTGAGAAAGCAAGATATGAGGTCTGGCTTAGCATGCAGTCTCTCTGTGAGAGGATCCACTTACTCGGTGTGTTTGTGTTCTACGTTGCATCTGTCCGCCCTGCTCTGCTCCCAGTTGCACTTTGTGTGTTGAGTTTCCACAGCATGTCGGGTTTAAAGTGAACCACACACACCCAGGAAGGCCAGCCCACTCAAGTACCTCTCCATCACAGTTGACAACTCTATGGTGTCCCCCTCCGAGAGTGCAAAGAACCTCAGCGTGAACCTGGACAACACCCTGTTGTTTTCTGCAAACATCCAAGCAGTGACTCTCTCCTGCAGGTTCATGCCCTACAACATCCATAGAAAATTATTTCCTCACACAGGAAGTGGCACAGGTCCTAATCCAGGTACTTGTCATCTCCCATCTGGACAACTGCAACTCTGCTGGCTGGGTTCACTGGTTGTGCCATCAAACCCTTGCAACTTATTCAGAACGCCGCAGCCAGCCCGCCTGATGTTGAACCTTCCCAAGTTATCCCATGTCACCCAGCTCCTCTGCACTTTCCACTGGCTCTCAGTGGAAGTTCGCATCCACTTCAAGACCCTGGTGCTTGACTATGGAGCATCAAGGGGAACTGCCCCCTCCCTACCTTCAGGCAGTGGTCGAAAATGTACCCAATTGTCATACTTGAGTAAAAGTAAAGATACCTCAGAAAATGACAAGTAAAAGTGAGTCACCCATTAAAATACTACTTGAGTAAAAGTATTTGGTTTGAAATATACTTAAGTACCAAAAGTAAATGTCATTGCTAAAATATACTTAAGTATCAATAGTAAAAGCATGAATAATTAAACATTCCTTATATTAAGCAAACCAGACAGCACAATTATTATTTTTACAGATAGCCAGAGGCACACTCCAACACTCAGACATAATTTACAAACTAAGCATTTGTGTTTAGTGAGTCTGCCAGATCAGAGGCAGCAGGGATTTTCTCTTGATAAGTGAATTGGACCATTTTCTGTCCTGCTAAACACTCAAAATAATAAAAGTACATTATTTTCTTTAGGAACATAGCAAAGTAAAAGTTGTCAAAAAATATAAATAGTGAAGTACAGATACTCCAAAACACAATGTAAGTAGTACTTTAAACTATTTTTACTTAAGTACTTTACACCACTGCCTTCAGGCTATGCTCAAACCCTACACCCCAAGCCACTTCTATTTTCTTGGCCGGGTCAGCTCCCGCTCGTCCCAGTCAAAGTTCTTCTCTGTCCTGGCACCCCAATATTGGAATGAGCTTCCCCCGGACGTTAGTACGGCTGAGTCCCTTGACCATCTTCCAAAAACGTCTGAAAACCTACCTCTTCAAAGAATCTTCATTACATCGCACAGCGACAAAAAAATGTCAACAACACTTGCCTTTTCCTGATTACTTGGAGAAAGATGTACTTACTACAACTGTGATATGTGGCTGTCTCACCGATCTATCTTAAGATGAATGTGCTAATAACTAAGTCGTTCTTGATAAGAGCACCTTGCTAAATTACAAAAATGTAAACATTTATATGTCTATGGTGAGTGTAGGCACCTGAGCTGATTGCCTTATTGAAAATTATTGTAACAGTTCTTCTCAAGACATTAGATTTTAATTAGGATAGATTTCTTGCATTTTAAAATATTATCATCATTACAGAAATGGTAGAGTACAGCATGCAGTATTTTATAGGTTATAGACAGTACCAGTCAAAAGTCTGGACACACCTACTCATTCAAGGGTTTTTCATTATTTTCTACATTGTAGAATAATAGTGAAGACATCAACACTTTGAAATAACACATTTGGAATCATGTTGTAACAAAAAAAAAAAAAGTTAAATAAATCAAAATATTTGAAATTCTTCAAAGATGCCACCCTTTGCCTTGATGGCAGCTTTGCACAATTTTGGCATTCTCTCAATCAGCTTCACTTGGAATGCTTTTCCAACAGTCTTGAAGGAGTTTCCACATATGGTGAGCACTTGTTGGCTGCTTTTCCTTCACTCTGCGGTCTAACTCATCCCAAACCCAACTGGGTTGAGGTTGGGTGATGGTGTAGGCCAGGTCATCTGATGCAGCACTCTTGGTCAAATAGCCCTGGGAGGTGTGTTTTGGGTCATTGTCCGGTTGGAAAACAAATGATTGTCCCACTAAGTGCAAACCAGATGCAGGATGCATGTATGTGCCTTGAATTCTAAATAAAATCATTGTCACCAGCAAAGCACCTCCTCCATGCTTCACAGTGGGAACCACACATGCGAAGATCATCCTTCTGTGCGTCTCACTGCGGTTGGAACCAGAAATCTCACTTTAAAAAAAAAAAAAATTGTACCCTTTTTTCTCCCCAATTTCGTGGTATCCAATTGTTGTAGTAGCTACTATCTTGTCTCATCGCTACAACTCCCGTACGGGCTCGGGAGAGACGAAGGTTGAAAGTCAAGTCTCCGATACACAACCCAACCAAGCCACACAGCCAGCATCCAACCCGGAAGCCAGCACCAATGCGCCGGAGGAAACACAGTGTGCGCCCAGCCCGCCACAGGAGTCGCTGGTGCGCGATGAGACAAGGACACCCCTACCGACCAAGCCCTAACCCGGGCGACGCTAGGCCAATTGTGCGTCGCCCCACGGACCTCCCGGTCGCGGCCGGTTACGACAGAGCCTGGGCGCGAACCCAGGAACTCTGATGGCACAGCTGGCGCTGCAGTACAGCGCCCTTAACCACTGCGCCACCCGGGAGGCCATAGATTTCCACCAGTCTAATGTCCATTGCTCGTGTTTCTTGGCCCAAGCAAGTCTCTTCTTATTGGTGTCCTTTAGTACTAGTTTCTTTGCAGCAATTTGACCATGAAGGCCTGATTCACACAGTCTCCTCTGAACAGTTGATGTTGAGATGCGTCTGTTTCTTGAACTCTATGAAGCATTTATTTGGCCTGCAATCTGAGATGCTGTTAACTGTAATGAACTTATTCTCTGCAGCAGAGGTAACTCTAGGTCTTCCTTTCCTGTGGCGGTCCTCATGAGGGCCAGTTTCATCATAGTGCTTGATGGTTTTTGTGATTGCACTTGAAGAAACTTTCAAAGTTCTTGACATTTTCTGGAATGACTGACCTTCATGTCTTAAAGTAATGATGAACTGTAATTTCTCTTTGCTTATTTGAGCTGTTCTTGCCATAATATGGACTTGGTCTTTTACCAAATAGGGCTATCTTCTGTATACCACCCCTACCTTGTCACAACACAACTGATTGCCTCAAACGCATTAAGAAGGAAAGAAATTCCACAAATTAAGCCACACCTGTTCATTAAAATGCATTCCAGGTGACTACCTCATGAAGCTGGTTGAGAGAATGCCAAGAGTGCAGAAAACTGTCATCAAGGCAAATGGTGGATACTTTGAAGAATCTCAAATATATTTTGATTTGTTTAACACTTTTTTGGTTACTACAGGATTCCATGTGTTATTTCATAGTTTCGATGTCTTCACTATTATTCTACAAAGTAGAAAATAGTAAAAATAAAGAAAAACCTGGAATGACTGGATGTGTCCAAACTTTTGACTGGTACTGTATCTATATTATATAGTTGTTTCATGACAGAAAAAGATTGCTGGATTGACATCAGCACTTGTTTCAGTCTAACACTCAAATACATACAAAGCAAGAATTGCAAATAATGGCTTCATAGAGTTTATTTGTCATGCTTGAAAGTGCATAGATAACCTTTGGGTACCCAAGAGTAACCAAGAGTAGGGTGGACCTGATACTGAAGGTACATACATGAAACCCTAAAACAAAGGATTTACTCAGCGCAATGATGCCACTTAATGGACATTCTGGATAGTCATTTAAATAGTAACATTATAGCCTATATTATGTGTTTTAAGTGTTTGTGTTGTGGCATAAAGAGTGAAAATAGCTGGTGATTTCCTGATCAAACAGACAAAATAGGATGAAAATACATAATCCAACACTCCTTTTGGTGATAAATAAAACATGCATTATATACTGTAAACATACTGCAACAATCAATATCAATTAAGGTTTGGCATTTACAGCAAAATAGGTCGAGCTTACAACATTCTAAATTGTACATAACTGTAGAGACTGGACTTGATGAGAGTAGTACAGTACTGATATTCAAGTATAAACAGACAATGCCCTTTCCCCATATCACACAGGCATGGAAGGAACATATCTGACTCAAACTGCACCATAATTACATCAGTCTAAACATAATGGAGGTAATGGAGTTTTGATAAAGAAATCATAGCAATAATATAGTGCAAAATCATTATTCAAAATCATTATTCATTATAGGGCTGACCCCCAATTTAGTCGACTGGTCAATTAATTGGCCGATAAGCTGTTGGTCAACCGAGATCTCTTTAGTCAAGCAGTAGCAATTATTGTAATTTTTTTCATGGTGCACAAGACCTGTCTGATTCACGGCAGTCTCAGTGGACTAATCCATTGCAGAGGCCAAGGGGAGGGCACAATCCATCACTCTAAGACGTGATACTGACATTTTATATGGTTATATTAGGTAAAAATAACGGTGCAACATTAATGAATCAAATATTAATTTAGAACAAATTAGTTTTCTCCCGCATTGGATACGGTCACTGTCCGCAGTTCTGAAACAATCTTCAGTGCGCCATAGAATTGCTGCCTTTCCCTATGTTGCTATGTGCATAATAGCAAAGTTAAACAGCATATTGGGATTGAGAACAATGCGGTGGAGGCAGCAGCAGAGATGGGGAAACAGCCCTAGCCTAATTGTCTAAGAAAATTGAGGAGCGAGGAAACCACAATTGAATTAGGTCTATAATGAAGAGCCTAACTGTTAAATGTGCCTGGCTTTATAAATCATTCATATACATCTACAGAAATAAGACAGATATTGCTTCTGTTGCCTGTTTGAGCGTTTCTTTAACAGCCTACAAATTCCATGAGCACCAAGCCTCATGCAACGGCAAAATGGCGGCTAAAGCAATTTCACAGATTTGGCTGTTTTCAATCATTATAATAATGAGTAATGTCGTCATCATTAGTAGGCTTTGTATTTTAACCTTGTATAACCACCATCGAGGTGTAGGCCTAAGAGCGCGTCCTGTTTAGTCTTAATACCATAAATAACTTAGGCCTATATTTCATTATATAGGCCACTGTATCAATCAATCATTCATTTCTTCGTTCGTTCATGCCATCACAAAGCATACGAGACAAACATGCTTTGAAATGCAATCAAGCATTTTAGTTTTACAATTAAATAACGTAAGCTTTGAATAATTTACCGAATCAATAAATAAACCGCAATTCACGAATGCATGCAACTGTTTTTAATCTGATGTAATAAAGGCTTTATATATTCGTTTTTTTCATTAGTAGACTCTCTGGTACACTTATTTATTTAGTGTTGTTTAGACTGTTCCAAATGGTTATAAAAAATGATAATATTGTAATCTAACAGCAACTGCTTGGAACATGATACTCACAACGCTTGCGCTTATACCCAAATATTTCTTAATCTCCAGTAGTTTCCACAACTAAGTCAAATGTCTTCGACAGATCTGACTTCCCCTTTCCCTCCTGAGCAACCAGTAAATATTCTCCCATTTTGAGTTTCTTTTTCCATATCCTCCTCATCCATTTTACTAGTTGACATTATGGGTTTGGAGTTTGTTATAAGCAATTTATTGATGTGATTATGATAGGCTATAGGCCCTATTGATCACATGCATGCGATGCTTACATGTTTCATGTAAAGAGAGCAAGGGTTGAGGGAATAGGGAATATTTTTTGTAAACAAATTAGGGATTTCGATAACATAACTTTTAGTCAGAAACAAGTAAGAAACTAAATGGCTGAAATGATGTTGCAGTTTCAGCACGGACAGCGCATCAAACACTTGCTGTGGTGCCTTTTCACTGCAGTAGGGTGGAGAACGAGACAAAGTGTGCTAGTCACACAGGCACTCAATGTCATTTTTTTAACACAGTGTGACCATCGGGCTCTTTCTTGAGTCATTTTTGTGTGATAATTATCTAATCAAACAGTGTGCTTAAAGCATCAGACAAGCTCAGTGCATATTTAGTTGATTTTATTCAAACACATAGGGTGTATGTCTATATATGGAAAAATAAGTTTCAACATTTTGATTGGTTGAAAGAACAGGGAGACTCTCGGTCGACCAAGATTTTATTTTTAGTCGGGGACAGCCTTAATTTGTCATTATAACAGCAGTCTTGATTACAGTGAGTTCATAAAGAGGTATAGGCTATTTGGTATAGGGCCCAAGGCACCACATTCATACACCATAATTAAATATAATTCATATAATACTCCACCCTCAGACCCCCAGACTGTTCCCCCAGGCTCTGGGTCTAGGCGGTGAGAGAGAGAGGCTCTGGGTCTAGGTGGTGAGAGAGGGGCTCTGGGTCTACGGTGGTGAGAGAGAGGCTCTGGGTCTAGGGCAGTGAGAGAGAGGCTCTGGGTCTAGGGCAGTGAGAGAGAGAGGCTCTGGGTCTAGGGCGGTGAGAGAAAGAGGCTCTGGGTCTAGGAGATGAAAGAGGGGCTCTGGGTCTACGGTGGTGAGAGAGAGGCTCTGGGTCTAGGGCAGTGAGAGAGAGAGGCTCTGGGTCTAGGGCGGTGAGAGAGAGAGGCTCTGGTCTAGGACTGTAAAGAGAGAGAGGCTCTGGGTCTAGGGCTGTGAGAGAGAGAGGCTCTGGTCTAGGGCTGTGAGAGAGAGAGGCTCTGGTCTAGGGCTGTGAGAGAGAGAGGCTCTGGGTCTAGGAGATGAGAGAGGGGCTCTGGGTCTATGGTGGTGAGAGAGAGAGCTTTACCCAGCTGATATTGCTCCTTCATGGGCTCGGGCCCCTGCTTCTCTGGGCCCTTCTTCAAAAGACTCCTATCAAACTCTGCTGTGATCTCAGCAAGTGTCCTGCCCTTGGTCTCGGGCAGAGTGAGGCCCACAAACAAAGAGGCCGTCACACAGACGCAACAGAACGGGATGAAGCAGAGCGCATTGAGGTAACTCACTAGAAACGGAAAAGCCATGCCTACTATCAAGAGGTTGATCCACATGAGGGACCCAGCCACCATGTAGGCCGCAGGCCGAGCCGTCTGGTCAAAGATCTCAGCAGGCAAGATTCCCGTAACCCCGGCAGGGCCCATACCGAAGCTGAGGATATAGCAGAACACACAGGCCATACTGAGATAGGGCATCCCTGGGACAGAGTAGCCCTGGAGGGTCAGGGCCAGGGTGAAGACCAGCGCCCAGACCGCCATCAGGGCGTATCCGCCACTGAGGAGCATCCTGCGGCCCACACGCTCAATCAGCAGGTTACACACGACGGCAGCAGTGAACTCGCAGGCCCCAGTGCCAATAGAAACATACTGGACCTTCTCCACAGGGATTCCTGCTGCTAGGAAGATGTACGAGGCATAGAAGTAGATGGAGTCATTACCACACAGCATCATGGCACTGCTAGCAGCCATCACAGTGCGTAGTTGGGGGTGGAGGGAGCGGTTGGAGAACAGGTCCCAGGGAGTCTGAATCTTGGCCGTGGCCCCACCGGCGTCAGCCTGCTCCTGCAGCATCTCCTCCATCTCCAGGCTGAAGTCAGCCCCGCCGCGGAACCTACCCAGAGCCCGGGCGCACGCCTCCTTGTTCCCCCGGTCCATGAGCAGGTAGCGGGGGCTCTCAGGGAACCAGGGCAGGGTGAGCAGCTGGAGGAGGCCTGGGAGGGCATTGCTGGCCAGGAGGTAGGGCCAGAGGGGCTCGGTACCCAACAGCTCCGTTAGACCCACCACCTGGCCCAGGAAGATCCCGAATGCAGTGAACACGGCAGAGGAGAAGGCCACAGCGCCACGCAGGTGTTTGGGGGCGCTCTCTACGAAATACATGGGCTGGATGTTCATGCTCACTCCAGCGTTGATCCCCACTAGCAGGCGGGCAAAAATAATCATCTCAACTGACCTCGCCGCCCTGCTGGTAAGGGCGAGGACTGCACCGAGGAACAAGAAAGAGTTATTGAGAAGTAGTGAGTTCTTCCTGCCACAGCGGACAGCCATGGGTCCTGCCAGAAGAGCCCCGGTCAGGCCACCCAGGGAGAAGGCAGACACGATCACGGTCCACAGCAGGGTCACCTGGGAGGTGTCTAGGCCGGTTCCCCAGCGCTCCCAGTATGTGTCATTGATGAACCTCTGGATGTGGTTGGTTGGGGCGTTGATGATGGAGAGGTTGTAGCCGTACTGGAAGGTGCCACCGATGGCAGCGGAGCACACCGCCAAGGTGAGGGCTCTGGAATTGCCTGCAGGCCTATCTGTCTCTGTGTCATCATCCTCTCTAACATTCATTTGCAAGATTTGAGACTGTGTTGATTCTAATAAGAATTTATTCCTTAAGAGGACAGATGCATCAGGCTCAGAGCTTACTGAACACTGGTTTGATAGCAGCTGTGTTTTTCAGACACACGGTAAATAAAGTAATGTATGAGCCAGAATGGCCGATATGGTAGGCCAATATTTCACCTGTTTCTGTAGCGTGAGGGATCTTGTCTTGATAGCTACTGGACAGGACGCTAAATTCTATGCCCAAACGTAACTCAACCGTTGGAAAAATAAGAATTAGGGAGGGAGTCTTACCATATTGATGGAACAGATAAACAAATCTGGCACAGACCAACATGTATATTGAAAGAAAGCGTATTTCTGATTCGGGATGACACTAGCTACCGGTGTCCACTTGATGTTGAAGGATATAGCAAATACGGGTACCTCGATGAATCGGAAATTCAGAATACGTGTTTGCCAATCAAAAACGCAGAATACTTTGGTGGGCGTGTTCCTTTCTTGTGACGCTAGACTAAGCTGAGAGTCCGCGCTCATTGGCTATTCAGGAGAGAGACGAAGGCGCTTAAATACGCAGCCTGCGTTGAAGGACTGAAACATTACGAAACTAACATTTAGCAAATAAGTTGTTGATCTTCAAGGTGAATCCAAACCCCGCTATATTTGACCTATTGTTAACATTTGTATATATTGTGAAATACATGCATAGGCCAATCATGACCTAGCTAGTTAGGTCATTAACCAGCGTTGGCTAGTTAGCTTAGAACAAGCTCAGCTAATGCTTGCTAGTTTTTAAGGTTAGACCAAAACGCCATTCACGTGCTAGTGCCCACTACTAGTCAAATGTTTGTTGTAGCTGCTTGAACTTAAGATAATCAGTCTTACTAGAGACCACCCCTCCCAGCCACCGTGCTTCTATGTCTGCGTTGCTTGCTGTTTGGGCTTTTCTGCTCAGTTTCTGTATAAGCACTTTGACGTCTGCTGATGCAAAAAGGCCTTTATAAATACATTTGATTGATTCATCCAGTACAGTAGCCAGCAAACTAGCTCGAATGTCAGCTAGTTATGTTAGGAGTTAATTTTGCACTTGCAAATAAAACACCGGATTCAACTATATACAACTGGTTGGCTAGTTTAATCAGGAGTCTTATTGCTGGGATAGAACAAAACATGTGTGCACACCCTGGGGTAGGGCCTTGGGGAAACACGGGTCTACTTGTCAACTGTGTGTATGTGTTTCAGGCACCATGCAGTCCAGGCGATGGTTTGGAGGGGCTGGGTTTAGCTTTGCAGATGACCAGGTCACAGAGACGTTGTCCCAGGCCATCCGAGGCACAGGAGAAGAGCTGGACCGAGAGCCAGACACTGGGGTGCTGTTTGGCAGCCTACGTGGGAGCGTGGTAGGCCTCCGGTATTATACTGGCGTGGTAAGTAGCTATCTACCAAAAGGTAAAGAAAAACTTGCTAAATCCATTAATCTTAAGTTGGTCCAAGGGTTTGTCCTGACCAGTCCTGGCTTTAGGCTAACTAACTTCTTACTAGTTTTACTTTAACTTATGCGTCACAAATAGGCCTTGAGAATGAATGACCCTATTATGTGTGTATAGGTGAACAAAGGGGAGATGGTGTCTCTGGTGCGTCAGCCTCAGAACCCATACGACTGTAATGCGGTGATGGTGGCTAACGTCTATGGCAGTCAGGTGGGGCACATCAAACGAGAGCTAGCCGTGTTGTTGGCTAACATCATGGACAACAACTTGGCCAGGGTGGAAGGGTGAGTGAGTGTGTGTGAGAGCAGGGCTGACAGTGTCCATGGGTCCTGTCATAGTTCATGTAGAGGTCCATGGATCAGTGTTTATAACTGATATGCAGCTGTGTGTGTACAAGCCAATGTAATGAACTGTTTTGTGTGTGTTTAGGGTGGTGCCGTTCGGGGTGACAAACCAGTTCACCATGTCTGTAGTTCTGTCCTTCTGGGGGAGAGAGGAGAACAGAGATGCAGTGTTGAGGCAGATAACTTCCCGCAGCTTCAAACTGCAGAGTGGGCCTACAGGTACACACACACACACATGCTGACACAGGTACACTCATAGCCTCCTCCTGGGCAATCTCTTGTCTCACTGTGTGTGTGTGTGTGTGTGTGTGTGTGTGTGTGTGTGTCATTTGGGAATGGATTCATGTGTGTAGATGGTTCTAGAGGTCTGCCCAGGAAGAGTGTCCTACTGACTGCAGAAGAGGTATTATACTTCCAACCATCTGCTTCCCAAATAGCACCCTATTCCCTATTTAGTGCACTACTTTTGACCGGGACCCATGGGGCTCTTGTCAAAAGTAGTTCACTATGTACGGAATATGGTGCATTTTGATCAGACACAATACACTTAAAAACAAATAGGCTTAGGCTACGTACAGTATAAAGATGTACACCAAGATTTTGGAAATTATGATTACCTACTTCTGGGTTGTCGTATCACGCCGTTTCCTCCCCTCTCCTGCAGTTGAAGAATGCATTTGACAATTTATTTGAAAACCTGATGGAGGATAAGATTGGAGAGAGAGAGGCAGTGGAGGTGAGTGCATGTATACTTGTGTGTTTTTAAGAGAAGCGGGAGAGTCAGGAATGGAGGGCCTCTTGAGTGGCGCAGCGGTCTTGCGGCATCACTACAGCCTGGGGTTCAAGCCCAACTGGCCGTGACCGGGAGTCCCATAGGGTGGCGCACAATTGGCCCAGCGTCATATGGGTTAGGGGAGGGTTTGGCTGGTGGGGGGCTTTACTTGGCTCATTACACTATACAGACTCCTTGTGGTGCGCCAGGCGCCTGCAGGCTGTCTTCCGTCGTCAGTTGAACAGTGTTTCCTCCGACACATTGGTGCAGCTGGCTTCCGGGTTTAATCGTGTGGGTGTTAATAAGCGCGCTTTGGGGGCCTCCCGAGTGACGCAGTGGTCTAAGGCACTGCATCGCTGTGCCACTAGAGATCCTGGTCGAGTCCAGGCTCTGTCGCAGCCGACCGCGACCGGTAGACCCATGGGGCGGCGCACTATTGGTCCGGGTTAGTTGAGGGTTTGGCCGGCAGGGATGTCCTTGTCCCATCGCGCTCTAGCAACTCCTGTGGTGGGCCGGGCGCATGCACGCTGACACGGTCGCCAGGTGTACTGTGTTTCCTCCGTCATGTTGGTGTGGCTGGCTTCTGGGTTAAGCTGGCATTGTGTCAAGAAGCAGTGCGGTTGGGTTGTGTTTCTGAGGACGCACGGCTGTCGACCTTCGCCTCTCCCGAGTCCGTACAGGAGTTGCAGCGATGAGACAAGACTGTAACTACTAATTGGAGACTGTGAAAAAGGGGTAAATAAAAATGGTAAAAATTATAATAAAAAGAAGGCTTTGGCGGGTCATTTTTCGGAAGACACGACTCGACCTTCCCCTCTCCTGAGCCCATTATGGAGCTGAAAATTCTTGAAATTTTCTGGATTGACTGACCTTCATGTGGCTATTTTAAGAATCTCAAATGTAAAATATATTTTGAATTGTTTTAACACTTTTTTGATTACTACATGATTCCATATGTGTTATTTCATAGTTTTGATGTCTTCACTATTATTCTACATAGTAAATAGTAAAAATAAAGACAAACCCCTGCAATGAGTAGGTGTGTCCAAACTTTTGACTGGTACTGTGTGTACACACCCACACACACACTACTGTTCAAAAGTTTGGGGTTACCTAGAAATGTCCTTGATTTTGAAAGAAAAGCACATTTTCTTTGTCCATTTTAAAATAACCTCAAATTGATCAGAAATACAGTATAGACATTGTTGATGTTTTAAAGTTTCTGATAATGGGCCTCTGTACGCATATGTAGATATTCCATTACAAATCAGCCATTTCCAGCTGCAGCAGTCATTTACAACATTAACAATGTCTACACTGTATTTCTGGTCAATTTGATGTTATTTTAATGGACAAAACATTTGCTTTTCTTTCAAAAACAAGGATATTTCTAAGTGACCCCAACATTTTGAACTCCAGTGTGTATGTGTGTGTGTGTGTGTGTGTGTATATATATATATATATAAATATGTGTGTGTATATGTGTGTGTGTATATACACAGGAAGGAGGAGGTTGAAATCGGAATAGACTCATTGCTGTTTGTGTGTGTATCTTTCGATCTACAGGCAGTGTGTACTCCGCTGCTGCCCCACCAGAAGCAGGCTCTGAGCTGGATGTGTGTGTGTGAAAACAACGCTGCGCTGCCCCACTTCTGGGAGGTTAAGGGGGAACTGTTCTATAACACACTCACACACTCCTCTGTTAGAGAGAGACCGCAGAGGGTCCGGGGCGGCATACTGGCTGACGACATGGGACTGGTGAGACGAACACACACACTGATTACTGACCATGTACAGTACATGAACACACACACACACCCTTCACCATCACCACTGTGGTTTGTGTTTTCAGGGGAAAACGTTGACCACCATCGCTCTGATCCTCTCCAACTTCCACCACGGGAAACCTCTGTGTGAACCGGTAAGTGTTATGATCTGAAGTGGGCTTCCTTCGTGGCTGCTGATTGGTGAAATGATTAGGTGATAGATTTGACACTGTCATGTCTGTTCAGATCAGGGTTGGGGGGGCGGGGTCAATTCAATTTTAATTTCTCCAGTCAATTCAAAAAGTAAACCCAATTTCAAGTTATTTTTCATTAATTGACCCCAACACTGGTTCAGATCAGCTGTCGTAAAGTGAAAAGATGACAGCCTCTGTGCGTGGATTTCTGAATGTCCTGTCAGTGAGCTGTGTCTATATGTCTCTGTAGGAGAAGTCTTCCCCTGAACCTAAGGCCTCTACCACCGCAAGGAAAAACCCTGAAGGTAAGTGTGTGTGATCAGACATTTCAGGTGCCTGCTCCTCGCTCACTAATGTTGATTCCGCTTTCTCTCTCTCTCTCGTTCGTTCGTTCGTTCGTTCGTTCGTTCGTTCTTTCTTTCTTTCTTTCTTTCTTTCTTTCTTTCTTTCTTTCTTTCTTTCTTTCTTTCTTTCTTTCTTTCTTTCTTTCTTTCTTTCTTTCTTTCTTTCTTTCTTTCTTTCTTTCTTTCTTTCTTTCTTTCTTTCTTTCTTTCTTTCTTTCTTTCTTTCTTTCTTTCTTTCTTTCTTTCTTTCTTTCTTTCTTTCTTTCTTTCTTTCTTCCTTCCTTCCTTCTCTCTCAGGGAAGAGTGGCGACGGGGATCAGGCAGAAGTGTCTGTGGGTCCCGCTGGTCACTCCCCTTGTATGAGGTAGGTTAGAGCCTTAGCACATAGCTCTCTGCTTGCGTATGTTATCACCTCTGGTTTCTGTCAGGACAAATTGTGTGTGTGTGTTTCAGCGCCAATCAGGCTGAAACCCAGGTGGAGTCAGTGGACGTGGTGCAAGAGGATGTGGTGGAGGATGGAGACGAGGACTGGGTGTCTGAAAAGAAAGGTAGAAGTCCCTAATATACACACTACTACTATTTGTGTGAGGACATGCAGACTCAGCTGAACTAATATATCTGTCCTTCACCACACAGCGAAGGGAAGGCCACAGGGAGGCAAGGCCACCACAACAAAGAAAGGTAAATTGGCTGTGTGTGTGATTTTTGTCCCTCCTGATGCCATGTATATGTGGTGGTCTGTGCTGCAATAAAATCTGTCCTTTCAGCTGCTAAGACCAAAGGGAAAGCAGTCAGCACCTCAAGAAAAGGTAAGACAGCCATCTTTACAAGTACGGGCATTTAGGATTTGAAACATAGTTTGCGTGCAAAACTGGGTGGTGTGTGTGTGTCTAGGGGGTGCTGTGTTGGAGGACCTGGACTTTGCAGCAGCACTGAGTGGGTTAACACAGGGAGCTCCTCAGAAAAAGAGTGTCGGTGAGTTCAGTGGTCAATATATGGTGGATATATTATATTGCTCTGCCATGCATCATTGATATACTGATGATCTGTGATAAAGCTACACGCATCCCCGCCCATTTGATGACTGCATTATTTGGTGTGTGTGTGTGAGTTTAGGTAAAAGTGTAGTTTCGCCGGTGGAAGCTGCCTCTTCCCAGAGCACAGACGACCCAGCAGCCAGAGCCACTCTCATCATCTGCCCCTTATCGGTACTCAGCAACTGGCTGGTGAGAACACATTATTTTGCACATTCGTGCACACACATAAACAGTCAGTCAGTCAAACGGTCAGTCACTCTCACACACACTAACATGTTAACTTGTGTTGTAGGACCAGTTGGATCAACATGTGCGAGCGGACGTCAAGCTGAATGTGTATCTGTACTATGGCTCGGAACGCAACAGGGACACACACTTCCTGTCCTCGCAGCACATGGTCCTCACCACCTACAACGTGCTTTCTGCTGACTACTCGGTGAGTGGAGGGTGGGTGTGTGTTATCGCTCTTGATTTGGGACTGGTAAACTGCAACGCTCTCTCTTTCACTCACTCCTCTCTGTCTCAGGGCAGTGCTAGTCCCCTCCATACAGTGAGCTGGTTGAGAGTGGTCTTGGACGAGGGCCATATTATCAGAAACCCAAACACCCAGCAGAGCAAGGCTGTACTCAAATTAAACACACAGAGACGCTGGATACTCACAGGTACTAGCCACACACACACACACACACTGCTAGTGGATAATGTCAACTGCTGACATAGAACATGTGAAGAGCTCAGTGTCATTTGTGTCCAGGCACTCCCATCCAGAACAACCTGAGGGATCTGTGGATGCTGGTGGCTTTTCTGCGTCTGAAGCCATTCGACGTGAGAGAGTGGTGGAACAGAGTCATACAGAGACCTGTCACACAGGGGGACAAGACGGGCCTGCAGTCAGTACACGCGTGCGCACACACAACAGCGAGAGAGTCATTCACAGTCATGCTAGCTTGACTGACTGGCTGGCTGACTCATGGTTATTAGAACCCTCCTGCTAAAGCGACAACTGATCTCGACTACAGCATCTCACATTTGTAACAATGGCTGTGTTTATGTTTTCACTGGCTGCCAAAGCTGACAACTCAAATGTGTGTGTTTGACCCGGCGTGTGTGTTTAGGAATCTGCAGGCTCTGGTGAAGTGTGTCACGCTGCGTCGTACGAAGGCCAGCCGTGTGTGTGGTCGGCCTCTGGTCTCTCTACCGGAGAGGAGTGTCAGAATAGAGGAAGTGGAGCTGACACAGAAGGAGAGGGAGGAATACGAGCTGGCACGCACAGAGGGACGCACCACCATCAGCAGGTGTGGCTGTGTGTGTTTATACAGTGCCTTGCGAAAGTATTCGGCCCCCTTGAACTTTGCGACCTTTTGCCACATTTCAGGCTTCAAACATAAAGATATAAAACTGTATTTTTTTGTGAAGAATCAACAACAAGTGGGACACAATCATGAAGTGGAACGACATTTATTGGATATTTCAAACTTTTTTAACAAATCAAAAACTGAAAAATTGGGCGTGCAAAATTATTCAGCCCCCTTAAGTTAATACTTTGTAGCGCCACCTTTTGCTGCGATTACAGCTGTAAGTCGCTTGGGGTATGTCTCTATCAGTTTTGCACATCGAGAGACTGACATTTTTTCCCATTCCTCCTTGCAAAACAGCTCAAGCTCAGTGAGGTTGGATGGAGAGCATTTGTGAACAGCAGTTTTCAGTTCTTTCCACAGATTCTCGATTGGATTCAGGTCTGGACTTTGACTTGGCCATTCTAACACCTGGATATGTTTATTTTTGAACCATTCCATTGTAGATTTTGCTTTATGTTTTGGATCATTGTCTTGTTGGAAGACAAATCTCCGTCCCAGTCTCAGGTCTTTTGCAGACTCCATCAGGTTTTCTTCCAGAATGGTCCTGTATTTGGCTCCATCCATCTTCCCATCAATTTTAACCATCTTCCCTGTCCCTGCTGAAGAAAAGCAGGCCCAAACCATGATGCTGCCACCACCACCATGTTTGACAGTGGGGATGGTGTGTTCAGCTGTGTTGCTTTTACGCCAAACATAACGTCTTGCATTGTTGCCAAAAAGTTCAATTTTGGTTTCATCTGACCAGAGCACCTTCTTCCACACGTTTGGTGTGTCTCCCAGGTGGCTTGTGGCAAACTTTAAACAACACTTTTTATGGATATCTTTCAGAAATGGCTTTCTTCTTGCCACTCTTCCATAAAGGCCAGATTTGTGCAATATACGACTGATTGTTGTCCTATGGACAGAGTCTCCCACCTCAGCTGTAGATCTCTGCAGTTCATCCAGAGTGATCATGGGCCTCTTGGCTGCATCTCTGATCAGTCTTCTCCTTGTATGAGCTGAAAGTTTAGAGGGACGGCCAGGTCTTGGTAGATTTGCAGTGGTCTGATGCTCCTTCCATTTCAATATTATCGCTTGCACAGTGCTCCTTGGGATGTTTAAAGCTTGGGAAATCTTTTTGTATCCAAATCCGGCTTTAAACTTCTTCACAACAGTATCTCGGACCTGCCTGGTGTGTTCCTTGTTCTTCATGATGCTCTCTGCGCTTTTAACGGACCTCTGAGACTATCACAGTGCAGGTGCATTTGTACGGAGACTTGATTACACACAGGTGGATTGTATTTATCATCATTAGTCATTTAGGTCAACATTGGATCATTCAGAGATCCTCACTGAACTTCTGGAGAGAGTTTGCTGCACTGAAAGTAAAGGGGCTGAATAATTTTGCACGCCCAATTTTTCAGTTTTTGATTTGTTAAAGTTTGAAATATCCAATAAATGTCGTTCCACTTCATGATTGTGTCCCACTTGTTGTTGATTCTTCACAAAAAACACAGTTTTATATCTTTATGTTTGAAGCCTGAAATGTGGCAAAAGGTCGCAAAGTTCAAGGGGGACGAATACTTTCGCAAGGCACTGTACCTGTGTGTGGCCATGTGTGTTGTCACCTGTGTGTGTGTGTGTGTGTCTAGGTACGTTGCAGAGGGGACCGTCCTCAGGAACTACGCAGATGTTCTGGCTATCCTAGTCAGGCTGAGACAGTTCTGCTGCCACCCTGGCCTACTGGGAAAGACCACTACACACACAGGTAACACACATATATGGGTAAAGTGTGTGTATACACATACATTTTGTAACTTTTGTAGCAGATTGTTTTGTTGGTATTTTAAATAAGCCACATACCATTCTAATGAACCCCCCCCCCCCTCGCCAGGTGTGGTAGCTGTGACTCCTGCAGAGTTGAGAGAGCGTCTGATAATGAAACTGAGGCTGGTGCTGGGCACTGGCTCGGATGAAGAGTGTGCTGTATGTCTGGACTCTGTTCGTCTGCCCGTCATCACACACTGTGCACACGTCTACTGCAGACCCTGCATCGCAGAGGTCATACGCAGTGAGCAGGTAGTTAACTACATACACGCCATGTGTCTCTCTTGCTCTCTCGCGCTCGCTCGCTCGCTGCAGGTATTGACCAGGTACACTTATTGTGTGTAGGAGCAGGCACGGTGCCCTCTGTGCAGAGGCCAGATCAAGGCCAGTGAACTAGTGGAGTTCCCTCTGGAGGAGGAGGAGGAGGAGAGTAACCTCTTGGAGAACTGGAGGAGCAGCTCCAAGGTAACATAGATACACCTGGAGAACCACTTCTGGGGTATATTCATTTGTGCAAACTAGCAATACATTTATTGTGAACGTTCAGGTAGTCCCTCCCTGTTTGGACCCGTTTGATTCCTAGTGAATACCAACCACCCTGTTGTAGAAAGTTGTTGTGCCTATAAACATTTTGTGTATACATACATGCATATACATACTTACTTATTACTAACTAACTAATTAACTGTCAAAAGTTTTAGAATACCTACTCATTCAAAGGTTTTTCTTTACTATTTTCTACATTGTAGAATAATAGTGAAGACATCAAATCTATGAAGTAACACACATGGAATCATGTAAGCAAATAAGTGTTAAACAAGTCAAAAAATATTTTATATTTGAGATTCTTCAAATAGCCACCCTTTGCTTTGATGACAGCTTTGCACACTCTTGGCATTCTCTCAACCATGAGGTAGTCACCTGGAATGCATTTCAATTAATAGGTGTGCCTTGTGAAAAGTTAATTTGTGGAATTTCTTTCCTTCTTAATGCGTTTGAGCCAATCAGTTGTGTTGTGACAAGGTAGGGGGGTATACAGAAGATAGTGCTATTTGGTAAAATACCAAGTCCATATTATGGCAAGAACAGCTCAAATAATCAAAGAGAAATGACAGTCCATCGTTATTTTAAGACATGGTCAGTCAATACGGAAAATTTCAAGTACTTTGACGTTTCCTCGAGCAGTCGCAAAAACCTTCAAGCGATATGATGATCTGGCTCTCATGACAAGCGCCACAGGAATGGAAGAACCAGAGTTACCTCTGCTGCAGAGGATACGTTCATTAGAGTTACCATCCTCAGAAATTGCAGCCCAAATAAATGCTTCACAGAATCAACTGTTCAGAGGAGACAGTAAATCAGGCTTTCATGGTTGAATTGCTGCAAAGAAACCTCTACTGAAGGACACCAGTAAGAAGAGACTTGCTTGGGCCATCAAACACGAGCAATGGACATTAGACCGGTGGAAGTCTGTCCTTTGGTGTGTTGAGTCCAAATTTTAGATTTTTCGTTCTAACCGCCGTGTCTTTGAGACACAGTATCGGTGAACGGATGATCTCCACATGTATATTTCCCACCGTAAAGCAAAGATTTATTTAGAATTCAAGGCACAGTTAACCAGCATGGCTACCACAGCATTCTGCAGCGATACGTCATCCCATCTGGTTTGGGCTTAGTGGGACAATCATTTGTTTTTCAACAGGACAATGACCCAACACACTTCCTGGCTGTGTAAGGGCTATTTGACCAAGAAGGAGAGTGATGGAGTGCTGCATCAGATCATCTGGCCTCCACAATCATCCGTCCTCAACCAAATTGAGATGGTTTGGGATTGGTCGGATCACAGAATGAAGGAAAAGCAGCCAACAAGTACTCAGCATATGTGGGAACTCCAAGACGGTTGGAAAAGCATTCCAGGTGAAGCTGGTTGAGAGAATGCCAAGAGTGTACAAGCTGTCCAGGCAAAAGGTGGCTATTTGAAGTATCTCAAATATAAAATATATTGATTTGTTTAACACTTTTTTGTTTACTACATGATTCCCTATGTGTTATTTCATAGTAAAGATGTCTTCACTATTATTCTACAATGTAGAAAACAGTAAAAATGAAGAAAAACCCTTGAATGAGTAGGTGTTGTAAAACTTTTGACTGGTTTTGTGTATGTGTACGCATACATACAGTGGCAAGAAAAGTATGTGAACTCTTTGGAATTACCTGGACTTCTGCATAAATTGGTCATAAAATTGGATCTGATCTTCATCTAAGTCACAACAATAGACAAACAGTCTGCTCAAACTATTGTACGTTTTCATGTCTTTATTGAACACACCGTGTAAACATTCACAGTGCAGGGTGGGAAAAGTATGTGAACCCTTGGTTTTAATAATGAACTCAACCAAGTTGCGGATCAGACCTGAACAACGGTCAGGAGGAATTTTGGACCATTCCTCTTTACAAAACTGTTTCAGTTCAGCAATATTCTTGGGATGTCTGGTGTGAACCGCTCTCTTGGGGTCATGCCACAGCATCTCAATCGGGTTGAGGTCAGGACTGACTGGGCCACTCCAGAAGGTCTATTTTCTTCTGTTCAAGCCATTCTGTTGTTGATTTACTTCTGTGTTTTGGGTCGTTGTCCTGTTGCATCACCCAACTTCTGTTGAGCTTCAATTGGCAGACAGACAGCCTTACATTCTCCTGCAAAATGTCTTGATAAACTTGGGAATTTCAGTTTTCCATCAATGATAGCAAGCTGTCCAGGCCCTGAGGCTTCAAAGCAGCTCCAAACCATGATGCTCCCTCCACTATACTTTTTTTGGGGGGGGGGGTCTACGTATCGTAGACTCGGCAACAGAGATGTTAGCATTTTCCAGAGACTTCTGTAAGTCTTTAGCTGACATTAGGATTCTTCATAACCTCATTGAGCATTCTGCACTGTGCTCGTGCTGTCATCTTTGCAGGACGGCCACTCCTAGGGAGAGTAGCAACAGTGCTGAACGTTCTCCATTTATAGACAATTTGTCTTACCGTGAACTGATGAACATCAAGGCTTTTAGAGATACTTTTGTAACCCTTTCCAGCTTTATGCAAGTCAACCGTTCTTAATCTTACGTCTTCTGAGATCTCTTTTGTTCGAGGGATGGTTCACATCAGGCAATGCTTGTGATTATCAAATAAAAAACATTTGTGAGATTTTATAGGGCAGGGCAGGTCTGACCAACGTCTCCAATCTCGTCTCAATGATTGGACTCCAGGTTAGCTGCCTCCTGACTCCAATTAGCTTTAGGAGAAGTCATTAGCCTAGGGGTTCACATACTTTTTCCAACCTACACTGTGAATGTTTAAATGATGTATTCAATATAGACAAGACAAATACACACACACACATATATCCTTATGTACATATTATTTATCCCCTTACACTGTGTACAAGACAGTAGTTTTGGAATTGTTAGTTAGATTACTTGTTGATTATTACTGCATTGTCGGAACTAGAAGCACAAGCATTTCGCTACACTCGCATTAACATCTGCTAACCATGTGTATGTGACAAATAAAATTTGATTTGATTTGATATTTATTAGTGTGTATAATTGATTTATTACTGTATGTTCATAGAATCTGTACTCCTGTTGAATGGTTTTCATGTGCTATAAGATGTGATGGCTTCTAGCTACTGTAAGACACCCCCTGATCAACAAACGGTGTGTCTAGGTGGAGGCTCTAATGTCTAGCCTGCTCAGACTGCGCAGTGAGGACGACAGCATCAGGAGTCTGGTTGTCTCTCAGTTCACACGCTTCCTCACTATTCTGGAGATTCCACTCAGGTAACATGTACACACACACACAGAACACTTAAAAATATATTTTACCCCGGATCACTCTCTCACGCTCTGCCTCTAGGGAGGAGGGTTTCAAGTTTGTACGTCTGGACGGCACTATGAACCAGAAAAGGCGGGCTCAGGTCATTCAGGAGTTCCAGAGCGACGCCCCTGGCAGCCCATTGATCATGCTGCTGTCACTCAAAGCCGGAGGGGTGGGGATAAACCTCAGCGCTGCATCCCGCGTCTTCCTCATGGACCCAGTAAGTGTTTCAACTGTTCAGTAATCTACACTTTCCTCACACACAGACATACATGTACACACTCTGACATTTGTGTGTCCACAGGCATGGAACCCAGCAGCAGAGGACCAGTGTGTGGACCGGTGTCACCGCCTCGGCCAGAAGAGAGATGTTGTCATTACTAAGGTCAGAGGTTACATGGCTGCGGGTTGTGTGGAATGTAGTCACTAAAGTGTGTAGTTTTATCATGGACACAGAGGCAGTGGTGGTGTGTGTGTGTACATACAAATATTTATTGTGTGTGTGTAGTTCATAGTGAAGGGCTCCGTGGAGGAGAACATGGTGAAGATTCAGAGGCAGAAGCAGGATCTGGTGGAGAAGGCTTTTGGCACCAAGAACCCCAGTGAGAGGAAGACGTCACGTGTTGATGAAATCCGAGCCCTGATGGAGCTGTAGATGCCAGCACTAAAAACAGCAATTATTTTGAACAGAGCCCTCTCTGGCAGGCCAACATTGTTGTCCTTTAAGTTTAGAGGTAATGTTCTCCCAACTGTGGGACCAAACACACACACACTGCCCATTGTTTAGAGCAGTACTGCATGTGTGGGAATAAAGAATCTGTGACAAACCATACATTAGTCTTTTTAATTTGTTTTTGGTCCTAAATTTCCCCACAAAGGGAAATTCATAGCTCAGGGTTCAAACCTCTGTAAAACATCCTCTAGGGGTCTAGGGAATAGGTGAGACATGAGTTTACTGTAGACTTGACTAACTTGCTTTACTTTACAGA
Source organism: Oncorhynchus mykiss (assembly GCF_013265735.2). NCBI lineage: Eukaryota > Metazoa > Chordata > Actinopteri > Salmoniformes > Salmonidae > Oncorhynchus > Oncorhynchus mykiss. The sequence continues at coordinate 26,769,575 of NC_048584.1, read as the reverse complement.
GCAGAGGAATATATGAGGATAAAAGGATGTGTGTCACAGGTGTAATTCCTAATAAAACTCAGATTAGAAATAATCTTGACCATTCTGTTTGCTTCCCTTTTTTGTCCAACTGTCATGTTGTTATACCAAACCAGCAGAATGCACACTGGCATGCAGGCTAGATGGTATTTAACACTAATAGCCAATGTTTGTGTCCCGAATGGCACCCTATATAGTGCACTACTTTTGACCAGGGCCCATAGTTGATGCACAATTTTGGGGGAATTTCTCTGGGCTGTTCGCCTATAACCAGAGACTGTACACTACTGTAGTTCTAAACAGAAGTAATGGTCACAGACTAAATGGAAACCATTTTTTATTTATGAGACAATAGGACTAACCTGAGTCACTACCATTTGCCATACTGTAGCACTCTGTGAGTGTTTGTTCCTGTCACCCAGTCTCACCATTCACTGTGTTGTTCCAATACACAGTTGGTAGAACAGGAAATGATACAGAGGCAGTCAGGCAAGTTGAAACCTGTGTGCGCACACAGGGCAGTGGTAGACTACTAGGATTTATAACGGACACCACAGGACCTCTGAACATAGGACTCTTGGACAAGTGAACTAATTTGATGGAAACTAGATGGTGAAATAGAGATTTACCAGGTTTAATATGATGGGTATTAATGGAAATGGAAGTTATTAAACTCCCTCTGACATTTGGGAGCCGCTGAACATTCAGAGAGAAGAGGACAAAGTTGGTACAAGCCTTGCATCTCCAGGTAGGCACATTTATTGTATCGTCAAGCCTTGAATTACATTGGTTTTATTGTAAAAGTTTGGTGTGATGTTAGTGTGCATTATTGTGACATGGGATTCCCTTTGAATGACACTGGCTATTCCGCTGTAAATGGGGATTCAATCAGAATGTGTTTAACTTGTTCTGCATAACATCTCTGACTCATTATAATGTAGAGTTGGTTTTTACCCTTGGCTTTATCAAGACCAAAACTTTATTTCAACACCATATCAATCAAGTTACTCAAACTCAAAGAAGATATTTAAAATGTATTTTCACCAGGACATTAGATCCAAGTACAATATCCAATGTCAACAAAATACAATTGTTATGATGACAGATCAGATGGCTCACTCACTTTGAATGGGTAAGAATGGAGAGGGAATCAACTTGGACCAATTTGACTTCTGACTAGTAATTGGTCCTGGTTGTCAATGATTTCACAATAATAAAATTAGAGGGAGGAACTGAGTCCTGTGTTTTCTGCAGTTCTCCATTGGCCTCTGGAGGCCTTATATGGGAAACTGAGATTGCAGATTGACTATGGGGTGATCTGAGAATCGTCACTCCAGGGTGGTGCAGGGCTACAGGCTTCCTGTTCTGTGGGCTCTGTGTGTGTGTGTGCCTGTGTTGTGTGTCTTTAGTGCTCTAAATTTGGGGTTAGGGCGTACTGCAGTGACTGCTGTCAGCAACTTCCTGTAGCAGTATTTTCATGCACAGCGATGGGAACCAACATTTAATGGTGTCTGCCTGCCCATTTTCAAGTTAAAATCATGGAACAAAAACGGCCATACCTGTCAGCCTGCATTCTTTATGATAATAATCTGTAAGGCAGATGTGCATCATGTTGCTAGAGGACAAAGATGGACTTTAGTAACTGAGTACTTCCACAACAGAGATCCTATTAATTAATCATAGATCCTATTAATTAGTTCTAATATGTAATTCTGTGAATCCCACAATGTTGAGGTTCCCCAACGCCTATTACTGTATGGCCAGTGTAGCAAAGTCCTGTCTCAGTTTACTGGATCTGAATTTATGTTTTTAATGCAAATAAAGTGTATGTCCCAAATGCCACTCTACCTATGGACCCTGGTAAAAAAAAGTAGGGTGCCATTTGAGATGCACAAAGTCAGATACAGCAGTTTTAAATGTACCCTTTTGACTGTTTCCAGCTCCCAAGATGACCTCTTCTGAAATGTGACTGTCTGCAACTCAATACAGAGGCCCCAGCCAGGGGAGCGGCTGACTGTAGAGGCCTACCTACAGTAACATGGAGATGGTGCAGGTGGAGTTTGAGTATGAGTACACAGCCAGGGACGGGGCTCTGGTCTCCATCAAGCCCAACGACATGTAATTGAATTGAAAATATTTATTGTCCATAAAATATTTCACAAGATGGAAATTAGTCATCAGCTCATGGTAAAATGAGTACAATTACAAACAAACAGATCGGACAACATGATATAGATTATAGATGTACTGTGTGTTTTGCACAGCCCCCAAACATATTGTTTACATTGCCTTTTTGGGCCTGTAATGTTCACAGGTACATCCTGGTCTCCAGGACCAACGAGCACTGGTGGCACGTCCAGAAGGACCAGAGCACCAAGCCCTTCTACATCCCTGCAAAGTATGTGAGGGAGCTCTCTGTGGAGGCCCAGGGCCAACTGGACCTCACCGATCCTGGGACTCAGAGTCACACATCCCCGCAGGCAACGACTGACAGAGAGCCAACGAAGATGTCTAACAAAGGTCAAAGGCCAGGCACTGTGATCAGGGTCCACGTGTCCACAGATCACTCTGCGAGATCACTTTCCACTCACAGGAAGTCCACGTTCAGTGTCTCACAAGACATCAATGATATCGAGCGGTATGAGCACGTGAAGACAATGGTGGGACTGCAGACCTCCAACAACGAGACTAGAGATAGCCCGCCATGTGATGAAGTGATGAAGAAGCATAGTTTAGTTCCAGGAGCCTCATTCAACTCAGCCTCAGACACTCCAGTACTTGGCAATTTGCTGCAGCACCCTTCCCAAAAGCTCCTTGTCCCACCCGAGCCCACAAGTGTACTTCCTCAGTTGCAGTCAGGCCATTCTCCGTTTATCAAGGATCCAGTTGAACAGCAGAACTCTGACGGCTGGATGATGAAAACACTGGCAGGGGATCCTAGTGGGCAATCTCATTTAAATCAGGACCCTGATATCTATGAGACTATATCAGATATACCACTCTCAGAGATGACAGACATAGTGGGAACAGAACCGACTGGATCTCTGGGTGCAACGAAAACACCAGCAGAACCGCGAAGCCTGGATCAAACTTGTGGTCCGATTGATGTTACAGCCCCTTCTCTTTCGGATCAGGTAAGATTGAGAGTCAGTGATTGATTTTCCTACATTCATTTCACATTTCCACAAACTTCAAAGTGTTTCCTTTCAAATGGTATCAAGAAATGCATATCCTTGCGAAAATCTGAAAAAAGTGTCAGATCCTTAAGAGGTTGTTAAGTAATGATGGACTGTTGTTTCTCTTTGCTTATTTAAGCTGTTCTTGCCATAATATGGACTTAGTCCTATTTGGTAAATGACCATCTTCTGTATACCAACCCTGCCTTGTCACAACACAACCGATTGGCTCAAATGCATTAAAAAGGAAAGAAATTCCACAAATTAACTTTTCACAAGGCACACCTGTTTATTGAAATGCGTTCTAGGTGACTACCTCATGAAGCCGGTTGAGAGAATGCCAAGAGTGTGCAAAGCTATCAAGGCAAAGTGTGGCTACTTTGAAGAAACTCACCTATAAGATATATTTAGATTTGTTTAACACTTTTTTGGTTACTACATGATTCCATATGTGTTATTTCATAGTTTTGATGTCTAAACTATTAATCTACACTGTAGAAAATAGTCAAAAATAAAGACCCTTGAATGAGTAGGTGTGTCCAAACCTTTGACTGGCACTGTACATAGTAGATAGGGGTAAAGTGACTATGCATAGATAATAAACAGCAAGTAGCAGCAGCGTAAAAAGGGGGTCAATGCAAATAGTCCACGTAGCCATTTGATTAACTGTTCAGCAGTCGTATGGCTTGAGGGTAGAAGCTGTTAAGGAGCCTTTTGAACATAGATTGGGCTCTCTGGTAGCGCTTGCCATGTGGTAGCAGAGAGAACAGTCTATGACTTGGGTGGCTGGAGTCTTTGACCATTTTTAGGGCCTTCCTCTGACACCGTCTGGTATAGAGCTCCTGGATGGCAGGAAGCTTGTCCCAAGTGATGTACTGGGCCGTACGCACTACCCTCTGTAGCGCCCTGCGGTCAGATGCCGAGCAGTTTCCAGGTGATGATGTAACCAGTCAGGATGCTCTCGATGGTACAGCTGTAGAAGTTTTTGAGAATCTGAGGACCCATGCCAAAGCTTTAAAGTCTCCTAAGGGGAAATAGCCTTTGTCGTGCCCTCTTCACAACTGTCTTGGTGTGTTTGGATCATGATAGTTGGTTGGTGATGTGGACACCAAGGAACTTGAAGCTCTCAACACACTCCACTACAGCCCCCGTCGATGGGATCTGAATAGGTTGGTCACAGATTCTTTAAAAAAAGGTTGGGCCGTGGATCAGAAAATCAGTCAGTGTCTGATGTGACCACCATTTACCTCATGCAGCGCGACACATCTCCTTCTCATAAAGTTTATCAGGCTGTTGTTGTGGCCTATGGAATGTTGTCCCACTCATCTTCAATGGCTGTGCGAAGTGTCTGGCTATTGGTGGGACCTGGAATACGCTGTCGTACACATCGATCCAGAGCATCCCAAACGTGCTTAATGAGTGACGTGTCTGAGTATGCAGGCCATGGAAGAATTTGAATATTTTCATCTTCCAGAAATTGTGTACAGATCCTTGCGACATGGCCATGCATTATCATGATGGAGGTGGATGAATGACACGACAATGGGCCTCAGGATCTTGTCACTGTATCTCTGCACAGTCAAATTGACATTGATAAAATGCAATTGTGTTCGTTGTCTGTAGCTTATGCCTGCCCATATCATGATCTCACCGCCACCATGGCGCACTCTGTTAACAACATTGACAGAAAACCGCTCGCCCACACAAAGCCATACATTTGGTTTGCGTTTGTGAGGCCGGTTAGACTTACTGCCAATTTCTGTAAAATAACAGCTTGTGGTAGAGACATAAACATTAAAGATGGGAACAGCTCTGGTGGACAGTCTTGCGGTCAACATGCCAATTGCACACTCCCTCACAACTTGAGACATGTGGCATTGTGTTGTGTGACAAAACTGCCCATTTTAGTGGCCCCAGCACAAGGTGAACCTGTGTAATGATCATGCTGTTTAATCAGCTTCTTGATATGCCACTCCTGTCAGGTGGATGGATTATCTTGGCAGAAGAGAAATGCTCAATAACAGGGATGTAAACAAATTTGTGCAAAACATTTGAGAAATATGCTTTTTGTGCGTAGGGAACATTTTTGGACTATTTTATTTCAGCTCATGAAACATGGGCCCAACACTTTACATGTTGTGTTTAGATATTTGTTCAGTGTACATGCAGTACAGAAAACTGGAAAGTCAGTAAACATTTCCACATAATCAAAGTCTCTGGGGCCTACTGTCTAACTGTTTATTTGGCTTGCATCTGTCCTATGTCCCATTGTTCAGCAGCCCAATGACTGATGGAGTGAAACATGCCTTGCTCCTATTCTTACTAAGCAATGGGACCCAAAACCTCCTTCTGGTGGGCAGCAGTTCAAAACATAGGGCAAGATTGTGTGTGGGGTCATCTATGATGCGTTTGGCCTTGTCCATTGCCTGTTTATCATAGAGGCCCTGAAGCCCCCTGCACTGCAGCTCACAGAGCTTGGACCCCAGATTCGCAGTCCGCCTAAGGATACCCTTATTATAAACTGACAGGCCACCGTACCAGGCCAGGAAACAGAAAGTTGGCACACTCTCTCTATATGGCAGGTGTTGGAGAGTATCCGGGAGTATCCGGGTGTTAACATTCGGTTGTCTCAGTCTGTGCAGGAGGTAGTCGTTGTTTGTATTTTTATTGATATGCTTAGTGTTGGCATTAAAATAGTATGTGCTGTCCATGATGGTTCCCATGTACTTAACTCCCCACACTCGCTTCACCACAAAAAATAAATCAAAAATCAAATAAATACAACAGGGTAACTACAATGAAGGGTTCATGACTGGTGCAAAACTACCTCACACTCAACATCAACAAACAAAAGAACTGCTCATTGATTTCCAGAGGCAGACCCAGTGAGCCACCTAGATGCATGGTGATATTGTTGTTAACAGAATGCAATGTGTTTGGTTGAAAGTTGTGCTGTTAACTTGGTTTATCCATAAGAAATGTATCCATAAAACATGCATGAGATGATAAAATCCCTGCTAATGTATGGAAAGATTCCCAACATAGCATGGCATATCTTGGCTGTAGTAGACTCAATTTATTATTCTATGCCAGCTCATCTACATATGAATACACACACACACACTCTTTTGTGTGCCAGTCCAACGGGGTAAGGGGGTGCCCCTAGAATGCAACTGTAGTGTCCAGACCAGCTGATTCAAGTGTTCTATCTGGTCAGGTTGGTGCAACTGTCTGGAATACGTTAAGCGGGACCAAATCACTGTTAGGTGCGTATGGACCTGTACAATTTGATTGGAACAATTATAAGTATCTGTCCGATTTCACAAAAGTGGAATCGTCTTTCTATCTCTTATTACATTTTCTTTTTATTACCGTGAATGTAAGTCGGGTTTAGGGGAGAGTTGTTGGGGCAACCACAGAACAGGTTAGAAACTGGTTAATTCTGCTGGTTCGAATCGATAGGCTACATACATACTGTAACCAGAAAGGAAAGAGTTCATCCGAAATGTAGGCTACCAACAACCACTTCCAAACTGCTGGTTGTAGTTGCTTCCAGTTGCTGCATGTTGCCAGAGCACCGGTGACGTTGACGAGAATTATCCAACCTAAAAAAAAATGGAAATTTAGCGAATGCAAATTACATTGAATAAAGTTGGTTGGCTTGACAGGCGCAACATCGTTTTTCGGAGAAACCTTTAACTTTCCACGAGTCCGATGTCATCTTTGGTTCACCTGTTCCGAGGTAAAGTGACGTAGGCCGCTTCTAGTATCGGGATGTACAGTCAAGCATGGAACTATTTGTATCCATCTGGGTGTAGCCTATAAATTGGCTACATTTTATCTGCTCCGCTCACGATTTTAAAGTTATTACATTGTTGCAATGTGAAAACATTATGATTGCTGACTAAACTAGTATATTAGGCCTAAATTGCTATAATAGAACTTTATCTAGTTTGCAAACTGAAACGTGTAAATGTAGAAAGACTATTTAAAAAGCTTAGATAAAGCCACCACAGATACTGGTTTATTTTCTAAAATCGGTTTTACCATAGTAAACTATCCCCAATTTACAGAAAGGCAGAGAGCTGGTGTGTGGCTTTCAACAATAATCCTCAGTGGAATGAATGACACCCTCACTTCCCCTGTCTGTCGGGACAATGGGGGAAGCATCCCAAATGGCACTCTACACCCTGTGTAGAGCACTACTTTTGACCAGGACCCATAGTGCTCAGCAATGAAATGTATAGGGAATATGGTGCCATTTAGGACTCCGAAGGTTGCAACTCATGTGGACGTGCCAGGACCCCTCAAGTGGAGCCCCACTTCCCCAAATGGAGGTCCGTCTCCATGGTAATGTGTGGGGGTTTAGAGTTTAACTCAGAAGAAGCAGCTAGCTAGGGCTTAGGTTAGGTGGCATTGACAACCATGCCATGCAGTGTGTGAATAGGCTATGCACAATGTGCACACTGGCAATCAAACTCACATTTAGGTAATTGTCAAGTCTTTACTCATTCTATCAGTACATGATATGTACTGTAGGCTAGTTCCATTGCTTCCTGAATTGAAGCGCTCTAGGTAAATATAATGAACCAAAATATGAATGCAACATGCAACAATTTCACATTTTACTGAGTTACAGTTCATATGAGGAAATCAGTGAATTGAAATAAATTCATTAGACCCTGATCAATGGATTTAACATGACTGTGAATACAGATATGCTTCTGTTTGGCAAATCAAATCACATTTATTTATAAAGCCCTTTTTACATAAGCAGATGTCACAAAGTGCTTATACAGAAACCCAGCCTAAAACCCCAAACAGCAAGCAATGCAGATGGAGAAGCACAGTGGCTAAGAAAAACTCCCTAGAAAGGCAGGGACCTAGGAAAAAACCTAGAGAGGAACCAGGCTATGAAGGGTTGCCAGTCCTTTTCTGGCTGTGCCCGATGGAGATGCAATTGTGTTCGTTGTCCGTAGCTTATACCTGCCCATACCATAACCCCACCGCCACTATGGAACACTCTGTTCACAACGTTGACATCAGCAAACTGCTCACCCACATGACGCCATACACTTGGTATGTAGTTGTGAGGCCGGTTGGACGTACTACCAAGTTCTCTAAAATGACGTTGGAGGCGGCTGATGGTAGAGAAATTAACATTCAATTATCTGGCAAAAGCTCTGATGGACATTCCTGCAGTCAGTGTACCAATTGCACGCTCCTTCAAATCTTGAGAAATCTGTGGCATTGTGCTGTGTGACAAAACTGCACATTTTAGTGGGCTTTTATTGTCCCCAGCACCTGGTACAATGATCATGCTGTTTAATCAGCTTATTGAAATGCCACACCTGTTAGTTGGATGGATTATCTTGGCAAATAAGAAATGCTCACTAACAGGAATGTAAACAAATTTGTGCAAAACATTTGAGAGAAATGTTCTTTTTGTGCTTCTGGAACATTTCGGGGATCTTTTATTTGAAGCTCATAAAACCAACACTACATGTTGCGCATATTTTTTTTCAGTGTACATACCTTTGGTTCATCTGATATTGGTAGGTTGGCTAAACTGTTCTGGATGAGTGGCAATGAATGGTCCAGGGCCCATAGGGCTATGGTCAAAATTAGTGCACTATATAGGGAATATAAGGTTCCATTTGGGACAGAACCTAGGGCTGTTCTGCCCCTTATTGGCATGGGGATCCATCCACTGTTGATTAAGGGATATGTTCGTGCAATCTAAAAATCGTTATATGTAAAAAAAAAATATATATATATATATATATATATATATATATATTTGTAGAATTTAAGTTGTAGGACAGTGGCTGGTACAGGATGATGCTAAGGAATAGAGGCTTTAATCAAACAGACTGTACAGAGAACCTCCAACCTGTATTCTCTGTGTTCTAGAGCCGCAAAGGCTCCTGAGTGGCGCAGCGGTCTAAGGCACTGCATCTCAGTGCTAGATGCATCACTACAGACCCTGGTTTTATCCCAAGCTGTATTTGGCCCAGCATCGTCCGGGTTTGGCCGGGCTAGGCCATCATTGTAAAATAAGAATTTGTTCTTAACTGACTTGCTTAGTTAAACATTTTTTTTTTATGAAATAAAATGTGCCATGTGCAACAGATTTCTGAAATAAGCAGCATTTTGGGTGCAACTGGATAGCAGTCCTGTAGGTTTTACAGGAGTAAGTGACAAGGTGTATTAAGGCTCGCACACATCGCACCAAAAGTGGATCTAGCGTTCTTCTGCTGATCTTGATCTTTCAGCCCGCGGTGTTTTATGGACTACCCGCTGTAGACGCCTGACTCGGTGCGCCCTTGGTTCGCAAATTACGCTCAGAGGTGCTAAGTACTCTCGGCCAGCAAACGCTGTTGGTGTGTCTGAGCCCTTAGTGTCTGACTTGCATCATCTTACATGTCTTGTAACTGTAGCCTTCACTTACACTGTACCATAGGTCTCTGATCAAAGTAGTGCACTATGTAGGGAATAGGGTGCCTTTTGGGATGCAATCTTTAATATAATGTTTAGAACTAAGCAGAAGCCACATGAATGTTAAAATAAGCGCTGTCAGTTCCTAATTAAATTTACTGTCAAGAAGAATGCATGCATTTGATCAGAGACTTTTGGTGGGAAAACCCTTCCCTGAAAGTTTTGATTGAATATTGACCACTGTTGGTCTATAGCCTTGATCATCCAAACTAGACATGTCGATGTCGGTCCAATGTTTTCATGTGTCAACAGGACCAATGTCCCAAAGATCTTTTAAAGGAGACGCCAAAATGTATTTTCGACTCAACATACAGTATCTCAACCCCTCTGTGGTTTTGGCAGGGTGTGCTGTCCATTCAGCTGACTGTGTGTGTGCACCTTTGTGTGTGCATGTCCATTCTCCCGTGCTGTGATTGGGACAAGGATTGGGACTTTGAGAGGCACTGGGGGAGCCTGAACAGACAGCCTCTTGAGTCTGAACAGATCACAACGTAACCTAGAGACAGACGGTACAGCAGCTGTTGTAAGTTGCTCTGTTCTGCAGACCAAAGTCACATGCCAGGAAACTCTCTGTTCCTGCTCTCTGACAGAATAGAACACCAGGTAGCGTGTTGTTCAGGGAAAGGACATACAGGTGAGTCCATTGTCTGATTGTTCCCCTCCTCAGCAGCAACACTGGCCAAATGGCACCCCATTCCCTATATGGTGCACTTTACTTACTGTACACAGCTATAATTCAAGGACAACCACTTCAATTGAATCAGAAAACATCTCACTCACAGACAGTCCCAAATGGCACCCTAGGGCTCTGGTCAAAAGTAGTGCACTTTAAAGGAAATAGGGTGCCATTTGGGACTGTCTGCGAGTGAGATGTTTTCTGATTCCATTGAAGTGGTTGTCCTTGAATTATAGCTGTGCTGCTCAGGGATATTATGTTTTATTGTGGTCATTAGGCCTTGGTAGTGGTGAGTGGTTAGTCTTGGTTTATTGGTACTAGTGTGTGAACCAGAGCAACAGTTCTAGCACTACCAGAGCCCATAGGGTCAAAAACAGTGCACTACAAAGCGAATAGGAGGTCATCTGGGACATATCCTAGGCATGGCTTCTAAACTGAAATCATGTGGAGGTTATTTGAGAGTAAGGATGGGTGAATAGATTTAGATGAATCCAACATTTAGGCTAACACGCAATGTCATGATCCCGAGGCTGCCATGATGGTTGGACTATCGAGTGGAGTGGACTATCCTAGTTAAATACAAATGAACTCAATTGACATGAAAGTGAATGTAGGAATGCATTGCTTATATAATCCAATTAATCAGCAATTCACAGCTTTACTGTGTACAGTACTGCAGGCATTCTTGGGCAGCAGTTGTTATCACGTATCTTTGACTTGGGCTCTTATAATGTTACCACAGTATATTCAGACATTACCATATTGTCTCTCTTTTGTATTCATCTCTATGTACCATCTATGTTCTAGAATATCTATGTTCTAGAGATCTGTTTTCCTGCAGATCCTACTGGAGCTGGTTTTCTGCGTCGGGGCAGTCAGAAGAGCGTCAGTCAGCCTGGCCTGAGGAGATGGGTAGGGAAGTGATAAGGTTGGTGTGCTGTATGTAGATTGTAGAAGGTAGAACTAGAATTCCACACAGCATTCTCTGGGGTAAACCAGGATTCTGGGCCATGAGGAGTGATGTAATGGGGGAGGAGTCAGACTCATTCAATAGGCCGACTGTTTTTGTGGTGTGATTAGGGCCCCAATTTGCTTCCCTATTGTTTGATTGGATGATTGGTAAATCGGTTAAGTAATCAGGCAGATTGCTGATTCATAGCATTGCTCAAGGCTACAGTATGAGAGAAATGTCAGCTTTTTCTCCTTTAGGGCAATTAAAGACTATGCAAAATATTGCAATCGTCTCCTAGTTCAACAACATAACAATGTTTCCTCTTCCGCAGTGCTTCACTTTCACTCTTTTGGTTGGCATTTCAATTTTAAACACTCACAAAACAGAGGATATGATCTTTGACAAACTTTTTAAAAAATCATGAATTAAACTACTTACATTTGAATTGGCCGTATCCCCTGTTAAGTTATCTGTCTGCATCAATGAAGTGTGTTGTCCACTCAGGTCCTTGTTTGTGAGTCTGAAATAAAGGCCTCCTCTGTGCTTATGCAATAGCATAAGCATAGTGTGAGGCTGCTGGCCCGGGCACATTTGAATAGCAAAACACCTTGTGCCCAGGTATCAAATATAGGGGTGAAATATTTGGGATGTTCCAGGAACTGTATTCGCCAGGGTGCCAGTCGGTTTCTGCTGTCTTGCCAACTGGTTGACACGGCATCTCTGATGTTTACTGCAGATAATATTCTTGCTTGGTGAATCCAAGCCAATGGATGTAAAAAAGAACTATTCAAACGTCAACTGCAACCGCCAGCCTGAATCTGAAAAACACTACAGTCATTGATGGAGATGTAGTGTTACTATTGTACACCAACCCCAATATTGGTTGGTGTGTTGTGATACTGTTGGTTGGGGTGTTGTGATACTATTGGTTGGGGTATTATCATTATGCTATTGGTTGGGGTATTATCATTATGCTATTGGTTGGGGTATTATCATTATACTATTGGTTGGGGTATTTTCATTATACTATTGGTTGGGGTGTTATGATACAGTGCCTTCGGAAAGTATTCAGACCCCTTGACTTTTTTACATTTTGTTAGGTTCCAGCCTTGGTCCAAAAATGTTTTCCTCATCAATCTACACACAATACCCCATAGTGACAAAGCAAAAACAGGTTTTTAGACATGTTTGATAGTTTATTAAAAATAAAACTGAAACATTACATTTACATACAGTTGAAGTTTACATACACCTTAGCCAAATACATTTAAACTCAGTTTTTTACAATTCCTGACATTTAATCCTAGTAAACTTCCCTGTTTTAGGTCAATTAGGATCACCACTTTATTTTAAGAATGTGAAATGTCAGAATAATAATAGAGAATGATATATTTCAGCGTTCATTTCTTTCATCACATTCCCAGTGGGTCAGAAGTTTACATACACTCAATTAGTATTTGGTAGCATTGCCTTGTAAATTGTTTAACTTCGGTCAAACGTTTTGGGTAGCCTTCCACAAGCTTCCCACAATAAGTTGTTTGAATTTTGGCCCATTCCTCCTGACAGGGCTGGTGTAATGGAGTCAGGTTTGTAGGCCTCCTTGCTCGCACACGCTTTTTCAGTTCTGCCCACAAATCTTCTATATGATTGAGGTCAGGGCTTTGTGATGGCCACTCCAATACCTTGACTTTGTTGTCATTAAGCTGTTTTGCCACAACTTTTGAAGTATGCTTGGGGTCAATGTCCATTTGGAAGAGAAATTTGCAAGCAAGCTTTAACTTCCTGACTGATGTCTTGAGATGTTGCGTCAATATAACAACATAATTTTCTATTTCCATGATGCCATCTATTTTGTGAAGTGCACCAGTTCCTCCTGCAGCAAAGCACCCCCACAACATGATGCTGCCTCACCCGTGCTTCACTGTTGGGATGGTGTTCTTCGGCTTGCAAGCCTCCCTCTTTTTCCTCTAAACATAACGATGGTCATTATGGCCAAACAGTTCTATTTTTGTTTCATCAGACCAGAGGACATTTCTCCAAAAGGTACGATCTTTATCCCCATGTGCAGTTGCAAACCGTAGTCTGGCTTTTTTATGGCGGTTTTGGAGCAGTGGCTTCTACCTTGCTGAGCGGCCTTTCAGGTTATGTCGATATAGGACTTGTTTTACTGTGGATATAGATACTTTTGTACCTGTTTCCTCCAGCATCTTCACAAGGTCCTTTGCTGTTGTTCTGGGATTGATTTGCACTTTTCGCACCAAAGTACGTTCATCTCTAGGAGACAGAACACATCTCCTTCCTGAGCGGTATGACGGCTGCGTGGTCCCATGGTGTTTTATACTTGCATACTCTTGTTTGAACAGATGAACGTGGTACCTTCAGGCATTTGGACATTGCTCCCAAGGATGAACCAGACTTGTCTACAATATTTTCTGAGGTCTTGGCTGATTTATTTTGATTTTCCCATGATGTCAAGCGAAGAGGCACTGAGTCTGAAGGTAGGCCTTGAAATACATCCACAGGTACACCTCCAATTGACTCAAAAATGTTGTCAATTAGCCTATCAGAAGCTCCTAAAGCCATGACTTCATTTTATGGAATTTTCCAAGCTGTTTAAAAGGCAGTCAACTTAGCGTATAACTTCTGACCCACTGGAATTGTGATACAGTGAATTATAAGTGAAATAATCTGTCTGTAAACAATTGTTGGGAAAATGTACTTGTGTCATGCACAAAGTAGATGTCCTTACCGACTTGCCAAAACTATAGTTTTTTAACAAGACATTTGTGGAGTGGTTGAAAAATGAGTTTTAATGACTCCAACCTAAGTGTATGTAAACTTCTCATTTCAACTGTAAGTATTCATAGCCTTTACTCAGTACTTTGTTGAAGCACCTTTGGCAGCGATTACAGCCTTGAGTCTTCTTGGGTATGATGCTGCAAGCTTGGCACACCTGTATCTGGGGAGTTTCTCCCATTCTTCTCTGCAGATCCTCTCAAGCTCTCTCAGGTTGGATGGGGAGCGTCGCAGCACAGCTATTTTCAGGTCTCAACAGAGATGTTCGATCGGGTTCAAGTCCGGGCTCTAGCTGGGCCACTCAAGGACATTCAGAGACCACTCCTGCTCTGTCTTGGCTGTGTGCTTAGGGTCATTGTCCTGTTGGAAAGTGAACCTTCGCCCCAGTCTGAGGTCCTGAGTGCTCTGGAGCAGGTTTTCATAAATGACCTCTTTGTACTTTGTGTCATTCAACTTTGCCTCGATCCTGACTAGTCTCCCAGTCCCTGCCGCTGAAAAACATCCCCACAGCGTGATGCTACCACCACTATGCTTCACCATAAGGATGGTGCCAGGTTTCCTCCAGATGTGACGCTTGGCATTCAGGTGAAAGAGTTCAATCTTGGTTTCATCAGACCGGAGAATCTTGTTTCTCATGGTGTGAGAGTCTTTAAGTACCTCTTGGCAAACTCCAAGCGGCCTGTCATGTGCCTTTTACTGAGGAGTGGGTTCCGTCTGGCCACTCTTCCATAAAGGCCTGATTTGCTGCAGAGATGGTTGTCCTTCTGGAAGGTTCTACATCTCCACAGAGGAACTCTAGAGCTCTTTCAGAGTGACCACTGTGTTCTTAGTCACCTCCCTGACCAAGGCCAATCTCCCCCGATTGCTCAGTTTGGCCCGGCGGGCAGCTCTAGGAAGAGTCTTGGTGGTTCCCAACTTCTTTCATTTAAGAATGATGGAGGCCACTGTGTTCTTGGTCCTTCAGTGCTGCAGACATTTTTTGGTACCCTTCCCCAGATCTGTGCCTTGACACAATCCTGTCTTTGAGCTCTACGGACAATTCCTTTGGCCTCATGGCTTGGTTTTTGCTCTGACATGCACTGTCAAATGTGGGACCTTTTATAGACCTTTTATATACCTTTTATAGACAGGTCCAAATCATGTACAATCAATTAAATGTACCACAGTTAGACTCCAATCAAGTTGTAGAAACATCTCAAGGATGATCAATGGAAACGGGATGCACCTGAGCTCAATTTCGAGTCTCATAGCAAAGGGTCTGAATACTTATGTTTTATTTTTTGAATACATTTGCAAAAATGTCATTATGGGGTATTGTGTGTAATTAAAAAAAATATTTAATCAATTTCAGAATAAGGCTGTAAAGTAACAATGTGGAAAAAGTCAAGGGGTCTGAATACTTTCTGAAGGCATTGTACTTATGGTTTTGTGTGTTATGA
The DNA here is from genome assembly GCF_013265735.2 of Oncorhynchus mykiss. Taxonomy (NCBI): domain Eukaryota; kingdom Metazoa; phylum Chordata; class Actinopteri; order Salmoniformes; family Salmonidae; genus Oncorhynchus; species Oncorhynchus mykiss. Next base: position 26,754,020 of record NC_048584.1, on the reverse strand, counting down.
TACTATTCCTTGATGAATTATGATGATGCTATTGGTTGCAGTGGTATGATACGTATTATCATACTATTAGTTGTGTTAGTATGGATGTTATGGTACTACATTTCAGCCAAAGGCTTCAGATAGTCAGCAGTCTGATCTGTGAACAGTCTGATCCTCCCTGGAAGGAAGTGATGGTTGAGCAACTGTCCCTTCACTAAAGTTTCCTGTCTCAAGTCAAACACCCACCTACTCTGCAGTCTGAGCTTCAGCCACTCTGGGTTCCTCCTAGTTTTACAGCAACATTGTCCATTAAAATGTGTACATTTCTCCTCTACACAGTGCACAATTGTACTTTTCTATGTAAATTTATCAAGCAATTCTTAAACATTTGTTGTCATTTGATTTGGAAACCAATAGTAGTAGTCAGATTCTTACTGTTAATGCTACTTTCAGGCTGATTACAAAATGTATAATGTTAATGTAAAGACTAGAGAAGGAGATATAACCCAAACCAGAGTTATAACAGTCAAACCATGACCTTTGTGAGTACAGTGGACTAGCTATAAACCCAGAGTTTTTTTTCAGTTTCCTCTTAGTTCTGCCCTGGCTTCCTCACTAATTAATCTAATTCACCACTTGAGTAAAGGAATGCACTCTCCTAAAGCTTTGTTTCCATGCCGACATTTCCTTTTTCATCATTGGTAAGACAGAAAGGAAGTGGGTTCAAATGACCTGTCCTCTTTTTATCTGCCTCCTCCTCTCTCTCTCTCTCTCTCTCTCTCTCTCTCTCTTGTTCACTGTCTATCTCTCTCTCTCTCTCTCTCTCTCTCTCTCTCTCTCTCTCTCTTGTTCGCTGTCTATCTCTCTCTCTCTCTCTCTCTCTCTCTTGTTCGCTGTCTATCTCTCTGCCTCCCTCCATCTGAAACACCCCTCCCCTCCCCCTGTCATTGTAACAGAGGAGGCAGTTCTCCTTTCGGAGGCATCTCTGTCATTGGTGAGTGTGCGCACACTGCATGGTGTGTGTGCCTGTCTGCCCGCCTCTGCTCCTGTCAGTTCAGTCCCGTGGTAGCTAGTGTAGCTGTGCTCTGGTCAGCTGTATTATATGGCTCTACTAATTAGGATTACATAAACATGGTGGATCTTTATGCAAAGCCCCGGCATGGGTATCAGACCCGGGGGGGCTTGGCTCTACCCATTGCAAACCAGGTAGGTCCAGAACAAACTGTATAGCGTATGTCTCTAAATGCAACAATGCAGCCTCACCAAAACTGTCAGTGCACTGGTTTTGATGGATCTATGGCTAAATTGTCTGGTTCTGAATGTAGATCAGAGTGTGTTGGGTTTGTTGTACAGTGTATATACAACATTGACAGTGTTTACGTCTACCTTGTTATCACTTTCTTGCTTCCTGTTGAGTCTACTTAGTCTCACCCTTCTGCGGATATATTGCTTCAGCTCAACTTTGTTTTCCTCTGTTGCCGTGTATGTCAACCCCAGAGAGCATGCTCAGTAACTCAAGTAACGCCGCCTTCCGCATGGTTAGTGCATAGATCCATTAAGCACTCTTGACGTTAGAGTTTTGCCAGGTGTAAGTTGACAAATTTGCCAACACAAAACCATAGTTTCTCACATATGGGTATTACATTTACTGTGAGGTGCTTACTGTGTGTGTTGATGAAATGGGTAGATTTGAGGGTTTTGCCTGTTTATGTTTATTGGTGACACTGACATTTTGCCCACACAAAGACCGACTTTCTCACTTCTGGTTAGTGTGTGTTTACTGTGTGGTGTTTGCTCTGGGTAGATATATTTTCCAGTGGGCAAGGGAGGGGGCATTTCAGAATCAACACAGCGAGAGATCAATGATGCAACTCTCTAATTTCCTCTCGCTTGTCTGTATTTTGTTGATCTATTTTTGATTCGATCGCCTGGTCATGTGTATTGATAACCTTGTGTTGATAATGAGATCAATAATGATTCTAATGACAGGCCAAAAACCTCTAGATGGGACACCGAGTCCATATCTGATACAAAATGTATTATTATTAACCAGAGGAAAATAGTCAAATTTACTCATTTCTATCCATATCTGCCTTCCGACCTTTGACCCATATAAATAGGCTTCCGACCTGTCACCGTTCATCAAACCAGTGGTAGGTTTTCATAGTCTAAAGGATCCTGGTGTGATAGACCCAACCAGAAGGCTATGAGAGAGGAAGGGAGAGATCAACAGTCCCTCTCACAGTGCCATGATGATGACAACATATCCATCAGGGTTCCCAGAGGGACGTCCCAGGAATCATAAAGTCAGTCAGACACCTCATTGGAATACAGCAGGTGAAACTTAGGCCACTGGAACAGATAAGAAAAGACTCCAGGTTAGACTCAGGCCTCTGAAAATGTAGGATCAGATCGTCTATTTTAGATGGGGGTCATTTCAACGGAAGTAGGTAGCCTAGTGGTTGAGTTTTGGGTCAGTAACTGAAAAGTTGCTGGTTCGAATATCCAAGCCAACTAGGTGAAAAATCTGTCTGTGCCCTTGAGCAAGGCACTTAACCCTAATTGCTCCTATAAGTCGCTCTGGATAAATGACCAAAATATAAATGAAAAACATTGATTTTAGCAGGAGTGAGTGAGTGTGCCAATGTTTTCTGGAATGATGAACACAGACTTACTTTAGGCATTACAATTAAAACTATTTATCTGAGGGGCAATTTCTTGGGGCAGTCTGCAACAACAATGACAACAAGACTAACATGTAGGCTAACTCAACTAACCTAACCATGTGTATTGGTCTTGACTAGGCCTATATTTACATACTGGTGATATATTTAGCCTCCTACTGTAAAATGGTTTCTATAACTGTGGGTGGCAGATAAAAGGAAGAATAAAATGTACTATTAACTTATATTCAGTCAACAGTTGAATTTGATTATATTCAGTGAAAGTGTGAGTCATAATTATATTTTTTCAGTTCTGTAATGTGGAGAATTGAAAGTGCGCCTGCTGTAGTTGATTAGTAACCATTGTTGAACTTTTGAATGAAACCTGAATATTGGCCTTCTATGTTTGTTTGTGGACAGTTGTTATTGTTCTGGAACATTACCACCACCCTTAGACGAAAGACAATGTCACACAGGAATGCCTGGGCGGGACTGTGAAGTAGGCACAGAGTTTTAGTTTGTCGAGTGTTGCACCTCTACTTTTGGCAATGCAGAGTCCGTGTCTGTGGGTAACTGGGTAATAGTGGGTGTCTGTATATTTAGACAAAAACGAGGCAGTGGGTTGTGGTCTGGAGCTCATTGCTTTCTGTTTAGCTTTAGATTTGACTTTCTGAGCTGACTGCACCGGAAGAAACACTGTTCTGTCACCCTCTTTCTGAGTGCTATAGGTGAAAGTGGCTTTTTTTTCTCTCCAGAAATATCACAGCTTCTTTTATCTACTCAGAACCAACTGACTGTCTATAGAGCTGTGAGACTAAAGTTGATGTTAGTTTTTTATTCACAGGTTTGTCTCTCTGCTGCATTAAGTATTCTGACAGCCTAGAATCAGTGTCACTTGACCTCAGCCTCGTCCCAGATCTGGTTGTGCTGTTTTTCCAACTCCTATGGTTATTGTCAACACATAAACAGATCTGGGACAAGGCTTGGCGTCACTCTGTAGTTCTAAACTTTTCCAGATGACCCCTGAACCATATTTCCTGCTCTTCCCATAGGTTGACAATGAGAGTGCCCAGAACGCTGTGTACGTCAATGTAGCGGAGCTCCACAGAAACGTCTCTGAGTCCCCTCTCTCGGCCTCCTCCCCCCCCTGCTCTCCTCCTTACCTGGACTCTGAGGGATGGGAGGTGCACACTGACCAGGAGAGTGGACAGGAGTACTACTACCACCCTGAATCGGGGCAGACCACCTGGGACAACCCCCACATAGACCCTGAGGCTCCCGCTGAGGAGCCTGTGTGTTCGTCTCCCTCGCCCTCCTCTCAGTCCCCCACCTCCACCTCTGTCTCCCACCCTGCATGGACCGCTGACTGGGAGCAGTGTTTGGATGTGACTAGCGGCCGCCAGTACTTCTACAACCCAGTATCGGGAGAGACGTCTTGGGAGCCCCCAGAGCCACAGTGCCCCTACCCCCCTCTGATGGAGCCTCTGAGTGGGCACAGCTCTCTGGAGGAAGGGCCGGTAAGGCCTGCTCCACTTAGACACTCACTTACTTCGTCTATTATAGTTTCACCCATGGGAAGTCTACAAATAATACAACACTCATCTTTTTAATTAAGTTAAGCTCCTACAGTACATAGCAGACAGTTATTTTTCATACATGTCGTTTCCTCAAACTATTAGGCAATGCATTCGTTGACCTTATTGTGAACTTTTTGCGAACTGCATTCTTGTGTTTTCACAATTCTAAAGAAATGTGAAAGAATAAGCTAAAAGCTGTTTAAACTGCTTAGTTGAAATGAGGAACTTTGAAAAGCTGAAAGGAACCTAGGAGGAAGGTTATCCATTGTCCTGTTCTCGATCTGTTTTGAAGCAGCACAATGAGAACACTGAATGTAACATTCTCACAACGTGTGTGTGTGTCTCTGTGTTGTCTGTCCTGTCTGTGGGTGTGTTTCTGTGTTCGCATGTGTGTGTCCAGCCTCCCCTGCCTGAGGAGGACTACCCAGCCGAGGCTGACCTACCTGAATCCCTGGAAGAGGAGCCATTGGCTTTGTCCCCAGTGGACCCTCACTCCTTCCATAACGACTACAACCCCAGCCATGTGATCCAGGCAGTCATCCCCAGGGCCAGCCTGGACAGGAGCGCTCCAACTGGCTGGAACCTCAATGTAGACCCTGATGGAACATGGGTGTTCTCCAGCAAACACTCACCTGAGCAGGTACACAGACCCTTTATTTAGCCATTATTTATTCAGGTTAGTCTCATTGAGGTAAAAATATATTTTTCAAGAGAGACCTGTCCAGGAATGAAATCTAGGGGGAGACCATGCCACTCAGCTTGAAGGAATATTACCGGGCCACCTGATTCGGGTGGCATTCAGTCAGATACCGCTACAGTATATGAAGTACATTTTCTCCATGATGATGCAGTGCAATATGGATATTTATGTGTGTGGTGTGTGTGTGTGGTAACAGTGGATCAAATCATTGGACGACAGAGGACAGACGTACTACTACCTGAGAGACGGCTCCAGATCCCAGTGGAACCTGCCTGAGGTAGAGATCAAGATTAAACACCCATGGCAATTAATTCTACCATACAGATTTAGATAGGTAATCAATGCCTAATTTCTAATTTATGAATGACTTATTTTGGAGTTTCTTGTATAGAGTTTCTCCTCTATCATTTGACCCCTCCAGGCCCCTGTAGCATCAGGCCAGTCTAAGGTGGGAAATGGTGTTGCGCTGGACGGGGGGTCTCTATCTATGAAGAACTGGAGACACACCATGGGTCCAGCTCACTTCAGCTCAACCATGGAGGAAAGGGTTAGTGTTGCTAGTGCACATACCCATACCCCCCCACACACACAAATACACACACACACCTCACATCCCCCTAGCCAGAGCCCACCACAATAGAGCTATAAGAGCTACAGTAGGATTGTCAGCTGGCTCTGACAGCAGTGTTTAGTGAGGCAGAGTGAAGTGACTGGGAACACCATATGAAACACCTGACCCTCTCAGCTCTAATACAGCCCCCCTTTTGACACCGTTTCCTAAACGAGAGAGAGCCAAGCACCTGGAACACCTATTACGTTTCACTTCTATTCTTAGGATCACTGTGTTCAGCCAGTGACATTTGGTGTCGTAACAATACAGTGGTCTATACCACGCATATAAAAAAGTAGATTGTGTACTTAAACAATTCTGTTTAGATGGGATGTCGTTTTGGTCACATTGTGACAAAGTAAAGTGTCCTTTATTCCCCTATTGGTCAGAAGTTCTTCCCGAATCACAGAAGAAAGGCCTCGGACTACGGCAGCGAGGGTTCCAGTGCAGACAACTCTCCAGAGATGGGGCAGCATCACGTGAGTCCCCCTCCTCCTCTCCTGTCCTCCTTTATTGTCCTCCACAGTCTGCTGATCCTCATTAGGTTAGATCAGCCCTGAGTCGACTGAAAATGACAGTTCTGTGAAGTTGCCCCAGCTAGAGCGCTATGACCACTCTGACCTGACCTGTCTTTCCTCTGAATGGTGTTTTGTTTCTGTTCCTGAAAGCTGATTGGTTTAGACAGAAGAAGAAATCAAATCAAATCAAAATCAAATGTATTTATATAGCCCTTCGTACATCAGCTGATATCTCAAAGTGCTGTACAGAAACCCAGCCTAAAACCCCAAACAGCAAGCAATGCAGGTGTAGAAGCACGGTGGCTAGGAAAAACTCCCTAGAAAGGCCAAAACCTAGGAGGAAACCTAGAGAGGAACCAGGCTATGTGGGGTGGCCAGTCCTTTTCTGGCTGTGCCGGGTGGAGATTATAACAGAACATGGCCAAGATGTTCAAATGTTCATAAATGACCAGCATGGTCAAATAATAATAATCACAGGCAGAACAGTTGAAACTGGAGCAGCAGCACGGCCAGGTGGACTGGGGACAGCAAGGAGTCATCATGTCAGGTAGTCCTGAGGCATGGTCCTAGGGCTCAGGTCCTCCGAGAGAGAGAAAGAAAGAGAGAATTAGAGAGAGCATACTTAAATTCACACAGGACACCGGATAAGACAGGAGAAGTACTTCAGATATAACAGACTGACCCGACACATAAACTACTGCAGCATAAATATTGGAGGCTGAGACAGGAGGGGTCAGGAGACACTGTGGCCCAATCCGAGGACACCCCCGGACAGGGCCAAACAGGAAGGATATAACCCCACCCACTTTGCCAAAGCACATCCCCCACACCACTAGAGGGATATCTTCAACCACCAACTTACCATCCTGAGACAAGGCCGAGTATAGCCCACAAAGATCTCCGCCACGGCACAACCCAAGGGGGGGCGTCATCCCAGACAGGAAGATCACATCAGTGACTCAACCCACTCAAGTGACGCACCCCTCCTAGGGACGGTATGAAATAGCCCTAGTAAGCCAATGACTCAGCCCCTGTAATAGGGTTAGAGGCAGAGAATCCCAGTGGAAAGAGGGGAACCGGCCAGGCAGAGACAGCAAGGGCGTTTTGTTGCTCCAGAGCCTTTCCGTTCACCTTCACACTCCTGGGCCAGACTACACTCAATCATATGACCCACTGAAGAGATGAGTCTTCAGTAAAGACTTAAAGGTTGAGACCGAGTTTGCGTCTTTCACATGGGTAGGCAGACCATTCCATAAAAATTGAGCTCTATAGGAGAATGCCCTGCCTCCAGCTGTTTGCTTAGAAATTCTAGGGACAATTAGGAGGCTTGCGTCTTGTGATCGTACCGTACGTGTAGGTATGTACGGCAGGACCAAGTCAGAGAGAGAGGTAGGAGCAAGCCCATGTAATGCTTTGTAGGTTAGCAGTAAAACCTTGAAATCAGCCCTTGCCTTGACAGGAAGCCAGTGTAGGGAGGCTAGCACTGGAGTAATATGATCAACTCTTTTGGTTCTAGTCAGGATTCTAGCAGCCGTATTTAGCACTAACTGAAGTTTATTTAGTGCTTTATCCGGGTAGCCGGAAAGTAGAGCATTGCAGTAGTCTAACCTAGAAGTGACAAAAGCAAGAAGCCCCTTCAATCAGAGCCTCAGTGGCACAATGTGTTTTTTAAATATTTTTTTATACATCTCACCACTGCCCTGATAAATATTGTATCCATCCGCATGCTATCTATCTAAGGGCTAATGGTGTGTTGTACCCATATAGTGATGAATTTGTAAGCAGAATAGTAGTTGCATAGCTAACACCCGAGAGAGTGGAAAACAGATGTCACTTGGGAAATGGTATATTTCCTGGTATATAAATAGATGAGTTTTTCCCTGTTGAGGGCAGCTGACGTCACAACACCTTTGGGAAACTCTCAGCCAGAGCTACCAACCGCCGTACCACCTCATCACACCTCACTACACAGTGAAAGAGAGCATGCAATAGTCTAAAATGTGCCTGTGGTTTTATACCATTCATGCTGTTCATTATAAAACATAAAGGGAGAGGTGTCTGTTAACAAGCTATTACAAAGGAGCTTGTTGTCAGAGTTTAGCCACAGTTGTCAAATACTGTCCTCCTGTCGCTTTTTTGGTGCATTTCTGTTTGTAGAGGTTAACAGGATTGTACTGTATCAATGCATCAATAATTATGTCTCACTTGAACACTTGGCTTTGCATAATTAAAAGCATGTTATGTTTGGATCCTTTTTCAGGTGCAGAGTTTAGAAAAAGCTGGAATTCTCAACAAAACTAAAGTGTCAGAGAATGGGAAAAGAGTAAGGTAATTCTGACCCCATCCAAAGTCTGGGCATAATTACTGACATGGAAGCAAGTGATGGAATTATCAGCCATTACATTACCAAATTATTTTCCACACTGCAACATTCCCTGAAGTACAGTACAGCTCACACTCAGTGGCCTTCCTATAGGAAAAACTGGGCCCAGTCTTGGACGGTTCTTCACGGAGGGGTTCTGACCTTCCACAAAGACCCCAAGTCTGCAGCCACAGGAGCCTCGGTGAGTGAGAGGTGCACAACTGTTACCTGCACAGATAAAGAACTCTTACATCACTGTCTGATTTCATGGAATGCAGTACTGTCAGTGTTCATCAACTGTCCTCCATGATGTCTTTCTCTCTCAACAGAACAAGACCAATCAGATCGCCCCAGAGGTCACAGTGGAGCTACGAGGTGCAACGATTGGCTGGGCTCCCAGGGATAAATCCAGCAAAAAGAATGTTGTAGAGGTGGGTTGACAGTTAGTTGCTATGAAGTCATAATACAGGTGTTTTAGGAGTTGTACTAAATACATCAAAGATAATGATTAATTTGGGAGTACCATTTATTATTAAATAAAAATTTAATTGACTATACATTCACCATTTTCTGCCCATTGTCATAAGTGATTCTGGGAAGCAACATCATGTGAGAATATATTTTCCATTAGTCTAAGACTGTTGCCCTCTCTATAAATCTGTAAAGCAAATGTTAAAGTCATAATAACCTCTGTTGTATGTTGTCTCTTCAGTTGAAAAACAAAAATGGTGTTGAGTTTCTGATACAGTACGACACTGAGAGTATCATCAACGACTGGCACAAAGTTCTAGTCGACACCATCCGACAGCTGGTAAGTTTCTTGAATGTTTAGAAGTAAATGAACTTGCACACCTTAACGTGCATGGAGAAAAATATGTACTGAATAAAAATTAAGAAAAACTCCCTGATCAAGGTCAATTTAGGACGGTTAACTTAATGGCTGCTGGTTCAAACATCATGCATGTTAGCCAATGACATTGCAGGACCAGGATCATCACCAATCTGAGGAGGAGGACGGGGACATCAGTGAGAAGTCCTCCGGTACAGACAGAGATGACAGGTCACCAGGCACCCTGGACAAGGGGAGGATGTGTAAGTTCTCCCAACTACACTATTCCTGCTTCAAATAGCAGATGTTTCAGCTGCAATAGCCTCCACCAGGTCAAATTGCTCATGTTTCGTGGCTGTTTAACCCCCTTCTCCTCTTTGATCTCCTTGACCCCCCCCCCCCCCCTCCCCAGCTTCCAGACCGAGCACGGCCACCTCCTCTGGGGGAGAGACAGATCAGAAGAAGGTTCGTACCAAGCTGATCAAGTTCCTCCTGAAACGACCCACGCTGCAGTCCGTCAAGGAGAAGGGTTACATCCGAGGTGGGCTCATATGGTCTTCATTCCTACAATGCTACACATGCCGAACTTGCTCCAAATCAGGCTACATTACATTTACTGTCAAGATTTGTCACGACTATGTTACTTATCCAGAGAGATTGAGATTGGAATGAGTTTGTACATATCTTCTGTTGTGATACGGGTAAACAACATCCATCATCCTTCCCTCAGACAATGTGTTTGGCTGTCATCTGGCTGCACTGTGTGCCCAGGAGAAAACTACTATCCCAAGCTTTGTGGAGAAATGTATCCGAGCAGTGGAAAAGAGAGGTAATGATTAGTAATCACAGTGATGATGATTATGTTACAGTTGAAGTCGGAAGTTTACATACACTTAAGTTGGAGTCATTAAAACTTGTTTTTCAACCACTCCACAAATGTCTTGTTAACAAACTATAGTTTTGGCAAGTCGTTGTGTCATGCACAAAGTAGATGTCCTAAGTACATATTCCAACAATTGTTAACAGACAGATTATTTCACTTATAATAGACTGTATCACAATTCCAGTGGGTCAGAAGTTTACATACACTAAGTTGACTGTGCCTTTAAACAGCTTGGAAAATTCCATAAAATTATGTTTATGCTTTAGCTTCTGATAGGCAAATTTACATAATTTGAGTCAATTGGAGGTGTACCTGTGGATGTATTTCAAGGCCTACCTTCAAACTCAGTGCCTCTTTGCTTGACATCATGGGAAAATCTTAAATAAATCCTTGGGAGCAATTTCCAAATGCCTGAAGGTACCACGTTCATCTGTACAAACAAAAGTATGCAAGTATAAACACCATGGGACCACGCAGCTATCATACCGCTCAGGAAGGAGATGTGTTCTGTCTCCTAGAGATTAACGTACTTTGGTGCGAAAAGTGCAAATCAATCCCAGGAAAACAGCAAAGGACCTTGTGAAGATACTGGAAGAAACGGGTACAAAAGTATCTATATCCACAGTAAAGTGAGTCCTATATTGACATAACCTGAAAAGCCGCTCAGCAAGGTAGAAGCCACTGCTCAAAAACCGCCATACAAAAGCTAGACTGTGGTTTGCAACTGCACATGGGGACAAAGATCGTACTTTCTGGAGAAATGCCCTCTGGTCTGATGAAACAAAAATAGAACTGTTTGGCCATAATGACCATCGTTATGTTTGGAGGAAAAAGGGGGAGTCTTGCAAGCCGAATAACACCATCCCAACCGGCCGCAAATTAGTCGCAAATGGTTCTTCCAAATGGACAATGACCCCAAGCATACTTCCAAAGTTGTGGAAAAATGGCCTAAGGACAACAAAGTCAAGGTATTGGAGTGGCCATCACAAAGCCCTGACCTCAATCCTATAGAAAATTTGTGGGCAGAACTGAAAAAGCGTGTGCGAGTAAGGAGGCCTTCAAACCTGCCTCAGTTACACCAGCTCTGTCAGGAGGAATGGGCCAACATTCACCCAACTTATTGTGGGAAGCTTGTGGAAGGCTACCCAAAACATTTGACCCAAATTAAACAATTTAAAGGCAATGCTACCAAATACTAATTGAGTGTATGTAAACTTCTGACCCACTGGGAAGGTGATAAAATAAATTAAAGCTGAAATAAATCATTCTCTCTACTATTATTGGGACATTTCACATTCTTAAAATAAAGTGGTGATCCTAACTGACCTGAGACAGGGATTTTTACTAGGATTAAATGTCAGGAACTGTGAAAAACTGAGTTTTAATGTATTATGCTTCAACTAAATGCCAGTAGTGACATTGAAATAGCAGTGTATTACTCAGCACAATATATACAGTAAAAGGAAAAAAGTTACCACAGTAGTTGATTGAACCCAATGCTGATGTGTGTCTGTCTTCACAGGTCTGGACATGGATGGACTCTACAGAGTCAGTGGGAACCTAGCTGTCATTCAGAAACTACGCTTCAAGGCAGATCATGGTAATGCCCATCTCTTTACCTTCTGTATGTGTGTCTGTGTCTGTATTTGTGTGTCCTGTTCTTTGACTCTGTTGTGTGATGCGATTCTGTTCTACAGAGGAACTGGACTTGGAGGATGGCCAGTGGGAGGACACCCACGTCATCACTGGGGCTCTGAAGCTTTTCTTCAGGGAGCTTCCTGAACCCCTCTTCCCCTTCAGCCACTTCAGCCACTTCATCCAGGCCATAAGTAAGCAGCAGGCCAGACGCCATGGCCCCACAATTTCACGTCACGTTCCTCACTCAGTGTAGGATAGCCTGAAACTGTGTTAGGTTTTGGCCCCACACTGACACCTCAGTTTTCTTACCCAGTGTATTTATGCTATTACTACACTATCAAGGAAGGACTAATCATGTTTACCACCCCACTTCCCTTTGTTTTTTTGTTGTTTTTACACCTTTCCCCCCCCCCCCCCCCAATTTTGTGCTATTCAATTGGTAGTTAGTCTTGTCCCATCGCTGCAACTCCCATACAAGATGCGTGCTTCCTCCGAAACACGAAGCTGCCAAGCCGCACTGCTTCTTGACACAATGCCCGCTTAACCCGGAAGCCAGCCACACCAATGTGTTGGAGGAAACCGTGTCAGAGTGCATGCCCCCGGCCTGCCACAGGAGTCGCTAGAGCGTGATGGGACAAGGACATCCCGGCCGGCCAAACCCTCCCCTAACCCGGACGACGCTGAGCCAATTGTGCGCCGCTTCATGGGTCTCCCGGTCGCGGCCGGCTGCGACAGAGCTTGGTCTCGAACCAGGATCTCTAGTGGCACAGCTTGCACTGCGATGCAGTGCCTTAGACCACCGCGCCACTCGGAGGCCCCCCACTTCCCTTTTTATGAACTATTGGAGATATACATTAGTGTACCATTTATTGTTCTATCTTGTCTTGTTTTCAGGAACTGTTGATTACACTCTCAAAGTGTCTTACATGCGAGAGCTTGTGGAGTCTCTCCCTCGGCCAAACCATGACACCATGGAACTCCTCTTCAGCCATTTACGCAAGTAGGTCTTTCACAATCACATTTTTCCTGTGTTTCAAATGGCACCCTATTTGCTATAAAGAGTTCTGTTTTTGACCAGAGCCCTATTTGATTGATGATATTATGATAACGTAAAGTATTCTGCTTCTCTCGGCTCTCTCCCTCTCTATCCACCCTCTCTCAGAGTGATAAACTATGGAGAAGAGAACCGTATGACTGTGCAGAACGTGGCTATCGTCTTTGGTCCCACGCTGCTCCGGCCAGAGATGGAGTCAGCCAACATCGCCATGCACATGGTTTTCCAGAACCAGATAGTGGAGCTAGTCCTGAACGAATATGAATACCTCTTCCATTCCAGTTGAAACAATCATAAGCCTCTGTCAGTCAGAGGTCAGTGATCAATTTAAGTAATATTGCAGTAGGAGAAAAAGCACACACTCACCACCGGACAGAGGGTGCGTCCAAATAGTCTCTTTCTGAGGTGTGCACTCATTCACTATTCCCCACAAATTTAAAAGCATTGGGTTGGTGTAGGCATGGGCAAGAGGGGGTTTACATATAGGCCTAACAGTCATGTCCTTTCAAATCATGAAGGGAAGTGAACAAGTGCACACTTCAGGAGAAATTAGAGATTATTGGGAGGCAGCCATAGAGGAGCTGCTTGCATTAGGCCTAGTTGAAAGCGATGTCAAATATTTGCACTGCATTTATTCTAATATCTTAGTTGGATATTCATTTGCCAATTCAGATTGTTCTCTGAATTTCTGCTTCTTCACTGCATTCCTTATTATGTAAAATAGCACACACCCTTATGGCATCACTTATGTACAGTCTCAAAACATTTTTTTGTTGCTATAGGCCTACTTTGAAATCTTCCTTTCATGTAAAAATGTTAATTCACAATAACATGATTTTATCTTAACACCCCAATTCGCAAAGCAACCTGAAGATGCTTTGATACTTTGTTTTTACACACGATCAAACAAACCCTTTTAGATGCATTTTAAAGATGAAATCAAAATGTTTAAAAGTTACTGAAATGTTTGAGGTTACTGTATATCATGTTTCTGAATAGCCTAGAAGTCCTGTGTTATGCTAATAATGTCTTATTCAGTCAATGTACATTTTGTAACTGTAATATAGAAATATATCAAATATGTACTACCCAAAACCTGCTATGAATTAGACACCAACTTCCCTTGCACAGCCTCTCTAGATTTTGTACTGGATAATCAGATGCCACCTTTTTTAAATAGGCACATTTAGTGTTAATTAAACAAAGCCTCATTGTAAATGAACACACAGAATGATAATGACATATGGCTATGCTATTTCATTAAGTTTAGTAGCATTAATAGAGCTGGAAAAGGCCAGACCTAAATGAATAGTTAGACAGTTGTGAGCAGCATAACATTTGTTTTTTTTTCTGTACATAGAAATCAAGTAGCATATTTATGTTGTAAATTACTGAAAATGCACATGTTCCTTTAATAAAATAACTTTGTAAAAATATGTCACCTAACATGACTCACTGCTTTGTCAACATTTATTGTTTCAAATTGTTAATTGCGTAAAGTAACTTAGCCCGGCCCTTATCCACTGATGTGTGTGAAAGAAAGAGGCCTGTGTGGCCAAAAGGCCGTATAAACATGGGCATCGCGATTGAGGGCTTTCACCATTTTAATGTAGTCAAATGGGTGGGACTTCCAACTTCATTCCCTGATCCTGGTGACCCTATTGGAGTCACGTCCAACCGAGTCATCAGGAGGGATCCGCCAATCGTGAAGAAAATGTACTATTTCAAAATGGAGATAGCCTAAAATTGCTTCTCAAAAGGAAATCCCCCATCACACTTTAAATTATTATATATTTTTTTTAATTAATATCAAATCAATACATAAAGCACATGAGGGAACACAAGAATACATAGATTACAAATAATAGACAATCGAGCTAGGGGGTACAATATCACATTACAATTACACAAGGACCTTAAGGGACATGCATGTACTTACAATTCTAACAGCTTTTTTGTTAGTAGAGCATTTAACCGTCTTAAAATACAGTTCAATTTCTTTTTGTAGGGTACGAAAATGTGGTTTTCTGTTTGTAAATTTACAGTTGTGTATATGAAATTTGTCCAAAAGAATAATGAAATTAATTACATAAAAATGATTCCGCTTATTTATATTGTATGTAAAGAATCCAAACAGTACATCTCTCCACAATAGTGTCAAATCTTCATAAATGTGTTCAATTATAAACCTACTGATGTCTTGCCACAGTTTTCTTACATGCATACAATGCCAAAAAAGATGCACAACTGTTTCTGGGTGGTCATTACAAAAGGAGCAATTTGAGTTGATGTTTTCCTTAAACTTCTTCATATAGTGGTTGGCAGGATAATATTTATGAATAATTTTAAAGGAAACTTCCTTAATTTTGTTAACAAGTAGGTATGTGTGTGGCAACATCCAAACTTTTTCCCAACAGATATTATCAATAAATGCATTCCAATAAGGCATGACATACAACATCCTGCTGAAACAAGGATCGTATCGCTCTGTTGTTGAATGGACCAAAAGAGAAACAAATCTTTCCTACTAATGAGTCAACAGGGTCAACCGAAGGTAGGCTCTGAGGGTCAGGTCTTGACATGTTCCTGAATAACATAGCAACACCTGAGGGAATGGCATCTAAAACAATTGCAAAATCTTTAGGTGTTACAGGGACCTTGTAGTGATAAGGGATTCTTTATAACTGAGTAAAAGACCCTCTGCATTTACCAGTTGGCTCACCAATAGGATATTATTTCGGAACCAATATTCTAAAAACAGAGAGGTATTTTTATACAATATATCCCGATTATTCCATATATAATATCTGTGTGGAGAAAAATTGTGTTTATAAATTAAGGACCATGACAAGAAAACCTGCTGATGAAAAGCAGAAAGTTTCACTGGAACTTTGTCAATATTATAATTGCAAAACAACATGAAGTTAAGGCCACCAAAAGTAGAGAAGACATGATGAGGAATAAAATTCCAGATAGAAGTGGGTCTTCTTAGGAATTGTTTTATCCAATTGATCTTAAAAGTATTATTTAAAGTAGTAAAGTCCAGAAAATTCAGTCCACCATTCTCATAAGTGTTCATTACAACAGTTGTCCTAATGTAATGGGTACGGTTTCTCCAAAGAAAGTTGAATCCCCCATCACACTTGTATGCGATGTCATGCGTGTTTGGTCGTCTCGCGCTGAACTGCGCATGTGCAGGCCGTCAAATCAAAGGCACTCCTTCCATAAAAAGTTATTTTTGACGGAAATGAAAACATGTCAGTTTGTCACTTTCACGAGGATAGAGCCGAACTACTTAAGACATTGGCTCGAATCTAGGCTGTGCCTTTAGATTTCGAGAAAATGAACAACTAAGGAAGAATGTTTCACTTCTCTCATTGACTTCTCTATCCCCAAACCCTACCCTGGTCTGTTTTGCAAGCGTTCCCGGAAGTCTCGCGATGTTGTGCCTCTTCGGTTAGAAACTATAATGGCACAGATACAATGAGGAGTCCTCTATCTATCTCTATGGTGTGATATGATTTTCTAGTAGGGAACGATTTAGAGTTTGCACTTCCGGGTGTCAGCTTGTGTTTACATCATTTTGCAATGAGTTTTGAGTGGCCCTGGCAATATAATTTTCCTCCGTTTTTTACGTAAGTTAACCATTTTCACAACTAAATGGTGATACCCACGTATAACAAATATTGTGTTGTGTGGATTCCATTGCATTACGTTAGTTACTTGTTGACCTATTTAAAAAAAATAAAAAAATAATGCTAGTTGAAGCTAGCTGGCTAGTGATGTGGATCAGCTAACGTTAGCCACTCGGCGAACATATGAATGATAGCAATGGCAATGATTTTCTCAACATGTAGCTAGCTAGATAGATAGTCATTCGTATTGACGTTGTAGCTACTTAGTTTATCATTAAAGCTAGTTAGCGAATGTTATGACGTATTGCAATCCGTGGCTAGCTACTGTAAATTATCTTGAATGTACATTCAATTTGCTAACTTGCACAAATACTGTAGGATGTGGTCGTGTTCGCAGCTAATGTTTATGATTATTATTCACATCTCTTTCAAACAAAATGAAACTTGGATAACCGTTAGTGAGTGATTACATAGCTAGCTTCTTCTAGCGCTTGACTTACAGGTAGGTAGGTACTTGTCAATCAATATAAGTTGGTGCGATGTCAGTAATGGTTGCTTTTGGTGGTTGACAGGTTACAGCCCAATGTTGACACCAGACAGAAACAGCTTGCAGCTTGGTGCTCCCTCGCACTGTCCTACTGCCGCCATCACAAGCTCTACACTCTGGACATCATGGAAGCCCAAGAGAGCCCTGTGTTCAACCACAAGAATATTGATAGTATCCTTTTATCTACCATGTTCTGAGTTTCACTTACTGACACGTATTTCATAGATCAAACCAAATAAATCACAGGAGGCCATTTCTTGCTCTACTGTCTTGTTATTTGTTGTTGGACAGCTGCACAGACTGCTGGCTTGCCTCTGAAGCTAAGCAGAGTTGGTCTTGGTTGGTCCCAGGATGAGAGACCAGATGCTGCTGGATGTGGTTTTGGAGGGCTAGTAGGAGGCACTATTTCCTCTGGTCTAAACAAAATATCCCAATTTCCCAGGGCAGTGATTGGGGACATTGCCCTTAATAAAATATCCCAGGCCAGTGATTGGGGACATTGCCCTGTGTTGGGTTCCGTCTTTCGGATGGGATGTTAAACGGGTGTCCTGACTCTTTGTGGTCACTAAAGATCCCATGGCACTTATCGTAAGAGTAGGGCAGTTAACCCTGGTGTCCTGGCTAAATTCTCAATCTGGCCCTCATGGCCACCTAATCAAACCCCAGCTTCCAATTGGCAGATTCATCTCTCTCCCCAGAAACTATTCCCCAGGTCGTTGCTGTAAATGACAATGTATTCTCAGTCAACTTACCTGGTAAAATAAGGGATAAATAAATAAGACTTTGAGGCTAGTGAAATATAATAAGGATGTTCTCTGAAATTATACCCACTTAATGTTTCTCCTCAGAAACCTTAACTGATCTTTCAGGAAAACTATCAATGGAGGCCATACTAATTGTTTTTGAGGAATTGAGGAAAAAAGGTAACAGGGCAGCTTTAATTGAAGGATGGATATTGATAATTATTCTGACAAAAATAATTGAACTGGATATTGTTTGCAGGGAACCTGGAATGGTTAGACAAGAACAAGACGCGGTGTCTAGTCATGTGGAGGAGGCCAGAGGAATGGGGGAAGCTGATTTACCAGTGGGTGAGTAAGTCTTCTATGGGCCCTGGTCTAAAGTAATGCACTATATAGGCGGTGGTGAAAAAGTACTCAATTGTCATTCTTTAGTAAAAGTAAAGATACCTTAATAGAAAAAGTGAAAGTCACCCAGTAAAATACTACTTGATTAAAAGTATCTGGTTTTAAATATACTTAAGTATCAAAAGTAAAAGTAGAACATTTCAAATTCCTTATAGTAAGCAAAACAGATGGCACAAATATATATTTTTAAATATATATATATATATTACAGATAGTCAGGGGCACACCAACACACAGGCATAATTTACAAACAAAGCATTTGTGTTTAGTGAGTCCGTCAGATCAGAGGCAGTAGGGATGTCCAGGCATGTTCTCTTGATAAGTGAATTGGACCATTTTCCTGTCAAAGTGTAACGAGTACTTTTGCATGTCCAGAAAATGTATGGAGTACAAAGTACACGATTTTCTTTAGGAATGTAGTGAAGTAAAAGTAGGCAAAAATATAAATAGTCAAGTTAAGTACAGACACACCAAAAAATGATTTAAGTAGTACTTTAAAGTATTTTTACTTAAGTACTTTACACCACTGGGGTGTAGCCTATAGCTCATTTTACATTGTTCGAAGAATCATGCAATGTAGCATCATTATAGAAGATATGATGTAGTTTTCCAGCAAGTAATAGTCTAAATCCTTGTGTCATCCGTACTCTGTTGATACTTCTTGATGAAAGGAGCTCATGTTCCCTATCATTTCAGGTCTCTAAAAACGGTATGGTCAATACAGTGTTTACACTCTACGAGCTCGCCAACGGTGACGACACAGAAAGCGAAGGTACAGCAACAGATATGTGCATTTCTGACATATTTCCTTCTATTCTTTAGTACCTAAAGACATCTGCACTATTTTATGCCTTCTGTTGAGCTGTACAGCAAATGTAATTAGATGTAACCCATTTTCCCCAGAATTCCATGGGCTGGAAGACTGGATGCTGATTCGTTCGCTGCAGGCCCTGCAAATGGACGGCAAGGCAGAGGTCATCTCCATGGACGACGGGAAGGGGGTCAAGTTCTTCTGAAGAGACATTGCATTGTGGGATTGATCAAGTGCTCAACTCAGATTGGGAACCTTCATCCTTATTGGCTGTGAGAGTACTGCTTGCCTGGACCCAGATCGGTTTGTGCTGTCCTGCCAACTCCCTGTGGTCATTGGCGTGACAAATGAGGTGCAAGACAGTACAAACAGATCTGGGACCAGGTTAATGAGGGTTGCGCTGTTTAAAAGGCTATTATTTGCACCTCAGCACCCAATCTAAGTGGTTGATGATAATAATAGTCATTATTTGGTTTAGGTAGTTGCCTTATTTGGTTCACCTAAGTTTAAAGCATTTTCTTACTGGAAGGGAACCAATCTCGCTAGTAAATTCCATCTGCAGGAGCAGTTTAGGAGGTGACTTTATTTAGACTTCTGTGGTAGTCACCTGGGATGTTTGATGTGGGACTTTCCCCACAATCTGTGTCTTTCCCTTACTATTTTCTTCTGTTTTGTATTTATAACTTGTTTTTATTCTTAACCTCCCGATTATTAACAAATCTACTTGCAGCAATTAGGTGTGGTGGTGGTATGGACTTCTGCTGTATTGCTGTTCTTCTTTACCTCCAAAAATCTTCAAGAAATCCCAGTCAAGACACCCTGGAGACATTTGGGGAGTTTTAAAACCTCCCAGGAAGAGGACACACATGGGAGTATTAGAATCCTGATTTAGTTCAGCTGTAATAATGGTGCTGGATGTCTCATGTACAGACTGACTGCTGTAAACCCTTAGTACATAACCTATGACACTCCTGTACACTGTCTCTGTATTCATCCTTTTTTTTTTTACCAATGGAATCCTGAAAGAAAATAAATAGGAGAGAAATGTTGTCCTACTAGCAGTTATGAATGAGGACAATTCTCTACATGTCAAGGTCTAATTTGAGTTATTACAAGTGGCAATCAATTTTGTATATTAAATTAATATGTCAATAGTGGTAACATGTATTACATTATCTCTGCTCTGGGGATCTTGGATTAATTAGTTGTATTATAGTGCCCCCTAGTGTCAAAGAGGAATACAGTTACACGTTTACTACACCTTTATGAATGATCAAATACATTTTATTTGTCACATGCGCCAAATACAAGTGTAGACTTTACCATGAAATGCATACTTACAAGCCCTTAACCAACAGTGCAGTTCAAGAAGAGTTAAGAAAATATTTTCAAAATAGACTAAAATAAAAAGTAATAATAAAAAACAACACAATAAGAATAACAATAATGAGGCTACATACAGGGGGCACCGGTACTGAGTCAGTGTGCGGGGGTACAGGTAATTTGTACATGTAGGCAGGGGTGAAGTGACCATGCATTGATAATAAACGGCGAGTAGCCGCAGTGCACAAAGGGGGGGGGGGGGGGGGGGGGGGTGGTGGTGATGGTGAATTTATTAATTGTTCAGCAGTCTTGTGGCTTGGGGGTAGAAGCTGTTGAGGAGCCTTTTGGTCCTAGACTTGGCGCACCGGTACGCTTGCCGTGCACCAGTCTTATATAGGAAAGAACATTGCAACTTCTAATATTTTGTTAAAACAATACTAAAGGTTGTGTTTGAGACTGACTGACTGATCTACAAATAATAATGAGTGGTTATTTATAATGCTCAGTGATTTGTAGATCAGAACAAGCCCAGAGACTCTAGGTAACCAAGCTATTGCAAGTAAGATATAGCTTACACAACCATATTGCTACTAATTTCCCAGGAATCACTAGACAGACAGCTGACTGGGCTGTTACTCTGGTGAGCTACTTATTGCAGTCACCAGCTGGGTTGGAGAACCTCACAAATTCAAATCAAATGTTATTTGTCACATGTGCCGAATACAATAGTTGTAGTGAAATGCTTACTTACAAGCCCTTAACCAACAATGTAGTTTTAAGAAAAATAAATAAATTAATGTATCAAAAAATTAAATAACAATAGCGAGGCTATATACAAAAAATACCGGTACAAAGTCAGTGTGGAGGGGCACCGGTTAGTCGAGGTAATATGTACATGTAGGTAGAGTTTTCAAAGTGACTGTGCATAGATAATAACAGAGTAGCAGCAGCATAAAGAGGGGGGGGGGGGGGGGGGGGGGGGTGCAAATAGTCTGGGTAGCCATTTGTTTAGATGTTCAGGAGTGTCATGTTTTGGGGGTAGAAGCTATTTAGAAGCCTCTGGGACCTAGACTTGGCGCATCGGTACCGCTTGACGTGCGGTGGCAGAGAGAACAGTCTATGACTTGGTTGGCTGGAGTCTTTGACAATTTTTAGGGCCTTCCTTTCACACCGCCTTGTATAGAGGTCCTGGATGGCAGGAAGCTTAGCTGACAGTTCACACACACACTTAACCATTTTTAGGGCGGCACACAATTGCCCAGCGTCGTCCGGGTTAGGGTTTGGCCGGGGTAGGCCGTCATTGTAAATAAGAATTTGTTCTTAACGGACTTGCCTAGTTAAATAAAGGTTAAATAAAAAATAAAATAAAAACGTGGTATGTCTCCATAGGCTTGGTCCTTGGTTCAGCTGAGCTGAGGGAGTCTTGTGTGTGTTTGCTGATAACTCCCTGTAGTGCATGTCTGTGTGACAGGTGTGGCTAACTGTGGCCGTACTGATAACAAGTGTCTTGTTTCAGCCGACTAGAGTCAAGCTCCCTCTACAGGCTCTCACTTATTCTCTTTCTCCCTTTTCTGTCTCTCTCCCACTCTCATCAAGGCACACATTGTTTTGTCTGCATCCATAATGGCCCTGTATTCTCTATGTAGTGGTGCTCTGATCAAAATTTGTGCACTATAGGGAATAGACTGCTGTTTGGGACATCACATAACTCTGACTTTCTTTCACTGAATAAGGACAACTCCACGAGGGAAGAATGAGTTGCCAGAAGCATGTTGTGCCCTCTCACATTCATGCATTCCTTATTGAAAATAGAGTTCAAACAAAGTTTATGAATACATAATTGGTCATATGAGCTATCAGTTTGATCCAGTTTGTAACAAAAACAACAACAACCTTAACAGAATAGCACATCTTGTAATTTGCCCGAACACGCTGTTTGTGCCTATGTGGTGGACTGTGGGAGCCTGTGAGGGCATGGCACGAATCCAGATAATCCAAGTCATGTTTCCTGTAGGGAGCTAATTAAAAGTAGCAGAGCTAAGGTTTGGGCTCTGTTAGGAATTCAATTCAAACTGTGTTTTCTTGTCAAATGGCTTGTTTAGCCTAACTTCTTAAATGTACATAGCAAGAGAGAGCCCTTGAATTGAAATTGAATTGATACCAGTCTTGTAATTGACGTGCTTATTTATTGTCCACTTCTCTTAATTCAGAACAAGAAAATAGTGTTACCAACTATTCCAAAGAAAAAAAAGCTATATACACACGAATGGATTTATATCTCATGAAGTCAGTTATTTAAGAAGAGGATATTGTCCAGGTAGGCTACAGAAGACTGTCTATGGGGGCGTCGTTGAAAGCGCACACGGGTCTGTGAGCGCACGATCCGAACAACCCTCTTGATACAGACAGCGGTTTTGCCTTCTTTACTAGAGATACGGTTGACAACTCACACGTACAAGGGCAATGGACGGTCCGGGTTTCCCGGGTTATCTGAGAAGTATGTGAATTTTCCGAATTTGAACACATTTTGAGGTAGGCTATTTCAATTGAGAATAGTTTTTTGACAGTAACCTAAATATTTAAAAATTGTCTTGTAAACTATGTGCCACAAGTACTTTTTTTACAGCTCGTGTACTCCAATAGGCTACGTGCCACAAGTTAATTTTACCATTATTTTCCACAAGTAGGCTAATGTCTCGAACGTTTAAACTAGGCTACATCGTAAAATAGCATACATTGCTGAAAGACGTGTAAAATAGCATGCTGTCTTAGTAAAGTAGCGGCCCGGTTTGATTTTCTTATTTCGGGTTTAAAAATATATATTTTCTATCCTTAGAAATTGGAATAAGAACCGCTACAATGTCACAAGTGGAGGTTGAAATAGCTGGACGCGGTTTCCCAAGCCTCTCCGTCGACCTAAACGACGACTGCTTATCTGGTAGAGTCCCGTCGATGCCACTGACCTACAATTTGGGGACCAGGAGAAACTCTTATGGGCTTCACAAAATTAACATGGACATTGACCCACAACTATATGGCGGGGCGCTTTCAAAGGCTCTGTCCTGGTCAGCGGAGAATATTTTAACGTTAAACGAGGTCAGAGTAGAAGAAGACGACAAAACGGATACTCCACCGGCGTCTCCATCTCCAGTCTCCAGCCCGGGCGCGAGCATCACCGGCAGCACGCCCCCCTGTACCCAAGTCTCGGACCCCGTCACCCCGCTGGACAACAACTGGAGCTCGCTCCCGAGCCCCAACACACAAGATGCCAGCTCGGACTCAGACAATGAGCTTGTTCAAAATAAAGCACACAAAGTGTTGTCACGCAGTCCGTATGAAAGCAAATGTGAACAGGAGGAGAGGGAGGACATTGAGACCAAAGCTGTGGCCACCTCACCTGATGGAAGATACCTGAAATTCAACATTGAGATTGGGAGGGGATCGTTCAAGACCGTCTATAAAGGACTGGACACAGAGACTACTGTGGAAGTGGCATGGTGCGAGCTGCAGGTGAGTGACAGACATTTTTTTGTCACACAGCAAATTCCCCAGTGTTAAATCAACACTGAAAGCATGTGCAAGTCAGTTAAGAACAAATTCTTATTTACAATGATGGCCTACCCCAGCCAAACTAGAACAATGCTTGGCCAATTGTGCACTGCCCTATGGGACTCCCAATCACAGCTGGTTATGATACAGCCTGGAATCAAACCAGGGTCTGTAGTGACACCTCTAGCACTGAGAAGCAGTGCCTTAGACCACTGCGGCACTCAGGAGGACATAAACAGTCACTTAGGGCCCCAGGCAGCAAGGGAGCCTCCCCCCCCCATTTTTTTTTTGAAACAACTGTTACTGTTGAGAATTAGAAAAGTAGAATACACAAGGTGCAAGTTCTACATTTGGTTTTCCTCAGCAATGTTTATCTTGTTATGTTAGTCACTGACAGTCACTCAAATGGCCATGTCAGTTAACAATTTTTAGTTTGATAAATTAGTCTAGCCAGCTATCTAAACTTGAAGTAAACATGGCCGATTACCGACCGGTAACGCAGGGCACGTGCCCAGGAGCCCTGACCTCCATGGAGTCCCCATTGATTTTGTTAGTCACTCTCACTCAGATATCATTAACATGGCATAAGTTATGGCAAAATGTGTAGAATTGCAGGAAATTAGCTGTAAACTTTTTTTTCTATGCCCCATCGCAAAATTAGTAGATTTGCAGGAAATTTGATATAAAATTGGAAAAGATTCACTCTGCCCCATGGCAAAATGTGTACAATTGCAGGAAATGTACTTAGGCACTGAACAGTATTGAATTAACACATTGCTTAGTGTAAACATTTATTTGCATATTTCCCAGAATGCCTTGCCTTTCATTCATTAATTTGTTAGTGACAGAGACATGCTTGTTGCATACATACGTAGCCAGTGCACTACTTTTTCACAAAAGTAGTGCACTGGGCCTTCTCGCGGATATGGTTGCATACATTCATTTTCAGTCCTATGGACTTCACCAAGTGAGATGCAAAGTGAATATGTTATCATTCAAATTTAACAAAATATAATATGTATATCATAAGGGCTTATTTGAGTTCAGGGCTCACGCTCAAAAAAATACTTGGTTAGGTGTTAGGATGACCCAACTGCTGGGTAGCAGGGATTGGATCACTTAGTTGGGTTGTTTTTTAAAAAGAGCATGGTTGGTTTGTTGATGCTGGGTTATTAAGATATGACCCAGGTGATCAGAAAACTGGAAGCTTGGGCCTCCTGAGCTTGGGCCTCCCAGCGTCGTTAGTGGAGGGTTTGACTAGGGGGGCTTTACTTGGCTCATTGTGCTCTAGCGACTCCTTGTGGTGGGCCGGGCACCTGCAGGTTGACTTCGGTCATCAGTTGAACAGTGTTTCCTCTGAGACATTGGTTAAGCGAGCGGGTGTTAAGAAGTGCGGTTCGGTGGGTCATGTTTTGGAGGACGCATGACTCAACCTTCGCCTCTCCCGAGCCTGTTGGGGAGTTGCAGCGACAAGACGAGATCGTAGTATCAC
Source organism: Oncorhynchus mykiss (assembly GCF_013265735.2). Taxonomy (NCBI): domain Eukaryota; kingdom Metazoa; phylum Chordata; class Actinopteri; order Salmoniformes; family Salmonidae; genus Oncorhynchus; species Oncorhynchus mykiss. Next base: position 26,728,702 of record NC_048584.1, on the reverse strand, counting down.
TAAATTGGGGAGAACAAGGAAGAATGGAAGCTTGGCTTAGTAGGGGCGTGGCTTTCAGTAAGTAATGTTTGGCCACACATGAGAGTAAATGTCATTACGGTGCACCTGTTCTGTTGAATTGTTATCACATGTTACGGTTGAACGCTGACTCTTTTGTAGCTTTAATGGAGCTTTCAGAAGTGTACGAGTTCCTTAAAAGCCTATACAAATCCCAATGTGATATCCCCAATGGAATAGTAACCACTTTGTTTCAGTATGTAAACATTTTTTAAATATATTTTGTATTAGACTATATAATGTGCAATAATATTCAAGGAAAATGTAACATTGCGTGTACAAAGTTAACATGATCAACTGGAATGACATTTACTCTCACGGGTGTCGAAAAATAACTATCTAAAAGCCACACCTCTTATAAGCCACACCTCCTGAAAATAACCTATGGATTACTTTAAAAAAGAACCAGCTGCTTGGTCAACCCAGAATGAAAGTGAATAAAAAAAACAATTGATGGTTAAATTAACCCATGCTTGGGTAATCCGAACAACCCAACATGTTGGGTTATTCACGCAACCTGTCACATTATGCTGGCTTGAAAAAGTGACGATTTAATTCCTATTGAAATCCAGCCTGAGTGGGGATATCCAACCTTCAGATTTTTTTATCACCTGTGACCTTCATTCAGAATGACTACCAGGGTTGGGAAGATTGAAATATGAGACGACCTAAAGCATCTAAACTGGAACAACCATTTCAGTATGGGTACAATAAATGCAAGTAACATTGGGTTAGTTTTGAAAATGCATGTCATTTATATTTAAGAAACATTAATTAATCAATCAATGTACATAGATATCACAGAAGGTTGGTGGCACCTTAATTGGGGAGGTAATTGTGTTAATAAGGTGAATGGTATCAAATACATGATGCCATTCCATTTGCGCCGACATTATTATGAGCCGTCCTCCCCTCAGCAGCCCCCTGTGATAGATATTGAAAAAAACTATTCTTAAAATCAATCTGCAATAGAGCATGCTGGGAAATATGATAATGATGGTCGTGGTTTTGGTTTAACTTTCAGAGTTAATTGTTTAGAGCAGTGGCGGTCAGTGACATTTAAGATGAGTTTGGCCTTATTTCTATTACAGCATATTGGATGACTGTCATTCTTATTTCATTCACCCAGGTCAATGCAACATCGATAAGTTAAGGGTATTACATGATACTCAAATTTTCCCTATACCCATCATGAGGTTGCAACATCCTAGCCTATGAATGAAAGTCTACAACGCAGGTGCACAGATCGAGAGAAAAATTTGAGTAATCAAGGTGACAGACAGTGACACATTAAATACCCCCTTGCACACTATTGCCTGCATCGAGTTTCTATTGGACAAATTCAGGTATGTTTATCCCTGTTTCATTCTGTTTGCTTCCATTTATTTAGGCGGAATCAATACACCTGTGATCACACACTAACACAGTTCACTTTCATAGCAGCCACATACAAACGGCATGAACATTTTGCTCGTTTTATATATAATTCCTTTGCGGATCTACGCGCTCTCACCTTTGCTTGTGGACTTCAGTGCACAACACATTGACTGTCTGTGACCAGGGGAAAAAATGTTTCCAAGCCAAACTTTCGTATCATAACCACTAACCGCTACACACAGCCTACATCGTTGTTACCATATTAGCTAACGTTATAGTCAACATAGCTACTATAACTAACGCATTAGTAAACCCGTTACAATCATGCAGTACACAGTCAGCAAGCAGTTTAGCAGTTACACCATCGGGCCCCGGTGGCATTAAATTAATAAAACCAAAAGCTTACCTTGACTTGGAAGAGTTCCAGTGTTTGATAGCCATAGCCAGCTAGCTTTATAGCTCTCTGTTTGAACTATCTCTCTCTCTTGCTCTCTCTCCTTCTCTCGCTTCTCCTTCATTTATTTTTGTGCATGTGAATTTTACCCCCTTTTCGTGGTATCCAATTGTTAGTAGTTACTATCTGTCTCATCGCTACAACTCCGGTATGGGCTCGGGAGAGACGAAGGTCGAAAGCCATGCATCCTCCGAAACACAACCCAACCAAGCCGCACTGCTTCTTAACACAGCGCGCATCCAACCCGGAAGCCAGCCACACCAATGTGTCGGAGGAAACACCGTGCACCTGGCGACCTGGTTATCGCGCACTGTGCCCGGCCCACCACAGGAGTCGCTAGTGCGCGATGAGACAAGGATATCCCTACCGGCCAAACCCTCCCTAACTCAGACGACGCTAGGCCAATTGTGATTTGTTCAAAACGGGTTGACTGTTGTTTTTTATCTCCCTTTGAGTCAACTACTCACCACATTTTTTGCACTGCATTGCTAGTTAGCTGTAGCTTGTGCTTTCAGTATAGATTCATTCTCTGATCCTTTGATTGGGTGGATAACATCAGTTCATGCTGCAAGAGCTCTGAAAGGTTGGAGGACTTCTCTGGAAATAGTCATAATTACTGTGTAAGTCTATGGAAGGGGGTGAGAACCATGATCCTCCTAGGTTTTGTGTTGAAATCAATGTACCCCAGAGGACGGAAACTAGCTGTCCTCCATGATGCTACCCTATAGAGTGCTGTTGAGGCTACTGTAGACCTTCATTGCAAAACAGTGGTTTTTAATAAATTATTTGGGGAACGTGAATATATTTAGTATAGTCTATATACATATTTTTTACTTTTACCCCTTTTTCTCCCCAATTTCGTGATATCCAATTGGTAGTTTTGTCTTGTCCCATGGCATTAACTCCACTACTGACTCTGGTAAAGCAAAGGTCGAGAGCCATGCGTCCTCTGAAACACGCACTGCTTCTTGACACACTGCTCGCTTAACCCGGAAGCCAGCCGCACCAATGTGTTGGAGGAAACACCGTCCAGCTGGCGACTGAGGTCAGCTTGCAGGCGCCCAGACCGCCACAAGGTGTCGCTAGAGCACGATGGTACAAGGAAATCCTGGTCGGCCAAACCCTCCTCTAACAACGCTGGGCCAATTATGCTTTGCCTCATGGGTGTCTCGTTCACGACCGGCTGTGACATAGCCTGGGATCAAACCCATATTTAAGATAGTTTTATCTTAAGATAATAACTTTTTAATGTTTCACAATTTTTATGAAATTCACTGAGGAGGAGTGTCCTCCCCTTCCTCCTCTGAGGAGCCTCCACTGGTTTGGAGTGTATGCCCTCAAAATAAGGCCTTGTGAAATATGTATTGTATTGGGTTAAATAATTACATGTAAATGATAACATATTCGCTCAGGATCTCACTTGGTGAAGCCCGTAGGACTGAAAATAATAATAATCATTTATTACATTTCTACAGCACTTTTCATAGAATCTTCAAGCACTTAAAAAAAATCTATATATCATGAAAGCAGCTTTCTCCAAAGATGGTGAGGGTCAGTTTATGGCTTAAGTGTAGGGAGCTGGTCAGAGGATAGTAGATGATGGTGATGGAGTCTGCTGATGATCTTGTAGCGGGAAAGTCAGGGCACCAGCCGGATTCTTATAGCCACTGGACTTCTCCTCTTCCTCTCTGAGTAGCACCGACTTGGGTGATACCTCAGCAGCTTTGGGCGCCAGAAAGCTCACCACACAAAGTTCAGAATAGTAGCCAGTCGTCATCACTATGAGCCCTTGTATGCTGTATTCCTTTATTTTGCATTCTTCTCACGCTTCAATCGACTCCTCAAATTATGTTCTCAAAAGATCAGGAATTGGTAGGTGAAACAAAAAAGCTGGTACTGTGTCCAAAAGCATTTTTCAAACAAAACATTAGCTAGCTAGCTAGCTAGCAAGACAAAAACATTCTGCTCTTTCCATGACAGACTGACCAGGTGAAAGCTATTATCCCTTATTGATGTCACCTGTTAAATCCACTTCAGTCAGTGTAGACGAAGGGGAAGAGACCGGTTAAATCATTATTTTTAAGCCTTGAGACAATTTAGACATGGATTGTGTATGTGTGCCATTCAGAGGGTGAATGGGTAAGGCAAAATATTTAAGTGCCTTTGAACGGGGTATGGTAGTAGGTGCCAGGTGCTGTTTGAGTGTGTCAAGAACTGCAACGCTGCTGTATTTTTTACACACAGCAGTTTCCCGTGTGTATAAAGAAAGGTCCACCACCCAAAGGACATCCAGCCAACTTGACACAACTGTGGGAAGCATTGGAGTCAACATGGGCCAGCATCCCTGTGGAATGCTTTCGACACCTTGTAGAGTCCATGCCCCAAAGAATTGAGGTTGTTTTGAACGCAAAAGGGGGTGCATCTCAATATTAGGAAGCTGTTCCTAATGCTTTGTATACTCAGTATGTGTACAGATTTACTGGCGCTCTATGCTTAGGCTGCTACTAGGGCGCCATGGCAGCTACTGTATATGCAACAATCATGTGCCTGTCACTAAGAAATGCGGTCATGGGTGGTAACTCTACAATTCACTCAAAAGGCAAGGCACTCTAGGAAATAAAGCTTTACACCAAGCAGTGTGTTAATTTAACACTTTCCAGTGTCTGCATGAGTCCACACTTTCATTGTTAATTTAAAACTCTCACCGTTGATTTAACACTGGAGAATTTGCTGTGCATGAAACAAAGGTGATCATGATGTCATCAGACCTTTTTTTTCGTGGTGAATTGCTTAAATGGTTAGGGATAAATAGCTTGATCATTGCTGACACCAGCTGCTCCTGTCTTGGTGACAGTGGACCAGCTTGGGACATAGACACCTAGGAGTCCTAGGCCTATACGTTCTCTCTTCACTTAAGAATAGGTCTAATTCATACTTCATAGGCATACAATCTCAGTACACAATCCCCCAACAACTCATGGGTCTCACTGTGATGAAAGCTTCAGTCCATATTCTCTGTGACTTTGAGCTGGCTCCTGTGGGTCAGGGCGCTCTTGCATATCAACCTGTCAACGGTCTGCTGCTCCAACTGAGCCAGTCTGCCTGCCAGTCTGCCAGTCTGCCAGTCTGCCTGCCTGCCTGCCTGCCTGCCTGTCTGTCTGTCTGTCTGTCTGTCTGTCTGTCTGTCTGTCTGTCTGTCTGTCTGTCTGTCTGTCTGTCTGTCTGTCTGTCTGTCTGTCTGTCTGTCTGTCTGCCTGCCTGCCTGCCTGCCTGCCTGCCTGCCTGTCTGTCTGTCTGTCTGTCTGTCTGCCATGATTCCCTCTAAACTGTGTTTTCATTAACAACCAGTGACACCAGCACACCAGCTCCCTGCCTCTCTCTCGCTCTGCCCTGCTCACGTGTGAACTAGGAACTGAGGCGGGCTAACTACCGAAAGTCACAGATGACGAATTCTTCCCTCTCTCAACCACACATCCTCAATCCCACAAGAGACCCCTACTGACTGACTGCTTTTAGATTATTCACTCACTGTTATGTAAGAATAATTTGTATTGAGGGTCCTTTTATGGTATCTGTCTGAACCCCTCCACACACACATATCATGAAAGGGTAGCTTTGTGAGCTGTTCCTCCATTGCTAGAGTTGTTATGAGTGACATAATCCCAGTATCCCACCATAGGATTAGCTCACTTGCCACAGGTATAACTAATACTATAAACACTGGGATTAGGTAAATCAGCGAGGGCGATTTCCCTTCCCAGTTCCCACCATCCCCTCCCTCTTAGTCTGTTTTAAAACCCTATCATGATGACTTGCAGAAGCGGCTGTCTGTCATTTTAATACAACATGCATGCAGCTTCCCAACAGCTTGAGTAGCAGCAGTCAGAGCCAATGACAGAGATATGCTCCGCTTTGGTAGCAGCTTGCTAAAGCTTCCAGTGTGGTGGCAAGATGAGTCAAGGATTTAAAGGTGTATTCTTAAGTTCTTTATGAACTCTTAGCGTACTGCCTTATGTTGAGTGGAAGTGGGTCAGGGAAGATTTCTTATAGGGAAAAGTTGTGGCCCCCCTTTACCTCAGCTGAATGTTCCTTTGTTTTAAATCGAGAGACAGAGAGGGGCTACTGAGTCATTTTCTTACCACTCCCAAGTATTGTGGTAAATCAAGTTTTTGAAAACTTTGTTTGTATAGAAATGCATGCCGATCGGCCAGGTGTTGTTTATGTTTGAAACACATCCCATAAAAATAGATCTTCCACTGAGGAGGAGAGTGGTGGCTACAGAGCTACAGAGCCCCAGGCATAGTTAGCAATAGCCAGTCTGATCTCGCCGAGGAGGCAAAGGTCCAGGAGCCAAGGTATGCATCCAAAATGGCACCCTATTCCCTATGTAGTGCACTATAAAGGGATAAGGGTGCTGTTTTGGATGTACTGTAGACAAGTTTTTTTTAACCTGATTCTTATTCCCCTCTCTTCACCTACTCAGAATATAATTTAGTTTATTTTTGTTTAGAGGCCAGTATATTCCCTGCCTTCCTCTGGCTAGCTGCCATGTTCAGTGGTTCGGTTTGGTTTCTCCTCTCTCTCTTTATACAGGAGGGAGGCTTTAGAGGGGTTAAGGCCCCTTTTTAAAAAAATCACCTTATTTGACCAGGTGAGCTAGTTGAGAACAAGTTCTCATTTACAACTGCGACCTGGCCAAGATAAAGCAAAGCAGTGCGACAGAAACAACAACACAGAGTTACATGGAATAAACAAGCCAATAACAAGTCAATAACACAATAGAAAAAAAAAGAAAGTCTATATACAGTGTGTGCAAATGGCATGAGGAGGTATGGCAATAAATAGGCCATAGTAGCAAAGTAATTACAATTTAGCAGATTAACACTGGAGTGATATATGAGCAGATGATGATGAGCAGATGATGGTGTGTAAGTAGTGATATTGGTGTGCAAAAGAGCAGCAAAGTAAATAAAAACAATATGGGGATGAGGTAGGTAGATTGGGTGGGCTATTTACAGATGGACTATGTACAGCTGCAGCGATCGGTAAGCTGCTCAGATAGCTGATGTTTAAAGTTAGTGAGGGAAATGTAAGTCTCCAGCTTCAGTGATTTTTGCAATTCGTTCCAGTCACTGGCAGCAGAGAACTGGAAGGAAAGGCGGCCAAAGGAGGTGTTGGCTTTGGGGATGACCAGTGAGATATACCTGCTGGAGCGCATGCTACGGGTGGGTGTTGTTATCATGACCAGTGAGCTGAGATAAGGCGGAGCTTTACCTAGCATAGACTTGTAGATGACCTGGAGCCAGTGGGTCTGGCGACGAATATGTAGCGAGGGCCAGCCGACTAGAGCATACAGGTCGCAGTGGTGGGTGGTATAAGGCGCTTTGGTAACAAAACGGATGGCACTGTAATAGACTGCATCCAATTAGCTGTGAGTAGAGTATTGGAAGCTATTTTGTAGATGACATCGCCGAAGTCGAGGATCGGTAGGATAGTCAGTTTTACTAGGGTGAATTTGGGGGCGTGAGTGAAGGAGGCTTTGTTTCGAAATAGAAAGCCGATTCTAGATTTGATTTTGGATTGGAGATGTTTGATATGAGTCTGGAAAGAGAGTTTACAGTCTAGCCAGACACCTAGGTATTTGTAGTTGTCCACGTATTCTAGGTCAGAACCGTCCAGAGTAGTGATGCTAGTTGGGCGGGTGGGTGTGGGCAGCGAACGGTTGAAAAGCATGCATTTGGTTTTGCTAGCGTTTAAGAGCAGTTGGAGGCCACGGAAGGAGAGGTGTATGGCATTGAAGCCCGTTTGGAGGTTAGTTAACCTCTAGCGTCGCGGTGTGGTTACCACTACGTTAGACTAACCTCAGGAGGAAGCTACCTTAATTGCTCCGCTTCTTATTACTGCTTTAGTTTATTTCAGTATCTCCCATCATCTTCCTTCTCAAATGGCTACTCAGCAGGGGCAAGTCATTGACAAACCAAAAAAAACAGTCAGATGACAGTTAGTGGCAACGGCTGACAGAAAGCAGGAAAGCTCTATTGAAGTAAGAAACCATCACTTGAAGTAGTCTAAAGCCCCATTAATAACACAGTTCTAAATGCACACCTCCTCCTCTCCCATGCCATGGTTTCATACCTTTCTTGTCCTGGTTCATATATTTTGCTTTTGTCAACAATAAGATTTAGAAATATTAGGACTACAGCACACATTCCAATTGTACAATGTGAAGATAATATTAAATGGTTGTTATAATGAAGGGTGAAAATTACACTGAGATAAATAATGATATAGTGCTGAAGTAGGTGAATGATCTACTAGACGATACAGGCGGTATGGTACTAGTTCTCCAGTCTAAAACCTCTATCAAATTAGTTTTGGAGCATAAACAGTGAATTTTATATGTGGGAATGATATTATTATTGACCTGTTTGTGTTATTTCTGTAAAGTAGGTATTAACTATTTTATACCATGGGACTTTGTAGGATAATATGGCTTTGGGGAGAAGCACCACATGGGGGCTATTGCCTAGCAACCCTCACCCACAGGTAAACCCGAATAAACTGTACTACTGTGTCAACTGTGGATTCAAGAAGCCATGTGCCAGCCAGCCGGGCCAATGAAAAAGACATGACACCTAACATGGTCCCTTTCACTGCTGAAGAGGAAGAGGTTGGCTCACATTTTGCATGGGACGAAAGAGTCTGTGTTAACTAAGCAGGCCACAATGTTTTCATTGCATTCACCTCCTATTCCATAGTTTTGTTGGTCGCCATGGTTCCAGCTGCTTCCTAATGTTGATGGGGTCCTGAACTCTACAAAGTGCTATACATTTGTGTTTTCAGTTCCTTTGATTTCAATAAAGAGCACCTTCATTCCTACAATGAGTAGGCCTATGATGTTTCTGGTTTTGGTTTATTATGGAGCCTTAGAGGCTATGAGTCTAGACTACAGCTCCATCCACGAAACTCAGTTAACATCACGGAACCATTCAAGTCTGGTGCACTAATAGGGACCCAGTAAAAGGATTGCACAACAGACTGTAAGACCTGCTATTGTTTAAGAATACGCTCCCACTGTCCAGTTCCTCTGCCCTTCATAACACATTAATAAGAGTGGCAGCACTGAAACTCTTCTGTTCCACCTTTAAAACCTTCATCACAGACTCATTAATGATGCTTGGGGACAAACAGCAAATGCCTGAATCTAACTGTCTTGTCTTCCCTTGCCATGTGTAAAGAGACTTGTTCAGAATACAGGGCTTGACTTGGGTGTGTTCGACAAAACACAGCACTTAGTACTCAAAACAAATTAGGTTTGAAATCTTGACTCGCGTTGAGCCTATTAATGCAGATGCAGGAGGACGGTGTTGAATAACAAACACATACCAAGGAAATAAGGCATTGTGCACATTTAAAGGTGTTGCCGATAAAGAGCCCTTTGTCTGAAAAAGTACCACTTCATAAAATGTAGTTAGCAACTTTTAAGGCAACTGTGTAGATTTGTCAGTATATGACTGCAATTCATGTTTCCTTTCATACACAGTGGTAATAGTGCACTATTTCTTGGAATTCTGTTTTGTACTCTTCCAGCTGTTTGTCACACACAGCCCCAGAGAGGGGTGGTACCATGCTGTTATCTTTCTACTGATTAACTTTCTACAGCTTGGACACGCATGCATTGACCACAAGACATGCCACCAAAGGTCTCTTCACAATCATCTAGTCCAGAACAGACTATTGGAGGTGCACAGTACTACATAGAGCCATGGCTACATGGAGCTCTATTCCACATCAGATAACTGATGCAAGCAGTAGAATCAGATTTAAAAAAACAGATAAAAATGCACCTTATGGAACAGCTGTGACTGTGAAGAGACACACAGGCACAGACACACATACACATGACAAGATACACACTCTACATACACTGTAATGTAAATATGTGATAGTGGAGTAGCGGCCAGAGGGAACACACTAAATGCATTGTAAGTTTTATGAACTGTAATGTCATGTAATATTTTAAACTGTATATAGAGTAACTGTGCCTTGACAGCAGCTAATGGGGATCCTTAATCAATAAAAATACAGAGAAACTATTTCAAGCCTATAGCTTGGGTGTATAGAGCTGACTGACACGTGCTGAACCGGAGGCAGTACTCGGCTCCTATAAGCAAGACATGTGTGTCATGCAAAAAATGGTGAAGAAAAAGAAACGGTGAAATCATCCATCTTTATTATTCCTCCCCTAATCGAATCAACATTGCCAAGCATATGGAAAGCATTTCCTATCAGAGGCAAGAGAGTTATCGTCATGTAGCCTATGTGCTAAGGCGTACTACATGTGTGTCTTTTGTAACAGTGAAGCAGAAGAAAAGCAGGAGAGTGCGAGGGAAGAATCACATCACCTAGGCTCCGGTAGGCAATGCTGCAACCAGTAACAGAGCAGTGAAAGAGGGCTCTGGAAGGGGTAAGAGCTAGAAGCTCTGGTGTTAACATTTAAGCTCTGCTTTTTGGTGCATGCTAGATTTGAATATCTTCCCGGTACTTTACAAATGTTCCATCCTGAGAATAAATCACTTTTTCTCGCCAAAAAGCAGAAATGTCATTCAAAAGCATTATAAAGCCTGTAAATATGTCTGGATTGGATTAGAGCTTTGATCACCATGAAAATTCAAACCAGATGCTACCTGAACCTGATGAGCCATATATATTAAATACATTTCATGAGCCCAAGCCCAAAAAAGGCCAAATTATTGTGCAGTTATCCAATACAGGCTATATGATATAGGCTACTGCACATTACACACAACAGAAAAACATAAAAGTCCATAGATGTAGCTAGCTATATGCTCTCTTGCGTAAATACATGAAACTTGTATTATACTGTATTTTATGTACTGGAATTACGCACATCGTTCAAACAATGATAAAGCAGAAGAGAGCCTGCGATTCTGGTGCAGTACACACGGCCTACAAAGTTACAAGTATAGGCTAGCGAATTTAATTTTAATTTTATAATATAATAGGGCATATTTGTATAATTAGTAGGCTGATGCATATATACCTTTCATAATATCTCCCCTAATGTTATTTGCCTACCTCCTCTTTCTCTCTCTAGTGTTGCTTCAATTCTTCCTCGCTTTCAACAGTTAAATGAAATAAGTTTTGTTGTCCTTATCTTCATCATTCTAATGACATCCTTGAATAATATGGGACTAGAATTAGATGCAGAAGACTTTCACTTCTCTTCCTGAAGATTGAATGGTTATGGGTCTGAATAATAACTGCTATAGCCTAACATGCTGACCAGACCGGACACGTTGCGTGCACGAGCGTCGCAAAATAAATGTAGAAATCCATGTTATTCAATTATTGCACCCACACTGCTTGCGCGGGCCAACGAGCATCTGCGTTGCCAAGGGCTAAAATAGAAGTCATTCCTATTTCTGACGCAGATCGCGCTGCAAGTCCTGCCTCTCCCATCTCCTCATTGGTTTATAGAAGCAGATACCCACGTGCCATCTCCTCATTGGTTATACCCACGAGGGTGATTGAAAGACTAAATGTTTTGCTGGTTGTTGTGGTAATACTATGAAAGTGTAGATGCCAATCACCATATAAGTTCAAAGATGAAAAGCCTGGGAGGAGAGATGACTAGAAACGATTTGGTTGGCCGTTTTATGTGTCGATTAATTGTCGGAGTAGTGGACCTTGTGCATTTCAGGTAAAATAACAACTCAATGTTTGTATCCCAGGACATGTTTGTATCCCAGGACACCCCGTGAAATCAATTGGGCTGCTGTATTTAACATTCAGTAAAAAAGAGCTTGCTTCCCTCTTTGAATAGTCTATTGGTATAAGAAATGCTCAAAAAATCATGATAAGAACTAAACTCAAATCGTTAGTTTACATATTTCTACTACTGTTCTATATCATGCTACTGTAATCCAGCCACTAGCCTGCGAATGTGTGTGTGCATCTGTGTGTGCATTAGTGTGTGTGCATGTTGTGTGTGTGTGCGTGTGCGTGTGCGTGTGCGTGTGCGTGTGCGTGTGTGTGTGTGTGTGTGTGTGTGTGTGTGTGTGTGTGTGTGTGTGTGTGTGTGTGTGCGTGTGTGTGTGTGTGTTTGTGCATGCACCTGCATGTGCGTGTGTTTGTCCATTATCTCTGACGGAGTGGTTAATGTTCAGTGTCAAATGTTCAGTTCAGTGTCAAAACAGAGGCAGGGTATCGGAGTGTCTCCTATTAGTTTAGCTGCTGACAACATCAACACTGTCTATCCTCTCAGAGCCCACAATATGACTGGATCCATCTTATCTGCACCTACCTCATGGTCCATTGACTCACTGGGGAAAGTGGAGGGGGCCCACAATGGTGCAGTGTAGATGTCAACACGTCATGTTGACGTGAGTCAGGAGCTCTGTTTGTTTGTGTTAGCTTTACATGGTTCAGAGAAAACGGTGCACAACACGCGTGTGCATGCGTGTACGTGTGTGTGTGTGCACTTAGTAGAAAATGAAGGGCTGATCAATTTATGTTTTCCAGGTGGGCGAAAATAACCTTGTGGTTATTCAGATCTGCTTAATTTGTTTTGAAAGGTATTTTAGGCCAGGGGTGTCAAACATAAGGCCCGTGGACTCGTGAGAGGGGGTCCAATCTATACATACAGTATATATACAGCACCAGTCAAAAGTTTGGACACACCTACTCATTCAAGGTTTTTTCTTTATTTTGACTATTTTCTACATTGTAGAATAATAGTGAAGACATCAAAACTATGAAATAACACATATGGACTCATATAGTAACCAAAAAAGTGTTAACAAATCAAAATATATTTTATATTTGAGATTTTTCAAAGTAGCCACCATTTGCCTTGATGACAGTTTTGCACACTCTTGGCATTCTCTCAACCAGCTTCATGAGGTAGTCACCTGGAATGCATTTCAATTAACAGGTGTGCCTTGTTAAAATTTAATTAGTGGAATTTCTTTCCTTAATGCATTTGAGGCAATCAGTTGTGTTGTGACAAGGTAGGGGTGGTATACATAAGATAGCCTTATTTGGTCCATATTATGGCAAGAAAAGCTCAAATAAGCAAAGAGAAACAACAGTCCATCATTACTTTAAGACATCAAGGTAAATCAATCCGGATTTACTGAAAGAACTCTGAAAGTTTCTTCAAGCGCAGTTGAAAATGATCAAGCACTATGATGAAACTCGCTCTAATGAGGACCGCCACAGGAAAAGAAGACCCAGAGTTACCTCTGCTGCAGAGGATAAGTTCATTATAGTTAAGTGCACTTCAGATTGCAGCCCAAATAAATGCTTCGGGGTTCAAGTAACAGACACATCTCAACATCAACTGTTCAGAGGAGACTGTGTGAATCACGCCTTCATGGTTGAATTGCTGTAAAGAAACCACTACTAAAGTACATCAACAATAATAAGAAGAGACTTGCTTGTGCCAAGATATTATTCTGGTGGAAATACGTCCTTTATTCTGATGAGTCCAAATTTGCCATTTTTGGTCCCAACTGCTGTGTCTTTTTGAGACGCAGAGTAGGTGAACGGATGATCTCTGCATGTGTGGTTCCCACCGTGACGCATGGAGGAGGAGGTGTGATGGTGTGGAGGTGCTTTGCTGGTGACACTGTCTGTGATTTATTTAGAATTCAAGGCACACTTAACCAGCATGGCTACCACAGCATTCTGCAGCGATACGCCATCCCATCTGGTTTCACTTTTAGTGGGACTATCATTTGTTTTTCAACAGGACAATGACCCAAAACACACCTACAGGCTGTGTAACGGCTATTTGACCAATAAGGAGAGTTATGGAGTGCTACATCAGATGACCTCAACCCAATTGAGATGGTTTGGGATGAGTCGTACCGCAGAGTGAAGGAAAAGCTGCCAACAAGTGCTCAGCATGTGGGAACTCCTTCAAGACTGTTGGAAAAGCATTCCTCATGAAGCTGGTTGAGAGAATGCCAAGAGTGTACAAAGCTGTCATCAATGCAAAGGGTGGCTATTTGAAGAATCTCAAATAAAATAAAAATATTTTGATTTGTTTCACACTATTTTGGTTACTATGTAATTCCATATGTGTTATCTCATAGGTTTGATGTCTTCACTATAATTTTAGAATGTAGAAAATAGTACAAATAAAGAAAACCCTTGAATGAGTAGGTGTTCTAAAACTTTTTAACGGTAGTGTATATATTTTTTATTATTCTTTTTTTGGGAGTGGGGGACAAACTGAGGATTATTTAAAAGAACTAAAGCCAAATGGAAACTGTGTAGAAATTATAATGAACCTAAATTCATACGTTTTATTTTCTGTGTCCAGCTGCTAATAATCAAAGAAATTAAAGCTAGACAGGGAGCATTGACAATTCCAAAAACAATGGATTGAGGACTATTTTTGCAAATTTCTTACTGCAAGGAAATGGAAGTAATTTTCAGTGCAGCCTTCTGGACCTCGGTGAAGACAAATTGCGGCCCGTGAGCAAAATTAGTTTGACACCCCTGTTCTAGCCGCATTTGCAGTTGGTACTGAAAATAGAACGCAATATCAGATAGTTGCTTATATTTCAGTAAGTGTTAAGGATATGGACATACTGCATCTGCAAGCTCATCATTGAAGTTTCTCAGCTATCAAGTAATCAATATTCCTATTGTAGATGCCCCTCTTCAGATCATTTACAGTAATTCCTATGCCCTATCCTAATCCCTTCTAGTAAACCAGTAAACAGGACTATTCCATTGACAATAATATTTTTTCTAAAATCATTTCTAAACGTTTCCTTCATAATTTCTGTCATTGTTCCGCTTCAGTTGATGAGAATGAGCAAATGGAGAGAACATCTTGATGGCTGTGTTGAGTGTTAGCTAAGTGTTCTACTCCCCCCCCCCCCACATGTTTTAAGATGACTACCATAATTTCAGTTCCCAAGAACTCTAAGGCTTCATGCCACAATGGCTACCGCCCTGTAGCACTCACATCTGTAATCATGAAGTGGTTTGAAAGGCTAGTTATGGCACACACCAACGCCACCATCCCAGACACCCTAGACCCACTCCAATTTGCATACCACCCCAACAGATCCATAGACGACGCACTACACTGCACTCCACTCTGCCCTCACCACGTACAGTGCCTTGCGAAAGTATTCGGCCCCCTTGAACTTTGCGACCTTTTGCCACATTTCAGGCTTCAAACATAAAGATATAAAACTGTATTTTTTTGTGAAGAATCAACAACAAGTGGGACACAATCATGAAGTGGAACGACATTTATTGGATATTTCAAACTTTTTTAACAAATCAAAAACTGAAAAATTGGGCGTGCAAAATTATTCAGCCCCCTTAAGTTAATACTTTGTAGCGCCACCTTTTGCTGCGATTACAGCTGTAAGTCGCTTGGGGTATGTCTCTATCAGTTTTGCACATCGAGAGACTGACATTTTTTCCCATTCCTCCTTGCAAAACAGCTCGAGCTCAGTGAGGTTGGATGGAGAGCATTTGTGAACAGCAGTTTTCAGTTCTTTCCACAGATTCTCGATTGGATTCAGGTCTGGACTTTGACTTGGCCATTCTAACACCTGGATATGTTTATTTTTGAACCATTCCATTGTAGATTTTGCTTTATGTTTTGGATCATTGTCTTGTTGGAAGACAAATCTCCGTCCCAGTCTCAGGTCTTTTGCAGACTCCATCAGGTTTTCTTCCAGAATGGTCCTGTATTTGGCTCCATCCATCTTCCCATCAATTTTAACCATCTTCCCTGTCCCTGCTGAAGAAAAGCAGGCCCAAACCATGATGCTGCCACCACCATGTTTGACAGTGGGGATGGTGTGTTCAGCTGTGTTGCTTTTACGCCAAACATAACATTTTGCATTGTTGCCAAAAAGTTCAATTTTGGTTTCATCTGACCAGAGCACCTTCTTCCACATGTTTGGTGTGTCTCCCAGGTGGCTTGTGGCAAACTTTAAACAACACTTTTTATGGATATCTTTAAGAAATGGCTTTCTTCTTGCCACTCTTCCATAAAGGCCAGATTTGTGCAATATACGACTGACTGTTGTCCTATGGACAGAGTCTCCCACTTCAGCTGTAGATCTCTGCAGTTCATCCAGAGTGATCGTGGGCCTCTTGGCTGCATCTCTGATCAGTCTTCTCCTTGTATGAGCTGAAAGTTTAGAGGGACGGCCAGGTCTTGGTAGATTTGCAGTGGTCTGATACTCCTTCCATTTCAATATTATCGCTTGCACAGTGCTCCTTGGGATGTTTAAAGCTTGGGAAATCTTTTTGTATCCAAATCCGGCTTTAAACTTCTTCACAACAGTATCTCGGACCTGCCTGGTGTGTTCCTTGTTCTTCATGATGCTCTCTGCGCTTTTAACGGACCTCTGAGACTATCACAGTGCAGGAGACTTGATTACACACAGGTGGATTGTATTTATCATCATTAGTCATTTAGGTCAACATTGGATCATTCAGAGATCCTCACTGAACTTCTGGAGAGAGTTTTCTGCACTGAAAGTAAAGGGGCTGAATCATTTTGCACGCCCAATTTTTCAGTTTTTGATTTGTTAAAAAAGTTTGAAATATCCAATAAATGTCGTTCCACTTCATGATTGTGTCCCACTTGTTGTTGATTCTTCACAAAAAATACAGTTTTATATCTTTATGTTTGAAGCCTGAAATGTGGCAAAAGGTCGCAAAGTTCAAGGGGGCCGAATACTTTCGCAAGGCACTGTAGATACGAGGAATACCTATGTGAGAACGCTGTTCATTGACTACAGCTCAACTTTCAACACCGTTGTCCCCTCCAAGCTCGTCACCAAGTTTAGGACCCTGGGACTGAACACCTCCCTCTGCAACTGGATCCTGGACTTCCTGACGGGCCAACCCCAGATAGTGAGGGTAGGGAACATCACCTCCGCCACTCTAACCGAAAAAACACATATAACATCCACACTTATACTGACTCTACGCACACTCACACACACTCACATACAATCTTAATTTACGCTGCTGCTACTCTGTTTATCATGCATCCTGATGCCAAGTCATCTATCCCCTATACATATCTACCTCTATCACTCCAGTATCCCTGCACATTATACATATGGTATTAGAACTGACCCTGTTATATAGATGCTTACTTTCTTGTGCTCTTCATATTTCTTATTTTTATTTCTAGTGTGTTTTTGTTCTACCTTATGTTATTTTTTAGTGCTACATTGATATTGACCACTGCACTGTTGGGTTTAGAGCTTGCAAGAAAGGTATTTCACTGTACATGTGCATGTGAGTTTAAAACTTGAGTCTTGAACTTGACTGTGTTGAGTTAGCTAAGTGTTTAACGCCCTACATGTTGTTGCCTTTCCTCTCATTTGGAGGTAGAACCTGGCTCTGACCAATGGGAGACCAGAAAGACTGCTCATAGAAAACTCATTGGAACATAACAGACCAAGACTATATCGTAATCTGCCAGTAGTAATGATTTAGCTATTGTTCTTACTGCTTTTACGCACATGACTGTAGCCTTGGCATTGGCACATCCCTATTGAGTCATCACCATAACAAGAAACCCTCTCTGTGTATCAATACCTTAGTGGGACTCATATTTTTTTAGGATTCATATCAATGAGCCAGAACCCATATCATAACTTTTCCAGCCTATAAAAGTATTTGAATAAAAATGGTTTGGTGACCCACATATTAATGGATGATTAGTTCTGCTTTTGCTCTCTTTTTCACATTAAGCTGTACTATATGTTTTTTTTCCCGTGCCTACTACCCGATCTCTGAAAGATAGGCATAATCCTGGTTTTTGATTGGCTGCCCCCTCCTACCACTTAAGTCACTGATGTTCATTATTTTGATCTGTCTTCAGTTTCTGGCCATCCATATCAAAACCATCCACCGTCTGCCATGGTGTTGTAGGCCCACATAAGTGGTAAAACTGGTTTAGGCTTTCGTAAAAACCATCACGCCACAGCTCCGTGGTTTTGACAGTGGGCGCCTGTGTACCATGGGCTTTTTTGGAGCGAGGAGGTGCTGTTTTGGGGGGTAAACATGTGGTCCAGCCTGGTCTCATAGACTAGACGTAACATAGTAATTCTAAATCGGGACACTCGTATTAGAATGATATGTTACGTTTGATATGGTTACATAAGACAGATGGTTACTTAAGGCAAAAAAGAAAGTAGGGTAACCTACTTACTACTTTTTAGCTCCTTTGCAACTACTTAGTATGTTAGATAACCATTCCCCTAACCTTATCCATTTTAGCTAACCCTTCTCCTAACCTTAATCCTTCAACCTAACTCCTAAACTTCACCCAACCTTAACCCCTAGCCTAGGTAATGTTAGACTGCTAGCTAACATTAGACAGCTAGCTAACGTTAGCCACCTTGCCACCATTGCTAGAATTCGTAACATACTGTACCATACGTTTTGATATTCGTAACATATTGTACATTTGCAAATTCGTAACATATTGTACGTTTAGAAAATTTGTAACATATAATATGAATTGTAATTCATAACATACCATACAAAATGGGGGATGGACATCCACAAATTAATACATACCATACGAAACATGACATATCATACCAAATGGAGTGATTCGGTTTTACACACAGATCAATACAAATTGCTCTGAGACCAAATTGTTTGGTCATGTGTGTTCACTCAGGAAGAGTGTGGGGGCTAGATGGGCCTAGGTCACCCTTCCCAAAACAAGCACAGTGTTTCAGTCACAGCCGAGTGGGAAAGGGTGCCGCAAAACCCCACCTTTCGGGTAACCCTCGGTCAATTTGCAGTACATGTTGTGACTACAGTGATGAATGGGTTAATGGCATAATGAGTGTTGGACACACTAATGGCTATAACCTTTTTTGGGACCAACACACCGCATGTCCAAACAGAACAACAAACATTCAAATGTGTTTTCTCAGTCAACAGCTAATAGTATGTACTTTAACAGTGCAAGACACCCCTTAGGGTTATTAAAGTCCTGCCTGTCTCCCCATACTTTCCTCAAAAAATGCTGGGTTAAAAACAACCCAATTTGGGTTATTTGGTAACCCAGCACTGGGTAAATATTGGACAGACCACACACTGGGTTATTTTGACCCAGCCAGGTGAGTTGCATGAAGAACCCAACATGCATGTCGGGTTGTTGGGAATACCCAAACATGGGCTAATTTATCCATCAGTTCGTTTTTTATTCACTTTCATGCTGGGTTAAGCCAGCATCTGAGCAACTGCCTTTTAAATCGCCCTATGTGGCATCGATATGAGTCAGAAACAGTTATTCTAGTGTCAAAATTGACTACAAAGTGTAAATAGGATAATCTTGGTCATAGTCAGTCTCGTCTAAAACAAAGGTTGGAACATCCATGCGTCACAATGTGTAAATTTAGGTTGGGTTTTGATTTGACAATGCCCATTTTTCCACAAACGTGGTGAATAGCAGCATCTCCAACTTTGTTGACACAAAACAACATATTGCGCAACTTGAGATATACTGCACCAAACATCTTAGCTAGATGTAAAATTGCGCAACTAAAACATTTATTAATTACAGTAAGTCAAAAGTTTGAACACACCTACTCATTCCAGGGTTTTATTGATTTATTTACTGCACATATGGAATCAATCAGTGACCAAAAAAGTGTTAAACAATTCAAAATATATTTTATATTTAAGATTCTTCAAAGTAGCCACCCTTTGCCTAGATGATCTGATCCAAGATGGCGTAGCAGTAGGTCATGTGTGTTTGTCCTTGTCTTATCCCGTATCTTATCCTGTGTAAATAGCCGGTCTTCTTCGTTTATATCTTAATCTCACTTTCTATCTACGAACTAAATAGACTTTCTTGCAACCCCCCTCACCCAATGTGGTACGGCTCTGCTATTTTTATTCCTTATAACCGGAACTTCCATCAGGAGCTAGCCAGCTAACTAGCTACTAGTCACCAGCCAGGCAGCCTTAGCTAGCTCGGACAACACCTGCCTGTCTGTTCAGTGCGATATCAACCCAGAGCATATCCGACTGATTCTCTCTACCAATCACCGGATTCCTGCCGCTCTGGATCGTTACACTGGATCATCGCAGCTAGCTAGCTGCAAACGAGTGGCTACTGTTAGCTAATGCCTCTGTCCCAAAGCAAGCATCAGTTATCCTTGAGATAGCCTCGAGCTAGGCCCATATACCAGCTAATTCTAGGGCTACAACTCCTCCTTTGCCATTTGGACAGGACCCTTTATTGTCGACACGGAGCCCCGCCGATCCATCACGACTGGACTGCTGACGTGATCGCCTGATGTAGTTTCAACAGGCTATTCTGTTACGATGTCTCCGAAGAACCATCTACTAGCCCTGGCCCGCTAGCTTTTCTGAACGCTGTGTCCCCTGCTCTCCTAGCATAGTAGTGACTACCGAACAGCACCCTGACTCACCTATTGCTGCTCTTTTGACCCCATGATCACTCGGCTACACAGCTGATGCCCCCTGGACTGTTTCAATAACACGGTACCTCATTTTGTTTACCTGTCGGCCCCAGCCTCGAACTCAGGTCCTGTATGTACCTAACTGACCCGCTCTGCCCATTCATCACCATTTGTCCGTTGTTGTCTTAGCTCTCCTGATCAACACCTGTGTTTGCTTGATGCCTCTTTCTAATGTCAAATGCCTTGTCTGCTGCTGTCTTGGCTAGTACGTATTGTTTTATTTCACTGTAGAGCCCTCAGTCCCACTCAAAATACCTTAGATAGTTATTTTGTCCCACCCCGCACACATGCGGAGACCTCACCTGGCTTAACTAGTGCCTCCAGAGACGAAACCGCTCTCATTGTCACTCAACGCCTAGGTTTACCTCCACTGTACTCACATCCTACCCTACCATTGTCTGTACATTATGCCCTGAATCTATTCTACCACGCCCAGAAATCTGCTCCTTATAGCCATTAGCCGTACCCTTATCCTACTCCTCTTCTCTTCCTCTGGTGTAGAGGTTAACCAAGGCTTTGTAGCCCCCAGTTCCACTCCTATTCCCCAGGCGCTATCATTTGTTGACTTCTGTAACTGTGAAAGCCTTGGTTTCATGCATGTTAACATAAGACGCCTCCTCCCTAAATTTGTTGTATTCACTGCTTTAGCACATTTCACCAACCCTGATGTCCTAGCGGTGTCTGAATCCTGGCTTAGGAAGGCCACCAAAAATTCAAACATTTCCATCCCCAACTACAACATTTTCCGCCAAGATAGAACTGCCAAAGGGGGTGGAGTTGCAATCTACTGCAGAAATACTATTTCCAGAAATAAGTCTCTCACTGTTGCCGCTTGTTATAGACCCCCCTCAGCCCCATTAATTTTGCCCCATTTATCTTCAGAGTTTGTACTGTTCGGTAACCTAAACTGGGATATGCTTAACACCCCGGTCGTCCTAAAATCTAAGCTAGATGCCCTCAATCTCACACAAATTATCAAGGAACCTACCAGGTACAACCCTAAATCCGTAAACACGTGTACCCTCATAGATATCATCCTGACCAACCTGCCCTTAAATACACCTCTGCTGTCTTCAACCAGGATTTCAACAATCACTGTCTCATTGCCTGCGTCCGTAATGGGTCCGCGGCCAAATGACCACCCCTCATCACTGTCAAACACTCAATTGGTTCACTCCAGATTTGACTGCCCTTGACCAGCACAAAAACTTCCTGTGGCGTATTGCATTAGCATCGAAAATCCCCCGCAATATGCAACTTTTCTGGGAAGTTAGGAACCAATATGCACAGGCAGTTAGGAAAGCAAAGGCTAGTCTTTTCAAACAGAAATTTGAATCCTGTAGCACAAACTACAAAAAGTTCTGGGACACTGTAAAGTCCATGGAGAATAAGAACACCTCCTCCCAGCTGTCCACTGCACTGAGGCTAGGAAACACTGTCACCACCAATAAATCTACGATAATCGAGAATTTCAAAAAGCATTATTCTACGGCTGGCCATGTTTTCCACCTGGCTACCCCTACCCCGGTCAACAGCTCTGCACCCCCCCACAGCAACCTGCCCAAGCCTCCCCCATTTCTCCTTCACCCAAATCCAGATAGCGGATGTTCTAAAAGAGCAGCAAAATCTGGACCCCTATAAATCAGCTGGGCTTGACAATTTGGACCCTCTCTTTCTAAAATGATCTGCCACAATTGATGCAACCCCTATTATTGGCCTGTTCAACTTCTCATTCGTATCGTCTGAGATCCCCAAAGATTGGAAAGCTGCCGCGGTCATGCCCCTCTAGAAAGGGGGAGACACTCTAGACCCAAACTGTTACAGACCTATATCTATCCTACCTTGCCTTTCTAATGTCTTCGAAATCCAAATGAACAAACACATCACCGACCATTTCGAATCCCACCGTACCTTCTCCACTATGCAATCTGGTTTCCGAGCTGGTCATGGGTGCACATCAGCCACGCTCAAGGTCCTAAACAATATCATAACCGCCATGGATAAAAGACAACACTGTGCAGCCGTCTTCATCAACCTGGCCAAGGCTTTCGACTCTGTCAATCACTACATTCTTATCTGCAGAGTCAACAGCATTGGCTTATCAAATGACTGCCTCGCCTGGTTCACCAATTACTTCTCAGATAAAGTTTAGTGTGTCGAATCGGAGGGTCTGTTGGCCGGACCTCTGGCAGTCTCTACGGAGGTGCCACAGGGTTCAATTCTCGGGCCGACTCTTTTCTCTGTATACATCAATGATGTCGCTCTTGCTGCTGGTGATTCTCTGATCAACCTCTATGCAGACAACACCATTCTGTATACTTCTGGCCCTTCTTTGGACACTGTGTTAACTAACCTCCAGAGGAGCTTCAATGCGATACAACACTCCTTCCTTGGCCTCCAACTGCTCTTAAATGCAAGTAAAACTAAATGCATGCTCTTCAACCGATCGCTGCCCGCACCCACCCGCCCGTCTAGCATCACTACTCTGGACGGTTCTGACTTAGAATATGTGGACAACTAGTTAGACTGTAAACATTCCTTCCAGACTCACATTAAGCATCTCCAATCCAAAATTAAATATAGAATCGGCTTCCTATGTCGCAACAAAGCATTCTTCACTCATGCTGCCAAACATACACTCATAAAACTGACTATCCTACCAATTCTTGACTTCGGCGATGTCATTTCCAAAATAGCCTCCAACACTCAAACTCAGAAAATTGGATGTTGTATATCACAGTGCCATCTGTTTTGTCACCAAAGCCCCATATACTACCCACCACTGCGACCTGTATGCTCTCATTGGCTTGCCCTCGCTTCATATTTATCGCCAAACCCACTGACTCCAGGTCATCTATAAGTCTTTGCTAGGTAAAGCCCCACCTTATCTCAGCTCACTGGTCACCATAGCAGCACCCGCTCCAGCAGGTATATTTCACTGGTCATCCCCAAAGCCAACTCCTCTTTGGCCGCCTTTCCTTCCAGTTCTCTGCTGCCAATGACTGGAACAAATTGCAAAAATCACTGAAGCTGGAGACTTATATCTCCCTCACTAACTTTAAGCATCATCTGTCAGAGCAGCTTACCGATCATTGCACATGTACACAGCCCATCTGTAAATAGCCCACCCAACTACCTCATCCCCATATTGTTTTTTGTTGTTGCTCTTTTTCACCCCAGTGTCTTTACTTGCACATTCATCCTCTGCTCATCTATCACTCCAGTGTTTAATTGCTAAATTGTAATTATTTCGCCACTATGGCCTATTTATTGCCTTACCTCCCTAATCTTACTACATTTGCACACACTGTATATATATTTTTCTATTATATTATTGGCTGTATGTTTGTTTATCCCATGTGTAACTCTGTGTTGTTTGTGTCGCACTGCTTTGCTTTATCTTGGCCAGGTCGCAGTTGTAAATGAGAACTTGTTCTCAACTGGCCTACCTGGTTAAATAAAGGTGAAATTAAAAAAATCTTTAAAAAAATAACAGCTTTGCTCAATTTTGCAATCTCTCAACCAGCTTCACGAGGCAGTCACCTGAAATGCATTTCAATGAACAGGTGTGCCTTGTTAAAAATTAATTTATGGAATTTATTTCCTTCTTAATGTGTTTGAGGCAATCAGTTGTGTTGTGACAAGGTAGGGGTGGTATACAGAAGATAACCTTATTTGGTCCATATTATGGCAAGAACATCTCAAATAAGCAAAGATAAATTACAGTTCATCATTACTTTAAGACATGAAGGTCAGTCATTTCAGAAAATTTCAAGAAGTTTGAAAGTTTCTTTAAGTACAGTTCAAAAACCATCAAGCTCTATGATGAAACTGGCTCTCATGAGGACCGCCACAGGAAAGGAAGACCCTGAGTTACCTCTGCTGCAGAGGACAAGTTCATTAGAGTTAACTGCACCTCAGATTGCAGCCCAAATAAATAAGTTCAAGTAACATCAACTGTTCAGAGGAGACTGCGTGAATCAGGCCTTCATGGTTGTATTGCTGCAAATGCAACGATGTTCGTCTGAGGAAGAAGGAGTAGACCAAAGTGCAGCATGGTATGTGTTCCTATTTACTTTAATTAACTGAACACTAAATACAAAAGAACAAGAGAATAAATGAAAACCGAAACAGTCCCGTATGGTGCAAACATTGAAACGGAAAACAACTACCCACAAACACCAGGTGGGAACAGGCTACCTAAGTATGGTTCTCAATCAGAGACAACGATTGACAGCTGCCTCTGATTGGGAACCATACCAGGCCAAACACATATAACTATAACCCATAGAACAAAAACATAGAATGCCCACCCCAACTCACGCCCTGACCAAACTAAAATAGAGACATAAAAAATTAACTAAGGTCAGGACGTGACAGCAAAGAAACCACTACTAAAGTACATCAATAATAAGAAGAGACTTGCTTGGGCCAAGAAACACGAGCAATGGACATTAGACCGGTGGGAATCTGTCCTTTTGACAGACACACTTAACCAGCATCGCTACCTCAGCATTCTGCAGCGATACGCCATGCCATCTGGTTTGCACTTAGTGGGACTACCATTTGTTGTTCAACAGAACAATGACCCAAAACACACCTCCAGGCTGTGTAAGGGCTATTTGACCACCAAGAAGGAGAGTGATGGAGTGCTGCATCAGATGACCTGGCCTCCACAATCACCCGACCTCAACCCAGTTGAGATGGTTCGGGATGAGTTGGACCGCAGAGTGAATGAAAAGCAGCCATCAATATGTGGGAACTCCTTCAAGACTGTTGGAAAAGCATTCCAGGTGAAGCTGGTTGAGAGAATGCCACGATTGTGTAAAGCTGTCCTCAAGGCAAATGGGTGGCTACTTTGAAGAATTTCAAATATAAAATATATTTTGACTTGCTTACACTTTTTTGGTTACTACATGATTCCATACATGTTATTTCATAGGTTTGATGTCTTCACTATTATTCTAAAATGTAGAAAATAGTAAAAATAAGGAAAAACCCTTGAATGAGTAGGTGTGTCCAAACTTTTGACTGGTACTGTACATTATCATATATTCTTTCTGGGTATTTTGAGGAAGTGAAATAGGCTTCCGCTTCTACGGTGTCTCATGGGGGACAAATGTTGTTAACAAAATGCGGAATCAGACAGGAAACACACCTCCAAGACTGAAACCTTGTTTTTCTAATGAGCAACAGAAAAACACACGTACCAATCGGCGTGTTCAGTTGCTCTTTCATGAAATCTTTCGTTTTTTGGGGGGAGATGTGGATTATTAGGGATGTGGATTTCAGATAGTTATTTTTAACCACATGTGAGAGGAAATATAATTCCTGTTCATCATGTTAAAGTTTTACACTGCAAATGTACATATTACTTCAATAGTTTTGCGCATGAGGAATTTTTATATAAAATGTATAATGCTACCTATTGTAACAGTGGTAACTATCTCAATAAGCCTCATTAAAGTTACAAACGTGTTCAACATTAACATGTGATAACAATACAACAGAACAGAATAACCGGAAATATGTTTACTCTCACGGGTGGCCCAAAATAACTATCTGAAAGCCACACCCCTGCTAATCCACGCCTCCAGTCTTCTGATCTGACGCTCTGAGTCATACCTCAATAACCCAGCATAAATAACCCAGCATCAACAACCCAACCTTGCTCTTTTTAAAGAAAGTAACCCAGATAGAGTGTGGAATGGTGGACAACTGGACATGTAAACAAATGTTGCCCAAAGTAAAATATATCATGTCCATGTTGACACAATGCTATTAGTTATTGCCACTATCTCATTGGATGGCGACGTCATTGGATAGGGTTGAATCCCCAGGCATCAAGGTATCCAGTGTTGGTCTATTAATCATTCAGGTGGTTGTCTTCCTTCCTGTGGCTCTGAAGGGCACTATGAAGGGCTCTCCTCTCCTCTTGCATACCATCATGTCCTTAACTATATCCCTGCTTGGCACCGGACAATACAGTGTTGTCCTCTCACTGTAACATTACCCTTTAGTAAAAGTGATAAATAGAACTGACGTAGTGTCCCAAATGGCACCCTATTCCCTAATGCCTCGGTCAAAAGTAGTGCACTATGTAGGGAATAGAGTGCCTTTTGGGAGGCAGAGATACAGATCTTAATTTGATCACCCTATTGCATTGTTAAACAGTGTATTTGATGTTTAAAAAGGCTTCTGAAGTATAATTTCCATTAGAAATGTCAGACTTGATTTTCCCTTACAGAGAATGTATCAACCCCTGCAAAAATGGCATTAATTATAATCCACATAATAATTCACATTTCCAGTTGCTGCATGATTATTTGTAGGAGGTAGCAAACTGTCTCAAATTAAGATTCTACATCTGTATGGTAGAGTACCACACATCTCCTTGACTGTGGAATATGGACATTTCCACATGTGGTAAGGCAAATTACCTGCACTAAAGAATGCCAAACACCATGGTTCTAAATCTTATTCTCAGACTATTTCTTGGTCCCTCACAAATATTGTACATACATACATCCTTGTTCTTAGAAAGTACCCAATAGATAATATACAGTGCCTTGCGAAAGTATTCGGCCCCCTTGAACTTTGCAACCTTTTGCCACATTTCAGGCTTCAAACATAAAGATATAAAACTGTATTTTTTTGTGAAGAATCAACAACAAGTGGGACACAATCATGAAGTGGAACGACATTTATTGGATATTTCAAACTTTTTTAACAAATCAAAAACTGAAAAATTGGGCGTGCAAATTTATTCAGCCCCCTTAAGTTAATACTTTGTAGCGCCACCTTTTGCTGCGATTACAGCTGTAAGTCGCTTGGGGTATGTCTCTATCAGTTTTGCACATCGAGAGACTGACATTTTTTCCCCATTCCTCCTTGCAAAACAGCTCAAGCTCAGTGAGGCTGGATGGAGAGCATTTGTGAACAGCAGTTTTCAGTTCTTTCCACAGATTCTCGATTGGATTCAGGTCTGGACTTTGACTTGGCCATTCTAACACCTGGATATGTTTATTTTTGAACCATTCCATTGTAGATTTTGCTTTATGTTTTGGATCATTGTCTTGTTGGAAGACAAATCTCCGTCCCAGTCTCAGGTCTTCTGCAGACTCCATCAGGTTTGGTCCTGTATTTGGCTCCATCCATCTTCCCATCAATTTTAACCATCTTCCCTGTCCCTGCTGAAGAAAAGCAGGCCCAAACCATGATGCTGCCACCACCATGTTTGACAGTGGGGATGGTGTGTTCAGGGTGATGAGCTGTGTTGCTTTTACGCCAAACATAACGTTTTGCATTGTTGCCAAAAAGTTCAATTTTGGTTTCATCTGACCAGAGCACCTTCTTCCACATGTTTGGTGTGTCTCCCAGGTGGCTTGTGGCAAACTTTAAACAACACTTTTTATGGATATCTTTAAGAAATGGCTTTCTTCTTGCCACTCTTCCATAAAGGCCAGATTTGTGCAATATACGACTGATTGTTGTCCTATGGACAGAGTCTCCCACCTCAGCTGTAGATCTCTGCAGTTCATCCAGAGTGATCATGGGCCTCTTGGCTGCATCTCTGATCAGTCTTCTCCTTGTATGAGCTGAAAGTTTAGAGGGACGGCCAGGTCTTGGTAGATTTGCAGTGGTCTGATACTCCTTCCATTTCAATATTATCGCTTGCACAGTGCTCCTTGGGATGTTTAAAGCTTGGGAAATCTTTTTGTATCCAAGTCCGGCTTTAAACTTCTTCACAACAGTATCTCGGACCTGCCTGGTGTGTTCCTTGTTCTTCATGATGCTCTCTGCGCTTTTAACGGACCTCTGAGACTATCAAAGTGCAGTTGCATTTATACGGAGACTTGATTACACACAGGTGGATTGTATTTATCATCATTAGTCATTTAGGTCAACATTGGATCATTCAGAGATCCTCACTGAACTTCTGGAGAGAGTTTGCTGCACTGAAAGTAAAGGGGCTGAATAATTTTGCACACCCAATATTTCAGTTTTTGATTTGTTAAAAAAGTTTGAAATATCCAATAAATGTCGTTCCACTTCATGATTGTGTCCCACTTGTTGTTGATTCTTCACAAAAAAATACAGTTTTATATCTTTATGTTTGAAGCCTGAAATGTGGCAAAAGGTCGCAAAGTTCAAGGGGGCCGAATACTTTCGCAAGGCACTGTAGACTTTCTTTTTTGTCTATTGTGTTATTGTCTGAGTACAGTCAATACGCGTACAGTCAGTACGCTCGTTTATTCCATGTGTTGTTGTTTGTGTCTCACTGCTTTGCTTTATCTTGGCCAGGTCGCAGTTGTAAATGAGAACTTGTTCTCAACTAGCCTACCTGGTTTAATAAAGGTGAAAAAAAAAAGAAAGTTACAATTATTTTTTGTTAAAAATGCTATAATCGTATCAGCCGATGTCTAGTTTAACGCCCCGATGTGCAAAACCGATGTCAAAGCTGATGTGCATACCTATATAACGTAGCTACTTGACGTAATGATGCCACGGAAAATGTTGCGCTATATTTTGCGCTATAGGTGCGCTATACTAGCCCACAATGTCTGCTGTGTGGATTGAGCAGTCTACAAGTCGAGCAGTCATTTGAAAGAGTGAGTTGTCTCACTCAAATTTTCTTAAAGGCGAAATTCATTAAAGCCAAGATAATGGAATTTATTGCCCTTGTTAATCAACCGTTCTCTGTCGTGTGTGATGTTGGCTTTCGCCGACTGGTCGAGCACCGGTACACACTTGTTCTTCACCTATTGAAATTGAACTTCAGTTCATGAAAATAAATAGCTAGTCAGCTTTGGGCAACAGGGCTAAGTTGCTAATGTTATAAGCAGTCAGCTAGCTTCATCTGGCTAGTGAGGCTCAACCGCACTGGGTTATGTGTTGTGAAGCTAGCCACAATAAGAATTAGGCACAATAGTGTAATTTGCGGTTTGCCTTCAAAATGAAAGAATGTCATTGACAGTAATGAAAATGAATACGAATAGTAGAATTATGCCATACTTTTATTTTTAAGGCTAACCGCAAAGTACACTATTGTGGCTAATCCTTATTGTGGCTAGCTTCACATAGATTGGTCCGGTTAACGGACCTCTGAGACTATCACAGTGCAGGTGCATTTATACGGAGACTTGATTACACACAGGTTGATTGTATTTATCATCATTAGTCATTTAGGTCAACATTGGATCATTCAGAGTTCCTCACTGAACTTCTGGAGAGAGTTTGCTGCACTGAAAGTAAAGGGGCTGAATAATTTTGCACGCCCAATTTTTCAGTTTTTGATTTGTTAAAAAAGTTTGAAATATCCAATAAATGTCGTTCCACTTCATGATTGTGTCCCACTTGTTGTTGATTCTTCACAAAAAAATACAGTTTTATATCTTTATGTTTGAAGCCTGAAATGTGGCAAAAGGTCGCAAAGTTCAAGGGGGCCGAATACTTTCGCAAGGCACTGTATATATTTATAATATTTGATTCAGAGGAGGCTGGTGGGAGGAGCTATAGGAGGACTAGCATAAATACATTTACCAGAGTGACGTACAGGAGCAATTAAGGTCAAGTGCCTTGCTCAAGGCAAATGGAACGACATTTATTGGATATTTCAAACTTTTTTAACAAATCAAAAACTGAAAAATTGGGCGTGCAAATTTATTCAGCCCCCTTAAGTTAATACTTTGTAGCGCCACCTTTTGCTGCGATTACAGCTGTAAGTCGCTTGGGGTATGTCTCTATCAGTTTTGCACATCGAGAGACTGACATTTTTTCCCCATTCCTCCTTGCAAAACAGCTCAAGCTCAGTGAGGCTGGATGGAGAGCATTTGTGAACAGTAGTTTTCAGTTCTTTCCACAGATTCTCGATTGGATTCAGGTCTGGACTTTGACTTGGCCATTCTAACACCTGGATATGTTTATTTTTGAACCATTCCATTGTAGATTTTGCTTTATGTTTTGGATCATTGTCTTGTTGGAAGACAAATCTCCGTCCCAGTCTCAGGTCTTCTGCAGACTCCATCAGGTTTGGTCCTGTATTTGGCTCCATCCATCTTCCCATCAATTTTAACCATCTTCCCTGTCCCTGCTGAAGAAAAGCAGGCCCAAACCATGATGCTGCCACCACCATGTTTGACAGTGGGGATGGTGTGTTCAGGGTGATGAGCTGTGTTGCTTTTACGCCAAACATAACGTTTTGCATTGTTGCCAAAAAGTTCAATTTTGGTTTCATCTGACCAGAGCACCTTCTTCCACATGTTTGGTGTGTCTCCCAGGTGGCTTGTGGCAAACTTTAAACAACACTTTTTATGGATATCTTTAAGAAATGGCTTTCTTCTTGCCACTCTTCCATAAAGGCCAGATTTGTGCAATATACGACTGATTGTTGTCCTATGGACAGAGTCTCCCACCTCAGCTGTAGATCTCTGCAGTTCATCCAGAGTGATCATGGGCCTCTTGGCTGCATCTCTGATCAGTCTTCTCCTTGTATGAGCTGAAAGTTTAGAGGGACGGCCAGGTCTTGGTAGATTTGCAGTGGTCTGATACTCCTTCCATTTCAATATTATCGCTTGCACAGTGCTCCTTGGGATGTTTAAAGCTTGGGAAATCTTTTTGTATCCAAGTCCGGCTTTAAACTTCTTCACAACAGTATCTCGGACCTGCCTGGTGTGTTCCTTGTTCTTCATGATGCTCTCTGCGCTTTTAACGGACCTCTGAGACTATCAAAGTGCAGTTGCATTTATACGGAGACTTGATTACACACAGGTGGATTGTATTTATCATCATTAGTCATTTAGGTCAACATTGGATCATTCAGAGATCCTCACTGAACTTCTGGAGAGAGTTTGCTGCACTGAAAGTAAAGGGGCTGAATAATTTTGCACACCCAATATTTCAGTTTTTGATTTGTTAAAAAAGTTTGAAATATCCAATAAATGTCGTTCCACTTCATGATTGTGTCCCACTTGTTGTTGATTCTTCACAAAAAAATACAGTTTTATATCTTTATGTTTGAAGCCTGAAATGTGGCAAAAGGTCGCAAAGTTCAAGGGGGCCGAATACTTTCGCAAGGCACTGTAGACTTTCTTTTTTGTCTATTGTGTTATTGTCTGAGTACAGTCAATACGCGTACAGTCAGTACGCTCGTTTATTCCATGTGTTGTTGTTTGTGTCTCACTGCTTTGCTTTATCTTGGCCAGGTCGCAGTTGTAAATGAGAACTTGTTCTCAACTAGCCTACCTGGTTTAATAAAGGTGAAAAAAAAAAGAAAGTTACAATTATTTTTTGTTAAAAATGCTATAATCGTATCAGCCGATGTCTAGTTTAACGCCCCGATGTGCAAAACCGATGTCAAAGCTGATGTGCATACCTATATAACGTAGCTACTTGACGTAATGATGCCACGGAAAATGTTGCGCTATATTTTGCGCTATAGGTGCGCTATACTAGCCCACAATGTCTGCTGTGTGGATTGAGCAGTCTACAAGTCGAGCAGTCATTTGAAAGAGTGAGTTGTCTCACTCAAATTTTCTTAAAGGCGAAATTCATTAAAGCCAAGATAATGGAATTTATTGCCCTTGTTAATCAACCGTTCTCTGTCGTGTGTGATGTTGGCTTTCGCCGACTGGTCGAGCACCGGTACACACTTGTTCTTCACCTATTGAAATTGAACTTCAGTTCATGAAAATAAATAGCTAGTCAGCTTTGGGCAACAGGGCTAAGTTGCTAATGTTATAAGCAGTCAGCTAGCTTCATCTGGCTAGTGAGGCTCAACCGCACTGGGTTATGTGTTGTGAAGCTAGCCACAATAAGAATTAGGCACAATAGTGTAATTTGCGGTTTGCCTTCAAAATGAAAGAATGTCATTGACAGTAATGAAAATGAATACGAATAGTAGAATTATGCCATACTTTTATTTTTAAGGCTAACCGCAAAGTACACTATTGTGGCTAATCCTTATTGTGGCTAGCTTCACATAGATTGGTCCGGTTAACGGACCTCTGAGACTATCACAGTGCAGGTGCATTTATACGGAGACTTGATTACACACAGGTTGATTGTATTTATCATCATTAGTCATTTAGGTCAACATTGGATCATTCAGAGTTCCTCACTGAACTTCTGGAGAGAGTTTGCTGCACTGAAAGTAAAGGGGCTGAATAATTTTGCACGCCCAATTTTTCAGTTTTTGATTTGTTAAAAAAGTTTGAAATATCCAATAAATGTCGTTCCACTTCATGATTGTGTCCCACTTGTTGTTGATTCTTCACAAAAAAATACAGTTTTATATCTTTATGTTTGAAGCCTGAAATGTGGCAAAAGGTCGCAAAGTTCAAGGGGGCCGAATACTTTCGCAAGGCACTGTATATATTTATAATATTTGATTCAGAGGAGGCTGGTGGGAGGAGCTATAGGAGGACTAGCATAAATACATTTACCAGAGTGACGTACAGGAGCAATTAAGGTCAAGTGCCTTGCTCAAGGGCACATTGACAGAATTTTCACCTCTGGGATTCGTGCCAGCAACATTTCAGCTAATGGACCAACGCTCTAACCACTAGGCTACCTGCCAGCTTAAATGGAATTGCGTCAAACAGATTTAACATATGGAAACCACATGTTTGACTCCGTTCCATTAATTCCATTCCAGCTATTACAGTGAGCCCATCCTCCTATATCTCCTCCTACCAAACTCCTCTGATTTGATTACAGGGTACTACTTGCTGTAAACCTGGTAGCATTCATGCTTAGTAGGGCATCTTTGTGTAGGGCATCTTTGCTTTCCTGGTTTGCTATACGATAAATGTACTTGCCTCTTGCTAATCTACACTACTAATGGATAGTACAACATTAGACATCACACTGTTTCGTGGAAAAAACAACTGAGTGGCCCGATTTTTGGGCTATGCTGTGTCTGTTATTCAGCCCTCTGTAATCACTGGGATATACTTTGCTCACATTATATATCAACAGAGAATGGATTCATTACACCAGGCAAAACAACATGTACTCACTACTTTTGGAAGTAATGGCTCAGTGTCATGCAGGAGACTTAGCCTGCATCCCAAATGGCACCCTATTCCCTACATAGTGCATTACTTTTGATTAGAGCCTATGGGGTTCTGGTCAAAAGAAGTGCCCTGTATAGGGAATAGGGTGCCATTTGGGGGACACACTGAGGGTGGAATGGAATAGGTTGGTTATGCTTCATAGCAGCCTAAAGGCATTATAAAGCACCCAATGACTCTTCTATCTGCTCCTGGACATGAAAAAACGCAATGATAGACTTCAACATGATGATGTAATCCTATCGAACAGATGAGAGAACAAATGACGGGCTTTATGCATACTTGCATATTACCCTCTGTTGTTACTGAGAACACATTTTATTTTACAATAACAACCTGGAATTCACAGCCTTGTCTCCAGCCACATCTTTCCCTCTACAGTACTTTGCACAAACTTATGAAATCTGAAGGAGCTAATACATACTTGGCAAACACAGGAAGAACATTTTAGCAAATACAATTATTTTCCATCCTAAAAAATACTGTGAATGTGTACCACTGGTTGTTAGAAGCCTATTTCCACTGGCTTGAGAGACCGAATTTCACGAGGCTAATGTGTCATAAATTCAATAAATAGGTTACGTATTATGTGAGGTTTCTTACACCTCTGGAGCTAGGTAAGCAACACAGGTTTTGCTGTTCAGTGTATTGGAGCAGAAAACTTAACAGGCTGTCAAGTTCCTTCAAGGTTATGTCTTACACCAGTCGTAAAGGAACTGGGAGGAACACAGAGCTCTTAAACTGGGCTTAAAGGAGTCTCTTGCATTCCACTGGCCAGGTAACAGTGGGCCGTTTCAAATGGCACCCTATTCCCTATAAAGTGCACTACTTTAGGGCTCTGGTCAAGGGACAAAGACTGTTTTCATCAGGTTACATAGCTGCAGCACTGCAGTCTGTTTAATAAGAGCAACCTCTGCAGGCTGTACTTGTTATCTATCTATCTATCATCTGTCTGTCTATGTTTCATGGGAAGGCAGTTCCGGACAAAGTGTTTGTTCTCTCTGGTCATTTCCCCTTGGATGGCATTACATTTATACACAACACTTCTATCTACCCTGGTCTGACCCTGTAAAAACAAGGTAGTTGCAACAATGTTAACATTTTTGCTGTATGATCTATTTCATTCAGGGTCAAGCAGGGTCAAAATGAATAGAGAATTGGTCACATGGATGATGCTGGGGAGGCGAAGCAGGTACGGGAAGTCAAACATTTAATACATAACGGACATGGAACGAGACAGGAACAGCGTCAGCATACAGGGTAACACAGACAAATTACAATCAATACAGCAGCGGGGAACAGAGCAGGGAACTGACAAATATAGGGGAGGAAATAAACAGATGAGTGAGTCCAGGTGAGTCCAATATTGTTGATGCGCGTGATGAGGGAAGGCAGGTGTGCCTAATAGATGGAAGGAGTGCATGATGCAGGGCAGCCTGGCGCTCTCAAGGGAGGGAAGAGCGGGAGCAGACGTGACAGAATTAGAGAATGTTCACTCAGCAAGCAGTAATAGAAACCTGCTGTCTTTTTGGGCAATAAAACCCAGATTAATTACCTTTGGGTCTTTACAAGCTTCCTCTCCTCTTAGCGTTATCAGACTAGATGGTATGCAGAACGTCCTCTCCCTTTACTATCAGAGATAGTAACCCTAAGGTCAGAGAAAGGTTGTGTCCCAAATGGCACCCTATTCCCTATAAAGTAGTACACTAAATAGGGAAAAGGGTGCCAGAAGGGAACTATTTAGGCTACCGTTGGCCTGGACATTTGGCCTTTTTTGGAGGTTTTACTAGATAGTAGGCTAGTGTGTGAAAGGAAAAACTGCACTTGTGCCTGACTGACTGTCCTTGGAACTGAATAAATTGTGTCATAAAACACTATTATCTTTTAGAGCCATCCATTCATTCTTCAAGACAAAGCCAGCAACTCATATTCCCTCTGTAGGTCACAACTTTTGACCAAGGCCTCGGTCAAAAGTATTGCACTATACTATATAAGTATTGCACTGGGTTCCATTTTGGATGCTGACCCAGTTACCTCACAGGTCAGAGTGATCATTAGCTCAGCATCAGACCCACTCAGAACATACCCAGGAGGATATAGAGACAGTAGACTTGAGGGATCCTTCCCACACTAGATGGTAAATGGTTTCCACATCTCTGAGAAATCCTGACTTGTTCCAAGATAGACATGACTAACTCGTGTACTTACTGCTCACTATTTATTTGAAGCATGACTTACATGAGGCTTACAGCACAAACATCTTAGCAACTCTTGCCCCACACATAAATAAGTTCTTATTCAACAGGATGATCAAATTAAGATATGTATGACTGCATCCCAAATGACACCC
The DNA here is from genome assembly GCF_013265735.2 of Oncorhynchus mykiss. Taxonomy (NCBI): domain Eukaryota; kingdom Metazoa; phylum Chordata; class Actinopteri; order Salmoniformes; family Salmonidae; genus Oncorhynchus; species Oncorhynchus mykiss. The sequence continues at coordinate 26,692,858 of NC_048584.1, read as the reverse complement.
TATTCCCTATATAATGTACTACTTTTGACCAAGGCCCGCTGCATAGGGTCCTGGTCAAAAGTAGTACACCAAATAGGGAATAGGGTGTCATTTGGGATGCACATAAAGACAGAAATCTTGAATCTGGGTCCATTGGTATTTTGCTTGTGTAGTTAATTGCTTTAGGTGCCACTAAAGCAGCAGTTTTCAGAGTGCTAGCCCGGTGAGAGAGAGGGCGGGCTGAATCCGGATTTCTTATTAGATTAATGGCTAACCTCCCTAACCACCTGACCTCCCCTCTCTCCCCCGCTAAATTCAGAGAGCAAGTCAGGTTTTTCTTGGAAAGTGTACACTGGTACCTCAGTTCCTCACACTGCGCGGTCTGTCTCTCGGTGTGTTTCCTGACCAGGGATATCAAAGGCATGTGAGCTCGTGTCAACCAACTTCTCTTCTCCCTTTAGCCTCAATCCCCAGCTTGACATGTCAGATGTCACCCAACATTCAAGATGGGTGCTAGTCAGAACAGAGGCCATTTAACCCCTGATGGTTAGGGTACTTTGTTGTTTCTGACGCTGTCAACGTTGTGTATGAAATCTCTATCTGTTTGGGGCGGCAGGTAGCCTAGTGTTGGGCCAGTTACCAAAAGGTTGCTAGATTGAATCCCTGAGCTGACAAGGTAAAAATCTGTTGTTCTGCCCCTGAACAAGGTTGTTAACCGACTGTTCCTAGGCCGTCCTTGTAAATAAGAATGTGTTCTTAACTGACTTGCCTAGTTAAATCAAGGGAAAAAAAGGAGCCTCTGGGGAATATGTATGACCGAAACATATTGTAGTAATGGGTGAAAGACACGTAAAGAAGATAACCTCTTAAGTTAGCCACAGCACTGGTACTGCATTCATTCTAGACCAAACATGCTGTGATGTTTCGCTTTTGCTCTCCCTCTTCGTCTTCCTCTCGCTCTCGCTCTCCCTCATCTCTCTTCTTCTCTCTCCCTTGATGCAAACTCATCTTCCATATACTGCACTCACACACACAGCATGGAAATCACAGCAGTGCTGTTACAATATCTTTGTTTTGGATTTTGGATGTTATATGAGGACAGTGTTACGTGATCTTTCTTTCCTGTCCTTTGAAGTGAAGCCATAGAGTCTACGCCTCCTTTAGTGCTGGGTTGGCTGACACTTGCTGTCCATCCGTCTCCCAGTTTGCATAATAGGGGTGCTGCTGACAGCCAGGGAGTTCTTAGTACCAACGGTCCAACCATCAACACTGCTTATGTAATTGTGGAGGGAGTTGGCACAGGGCCTTAATAGTTCCTGCAGCCCTTCCTTCCACCCATCCATCCAGACCCCAAATCAACATACACACACCTCCTTCTCCTCTCTCCTCGATATGGCTATGAATACAGATTCTCAGAGACACTGTATTTAATGATGAGATGGTCTTGTCTCTGCAATAACAATGGGAGTCATTGTCGCAAAGCGGAAAGGCAGGCGGTCTGCTTATTAATTCCAATAATCCCATAGAAATGCATTGAATAACGCTCTATTCCCACATGGACAGATTGTGACGGGAGTGGACCCTCTAGCTTCGCCTCTTCTCTGATATTCTCTAGCCAAACAAAGAGAGAGGAGACATTTAGCGACCCCAATTCATATTTTACACCCCTGCAGTGCAACAATACATTTGGGAGCTGTGTAGACTTACTCTATTCAGGAAAGGAAATAAACCAGATCAAATCAAACTTTGTCAGCTGTGCCGAATACAACGTGTACACCTTAGCATGAAATGCTTAATTACAAGCCCTTAAACCAACAGTGCAGTTCAAGAAAACTGTAAGAAAATATTTACCAAATAAACTAAAGTAAAAAAAACACTTGATTAGATCAATGTTACAATTTAATGCATTGCCATAGGCCATATAAATATGGCACAACATGATGCATTTGGTTATGTTGCATATCTTAAGGTGCAACATCTATGAGGTGTTTGTCTGTGTTTTGTCATTGAGTTCATACAGCAGTGAACAGCAGTGGAAAAACAAGATAAGACCTTGTATGATATCCACCCAAGTGGCATTCTCTGTCAGTGCTGTCATCTCTCTCTCTAGGAAATAGCAGAGGCCCAACTATACTATAGTGTTCCAGATCAGCCAAGGTTTCTCACTACTAAGACAACGTAGCATAGCTTACTGTTGGTTTCTGTTTACGTTCAGACCAAGTTAAGTGGCTAGTCTGTCACTTGTATTGTATCAGTGTTAAATCCAACCACATTAAAGATGTGCTATTTACTGAATCTGGAAAGCATGTGATGACCCATCATGTTTAAGTGGATCTGACAACATAAATGGTCTTACTTTCACACAAGGCACATCAACTCATCGTACATAATTATTTGTAGTTTGTATACACGTGTTTATGCTTAAAATGTATCATTACATCACTGTGAAATTAGTCCATCACACAACAAACCTATCCCGTGATAGCATAAAATGATAGCAGAAAGTCAGCACAACTGATGTTTTCACTTTTACTTACTCATATTCTGGTATTCCTTATTATTCCTGACATTTTTTTTCTATGTGAGTAGTAATAACATGAATACATTTAATTTATAACACATTTGATGAAAAAAAAATATCCCAAATTCAATAGGTGTTCATTGGATACAACTTTTGAATGAGTCAACATAATCAGTCCGTAATCAGACACACGTTACAGGACGCCTTTGGAAGCAAGCAGCACATTTTGTCAGGCTCTTGCAGGCTTTAGTTTAGGAAGACCTGAATAAGTCATTGGCTCTTCCAGGAAAGCGTCTGAAGTTGCCTAAATGTATTCTCTGTATTATGTATTTGAATGTGTTGTGCTTGCCATGTGGTATAGTGAATGGGGTTTAAGGAGCTGTCAAGGCTTCCAAGTGGACAGTCTGTTAGCCATGAGGATAAATGCACATACACACTACAGTTGGCTGTTCTGTAGAGGGATCTTCAAGATAAACAGGCCAGTCAGGTTGTCAATCAATAGGAGATACACATGGTCCTCTGCTCTGGGATTCGGATTAAACACACTTGTCCTAACACAGACTTCTGCAGCTTCAACTCAATGACAGTCTGTACCATGCAGTGGGTCTCATCGGTATAAAAACAAAGGCAGGGGAAACACCCAATCAGATCAGTGGGATCATTATTTAATGCTGTCACAGTTTACTCAGAATTTACCATCAAGGACACTGAAGCTGTCTCCCATCAATTACTGTACTCCTAACATACGAGTCCTAGAATGTATCACCTGTAGTCGCATCATACTCCTGTCACACCAATTCTCCACATAAATACATACAAAATCATTGTTCAAAAGTCCTAAGTGGTCTGTGTTGAAAACAGAGGCACCATGTTGGAATCAATCTTCCAATTGAATTAGTGTTTGGCAATTGATGGACGTCGGTTGGTGTGGGAATGGGAACCGCTTTTTGGGGGCTCCCCTTGCATGCCTCCCTCTCTGTGATAGTGTGCTCCCAGTGTTGATAGGGTGTGCATCCCAAATGGCACCCTATTCCTTATATAGTGCACTACTTTTGACCAGGGCCTTGTGCCGTGGTCAAAAGTAGTGCACTATAAAAGGGAATACGGTGCGATTTGGGAGGCAGACAGGGCCTGGTAACATGAGTGGCAGCCCCCTTCTCTAAAGGGGAGGAAGGAGTCGTGGTCAGTCAATTGTAAACATAAACATACCCTCAGTTTTTCCCAGAACAGCCTCAATGCAGGATTCATGGTTGTAGAAGTCTAGAGGTCTCTCTGGTGTTTTCCAAACAGCTATCCACCCACTGCAGCCTCCCGGCAGCACTACACTAGAGACTCAATCAAACCATTCATACACTTTTAAAATGAAGTGCTTTGTAACACTAAAACTAGTGGCAACTGAGCTGCCACCACCTTAAAGGAGACAAAACTTTGCTGGAGTATTGAAACACGTGGTTGTCAGGGTATTAGAACAGATTTAAGATGTACTGAAACATTCATCCTGAGGTGTTCTAAAATATGACGTGGTGCAACACCACATAACACCTGGAAAAGGTTGAAAACCCTATGGTGTTTAGAGTCCCGTATAGTGCAGAATTAGGTCCCTCTTTTGGTATTGTTTCCTCTCCAAAAGCTCCCAAAAACTAGGATTGTGTTTTGAATCCTGTCTAGTGCAGAATTAGTTCCATTTTTCTGCAGTTTCCAAATACTGTAAATGGGAGTCCCTCCCCTTAATGTATATTCCCTGCTCTTATATCATGTACTGGTAAACTCCTCATTGGTAATTCCAAAAGGTCAAAGTTTTATGCTCTAACAAAGCACACAAAAGTTGGTCCAGGACAATAATTAATGAGTAAAAAAAAGTATTTGAGAAGTTGTATATTTTATTTGCTAATTATCAAATGACAAAACATGAACAGGTCTTCCAGATGTTTATATTGATAAAGTAAGACAGTTCATAGATCTGTAAGGTTTTTCTCATGTTATTCCTCAAATTCAACTGATATGCCATTATATTTCACATCCATAAAAACAATACTTCAGGCAATGACTGCTAATGTTAGCAGTAGCACACATACAAAACTTGTGCAAAACGCCAGCTAAGAGCTCAATCAAATCAAATTGCATTTGTCACATGCGCTGAATACAACAGTGAAATGATTCATGCGATCCACCGTTCGTCCATTATGCTAATGTTTCTGACCTGAGTCTTTATATTCAGATGATGTTGAATGGAATGGAAGGTTGTTCAGATGAATTGAATCACAATAGAGTTGATCTAGATGATGATGACAGTTCAGTTGGCATTAGTATTCATTGGCTTTAGTTAGGATCAGCCAGCCAGTGGATAGAATAAGTGAATTAAGCAATGCAAATCTAGCAACATGATGACTTAATGTCAAAAGTGGAATGCAATAACTTGTGTTGTGGTAGGCCAAAGCTAGAGCAGGCTAAAATGGCAGTGGCTATGTAGTGTAGCATGTAGGGTATACATCAGAGCAGATACAACTCGTAAATCTAGTAGGCAAACAAGCCAGCAGTATTAACTAAAAAGCAGGCCTTCATTTACCTAAAACACAAGTGCCCGAAAGGTGCAAACAATGACGTGCCAATTAACTTCATGAGGCATCAAGAAAGCTGATCAATGGATCAAAAGGACTGTTTTACTTGGACTATTAGCATTAGCAGCCAAAATGCTACACAAAATAAATGTTCTTATTGAGTGGATTCATTTTTGGTTTCCTTCTTCAATGTGATAACATTGTATACTCACGTATTCATTGACGCATACTTTCTTGGATTTTTGTTGACTAGTTCATCTGAGCATTTGGTGTGCTCTCACCTCTCTGAGTTTGTGAAGTACTTGCCTGTTTTTATACTTGACCATACAGTTTGCTAGAGGGCACACCTGCCACGAATCCCATCTCTCCACCTCCATGCCCCAGACTGGGGGGATTCTGAACAGTACGTCAGTATGTTTGAAGTTAACATTTTGCCTTCAATCATATAAACATTTGTCTTCTGATGTGTTAAGATCCTCACATGGTGTGTGGTTAAATGGGTAAAATTCAAAATCATTTTGGCATTTTTCTGTCCCAACAGTCAGGGGTTCAATTCCTGCTTTTGCCTGTCCAACTTTAACTCCTTCTCTGTCTCTGTCTCCTCCTGTTTCTAATCTGTCTAAACAAAACACAGAAAAAAATGTGTCAGGTAGCCTAGTGGTTAAGAGTGTTGGGGCAGTAGCAGACAGGTTGCTGGTTTGAATCCCAGAGCTGACTAGGTGAAACATGTAACCTTGAGCAATGCACTTAACCCTAATTCCTCTGGATAAGAGCATCTGCTAAATGACTAAAAGGTTCACATCCACCTCCTCACATGAATACCAGTGATGAAGGCCCACTTTATAACTCATGCTACCTCTGCTATAACCTACATAAACATTTTGATTGTAACATTATTTATGATCTCACAAAGTTTCCTGGCAGCTGTAGCCTATAATTACTGCCAAAGTCTGCTCTAAGAAAATGATTCAATTCCGTGTCTTCTTAAGAACATTTACTGAAAATTAAATAATTATTCATAATCAATCAATATTTATGCTATAAACAATTTGCAATTTAAAACCATTTGATTATATGAGAGACACAGTCTGCTAAAACATGACTTTTGTGTTTTGTTGCTGCCTTTTACATGCACTGAAACATCGACAAGTGTTTTCAGAACGCTCTCTTAAAAACACAATTATTTAGAATGAAGAGCCACTTTGGGTGTTTCAGAGTACTTCCATTCTGTTTTGAAATCTATTCAGTGTATCATAACACTTACATTGGGTTTACATTCAAACACCCTCCAGAAACACCAGATTTCTGCTTAGGTGAACTACTTTTCATGGTTTCAGAGTTTTTAGTCTTTCTATTTTAACAGTGCATCCCACTCTGCACAAAAATGGCTTTATTCACCCACCTACCCACTGTGATTACACTGTGTTCGGTTCAATTTCTCACAGCTTTGGGAAACCTCTTAAAATGTGTAGAAGTCACAGTTCAAGTTTCTATGGAAAAATATAATTATGTAACACTGGAATCTGGTTCAGCAAGATGAATGAACAACGGCGGTAAACCTGTCAGTGGTTCTGTTTTTCTCTTCCTCTAGCTCTAGGACACACACATTTACATATTTTTCAACACAGCTTGATAAGCTTATAAATTCTGTATTGAGTCTTGATAATAAAATAGTAGTCACAAAACCAGTCACAAAACCAGGCCTGATGGATGGAGTGTGTTGTGTGTGTTCCCTGCAGTATGCTCTGCCAATAGAATGGAAATCTGACTGTGTCATCGTTCTAGAATATATCTATTTTGTGCTCCGTTCAGACGCGTAAGCTGACCAAGGTGGAGCGGCAGAGGTTCAGCGAGGAGGTGGAGATGCTGAAGGGTCTGCAGCACCCTAACATCGTCCGCTTCTACGACTCCTGGAAGGACAACTCCAAGGGCCTCAAGTGCATCCTTTTGGTCACTGAGCTCATGACCTCAGGCACCCTCAAAACGTGAGCTTGACCTTTCCGCCCCGACCTGGCCTCAATACTCGTTGTAGTAGAGGAGACTGTTGTGCCTGTTTTTCCCTGTTTCCTCTACAATTTTTTCCTCACAAATTCCTAGCGTTTTAATATTTTCTATCTTTTATCATGATCATAGAATCTTCATAGAAAACAAGGATTGATCAAAATAGTTTTCCATGTAGACTTAAAGATGGGTTCCTGATAGTCCTCTCTGATCTGGCCTGTACTGTAGGTAAGGAAGGAGAACAGTTAGTATATGAGCCTCTTTAGGTGATGCATCCTAATATCCTGTGTTTACCTGCAGGTACCTGAAGAGGTTTAAGGAGATGAAGCTGAAGCTACTGCAGCGCTGGAGCCGTCAGATCCTGAAGGGGCTCCACTTCCTCCACACCCGCACCCCTCCCATCATCCACAGGGACCTCAAGTGTGACAACATCTTCATCACCGGCCCCACCGGCTCCGTCAAGATTGGAGATCTGGGCCTGGCCACACTCAAAAGAGCCTCCTTCGCTAAAAGTGTCATTGGTGAGCACAAAGAGCCTATAATTTTTTTTAGTTCTATATGTAATTTTATGTTGGGGAGTGTTTAAGGTCAGGTGTTGTTGCTATGGGGTTCACCCAACTGGGGTCATCAAGTTTTAGGGATTCATTTAAAGTTTTAGTTGTTTCTAGATTATGACCGTTGACGTTGAGTGCCCTTTCTAGATGCTCATTATTAGATCACTCTGCCACAGATTCCTACCCTATGATGCATGTCCAGTGTAATCAAATGTCTGTCCCCTACAGAAGATTTGTTTGTGTAAATCTGTTTGTCGGTGTGTGTGTATGTTTTCTTGTGATTGGTATTGTCTCTCTCCTTTCCTCCAGGTACCCCAGAGTTCATGGCTCCAGAGATGTATGAGGAGAAGTATGATGAGGCTGTGGATGTCTATGCCTTTGGGATGTGTATCCTGGAGATGGCCACATCAGAGTATCCCTACTCCGAGTGCCAGAACGCAGCACAGATCTACCGTAAAGTCACCAGCGTAAGTGGGAATATATGCAATTAGGCAGACCCATTTATCCAAAGCGACGTACAGTAAGAAGTGCATGTATACATTTTCGTATGGGTGGCCCCTCCGGGCTCAAAACTCAACACCCTGGTGGTGCAAATGCAAATGCCATGCTCTACCAACTGAGCCACACAGGACCATAGTCCCACACAGAGTCTCCTCTCTCCTTGCAGTGTTCCTTAATAGCGTAATTGTGCACACGTTTGCTTTCCTTCCCTTGCACAATGGAAGTGACAAAACAACCTTCTGGATGTTCTGCAGATGTAGGATCTTAACTTGGCCTCTATTGTCACATCAAAATAATCATTTTGAGTGTTTAGTCTATAATGTTGCTTGATCGGTGGTTAGGCTATTACCTGGTCAAAATGAGGTTACATGAAAAGTGGAATACTTTAGTATAACCGTGTGTTAGTGTAGGTTTTCAGTTCATTGATGTAAATCACAAAGCTCATCTGCAGCAACAAAATAGTGATCAAATTAAGATCCTACATCTGTAGATTTCTGGATGAAGTTTTGATGTTAGACTCCACTCCTCAGAAACAAAGTGGCCCCACGTGAAATTATAAAAGCACAATTTTTTTAATGTTTTTGTTAAAAATCCAATGCAGTCGTTTTTATCTCAATATCAAATCATTTTTGGGTAACAATTAAGTACCTTGCTATTATTTTTTTCAATTCAAATGGTCAAAAGTAAACAAAAAGAGCTTCTTAGGAAAGAGCAATTTTTCAAGCAAGAATTTTGCTAGGACTGTCCAGGAGTGGTCTAAGCACACACAGTCTGCCAAATATTTCCAGCTGGCAGGCAAACAGTGGAATACATTTCTGAGTGACAGAGTGAGGGTTTTGCATAGGCGCTTTGTTGTGTTTTTTTGTGGGACTGTAGAAAAATACCCGGAACATGAAATAGTGTTATTATATGGTTCCCATGCTTTTAAAATAACGGTTCTGTTCCGGAACAGTATAGATCATTTTCGTTCCCAGTTCTGATTCCGTTCCAAGAAAAATGTTGTTATTTTCCAGTTTTCGGTTCTGTTCCCTGAACTAGCGCAAACTCTGTGGCTACGTCTAAAATGACACCCTATTCCCTATATGGGTCTGGTCAAAGGTAGTGCACTGTATAGGGAATAGGGTGCCATTTGGGCGCATACTACTCTCAAAACGTATTAAAGCAATCCAGAAGTAAGTAACTCGATGAAAGGCCAAGCTTCTCCCTGACCGAGGTGTTTACTACTCAAAGAGGGAGTCAGTAATGACAGGAACCTCTACATTGAGAGCTGTGTTCTTCGGCTTTGGGCTGGAGCATACAAGGTGGTGACGCCACAGTGGGTTTGGGCAGGCGATGGTAGAATGATGTGTTTTGAAAATGACGTCTGCATTCTACACAAACAGCGCCTTTCTCTCTCTCTCTGTCTGTCTGTCTGTCTGTCTGTCTGTCTGTCTGTCTGTCTGTCTGTCTGTCTGTCTGTCTGTCTGTCTGTCTGTCTGTCTGTCTGTCTCTCTCTCTCTCTCTCTCTCTCTCTCTCTCTTTCTTGAGACAGACAGCAGAGCAAACAGAGCCTTGTAGAGGCTGTAGAGTGGGTCTGAGAGAGTGTGTATGGGTCATAAGTGCAGGTTACTGTAGTCGTCTCTGATCGGTCGCCACTCGCCATCCATAAAGTCAATGTTCCATAAACAACTAAAAGGCCCTACTCAGGGGAGTCTGGGGCCTTTACCTGTCAGATTAACTCTGCTAGCCTGAACACGTTTTAAATACTATGTCACGTTTTAACACAATAAAATGTTAGATTCACAAGCAGAGGCATTATGACCACTGTGGAAATAAGCAGTGCATTCGAACAGAGTCAGATCAAAAGAGAATACTCAATTGGTTTGCTTGCTTGTATACTGTCTATTCTTTTGTTAAATTGATAAGCCATAGAGATATTATAATTATAGTGGAGGCCAAATGAAGGGCAGTGTACTTTGTGGTCCATTCTTGTAATCAAGTGTTTGTAAGAGTTGAAGCGATTTAGAGAAAAGGGTCCTTTACAGCTCGATCCTCTGTCTCAGAATAAATAAGCTAACAAGGAAATTGCAGGCCTGTGTCTGCCCCTTCGCAAATCGCAAACATAACAAGTCAACATTGTTGCACAATTGCAACAGTGTATACCAGCTAACCAACCAACAACCTTTATTTACCCAACGGTTTTATTTTAATGTTGGAATAAACATGGGGTAACATTAGGACAGTTGTGATGTTAACCTTGGCTGTTTAAAACACGAGGGGATTTGCTCCATTCTCTTATCAGCGTTGTCTGAGGGAGATTGAAACAGTTGCAGACCCATAATGGACTGCTCACTGCGCTGCACTGATGAGAGACAGAGGTCTGCATTCTTTTTGTAGCCACACTGCCCTTTAAAAGGACAACACTAACACAAACAGAAAAACAGACTCTCTGGTCTGTCCCATTTCCTTGCCCCTCGTCTCTCTCTCTCTCTCTCTCTCTCTCTCTCTCTCTCTCTCTCTCTCTCTCTCTCTCTTTCTCTCTCTCTTTCTCTCCCTCTCTCTCTCTCTCTCTCTCTCTCTCTTTCTCTCTCTCTCTCTCTCTCTCTCTCTCTCTCTCTCGCTCTCTTTCTTTCTTTCTCTCTCTCTCTCTCTCTCTCTCTCTTTCTTTCTCTCTCTCTCTCTCTCTCTCTCTCTCTCTCTCTCTCTCTCTCTCTCTCCCCAATCACTGTTGTGAGTTCACTTATCATGAGGGAGAAATGTCTTGCATGTTTCTGTGAGGTAACATCTGAGAAAGCTATGCATTCTCCTATGTTACTCTTATGTCCCCTAGGTTACCATTGGTTACCATATGTTACCTTACATTTTAAACCAAGCAGATAAATAACCAATGTTAACCAGATTGCTTCTCCTCACAGGGGATGAAACCAGACAGTTTTTACAAAGTCAAGGTCCCAGAGCTCAAAGAGATCATCGAAGGATGTATCCGGATGGACAAAGATGAAAGGTATTGGGCTATTGGGCTTCTCATAATATCCTTACATTACATAAAACATATGAGACATTACACAAATGGTGAAATGAAATTCTGGTCCTTCTGCTAAGAAATCTATATATCAAATCCTTTGGTGTTCAATCAATGTGTCAAATTAAGAGGAATTGATTGAATTTAATAGTTGTATTATTCCTTTACCTCAGGTACACCATCCAGGACCTGCTGGAGCACACGTTCTTCCAGGAGAACAACGGCGTCCATGTTGAGTTGGCTGAGGAGGACGACATGGTGAAGTCAGGCCTGAAGCTGTGGCTCCGGATGGACGACACCAAGAAACTCCACGGGAAGTACAAGGACAACAACGCCATTGAGTTCCTGTTCGAACTCTACAAGGACGTGCCAGAGGAGGTGGCGCAGGAGATGGTGAGCAGCTCACATTTCAAGTTGCAAGTTTATTTGCCATACTGCATGAAATACATACGTTGTACGTCTTACTCAGAGCAGAGCTCTCAGCGGAGCATTGAAAACAGTAAAGGATAAAGCTGAGATTTATATACGGTAAGATTGGTATACTATATCCACTCCCTTTGGTACCACTCATGAGTTGATCTCTGTTTCAGTAATAGGCTGTGTGGGACAGCTCTATGACCTACCAATGTAGGTTGGGTACATTCCCACAACACTTGACCTTCGCAGTTACCTAACATCATGGTCTCTTTTACCTTTACTTCCCCTACATGAATGATTAAAGGGGGGGTTTACAGTTGTGGCTCTCACAAGAGAAGAACCAGTGGAAACAACTAAGGTGTAATACTATAGCTATTATGCAAGTAGGTAGTAGAATCAGCTTACATATTGTTGGAGTGTTGGTGTTGCACCAGGTGAAAACACAGCCATTCTTATATTGAGAGACAAACAAAAAAGTTACACTCACATATCCAGACACTGTATGTATAGATAGCAAACCATAGAGTGGTGATAATGAGTACAGGATGAGTTGAAGAAGGAATATCCTGTATGGATTCTGATGATATATATATTATATTTGCCAGTGGTGGAAAAAGTACCCAATTGTCATACTTGAATAAAAGTAAAGACAACTTAATAGAAAAAGTGGGGAAGTCACCCAGGAAGATACTACTTGAGTAAAAGTCTAAAGGTATTTGGTTTAAAATGTACTTAAGTATCAAAAGTAGAAGTATAAATAATTTCAAATTCCTCATATTAAGCAAACCAGTCGGCACCATTTTCAGACTTTTTTTATTGACTGATAGCCAGGGGCACGTTCCAACACAGACATATTTACAAACAAAGCATTTGTGTTTAGTGACTTGTGTTTAGTGATCCCTGGATGACCAGGGATGTTATCTTGATAAGTGTGTGAATTTGACCATTTTCCTATCCTGCTAAGCAGTCAAAATGTAACGAGTACTTTTGGGTGTCAGGGAAAATGTATAGAGTAAAAAGTACATTATTTTCTTTAGGAGTACAGATACCCCCCAAAACTACTTAAATAGTACTTTAAAGTATTTTTTACTTAAGTACTTTACACCACTGCTATTTGCAACAGACCCCAACCAGCAAACACAAGGAATCTAATACAACATAGTTTATGATTCGATTACAATTGTGGACACACACTGACATATGCTTAGCCCATGAAGTGAAGTGGATCCGGCTGCAGACAGTCTGTCAAGGGCACAGGTCAGCGTTTAATCATCAGCACTAGAAATGTGAGAGGAGAGCGTGGCTCAGGAAGATAGCGGAGGTCAGGGCTTTAATAATATAATGCCTGTCTCTCATACAGGACGCATTACGAAGCAGCTTCTCCTTGGGTGAGTCCCAAATGGCACCCTATTCCCTGTAAGTGCACAACTTTTTTTTTACCAGGACCCACACACTAGGGTGCTATTTGGGACATAGCACTTGTGTCCTCCAGCCCCTTTAGCAGAGGTCACTTTTAATGAGAAGGACCCGGCCTGGCCACCAGCCACAATTCCATACATGTAGCCTTTTCATCAAGATCCCATTTATTATTATCCAGAACTGGGTTTTCCTAACTTGGTCCTGGTGCCCCCCCTGGGTGCACGCTTTTTACCCTAGCACTAAACAGCTAATTCAAATAACCATCTCATCATCAAGCTTAGATTATTTCAATCAGCTGTGTAGTGCTAGGGCAAAAATTAAACATGCATGGGGGGGGTGGGGGTCGGAGGACCGAGTTTGGGAAACCCTGCTCCAGGACATATTAGTTGGGCTATGGGAATCTAACAGCATAATCTGACAAGGTGTTGAGCGAGGGTGAGAGAGGAGGGAGGCAAATGACCAACTTTCGGTACATCCCAAATGGTACCTATTCCCTATATCAGGGGTCCAAACTCATTCCACGGAGGGCTGAGTTTTTGTTTTTTCCTTTCAATGAAGACCTAGACAATCACGTGAGGGGAGTTCCTTACTTATTAGTGACCTTAATTAATTACAAGGGTGGAGCGAAATCCCGCAGACACCGTGCCCTATATAGGAAATAGGGTGCCATTTGGGACGCAGTCCCTGTCTTCCCCGCCGGTCTGAGACTGGAACACTGTGTTCTGAGTTGGACAGGTTTGGATGTAACACCATCCTTTAAAGGTCCACTCTGTGATTTACAGCTGTATCTTTTACATTGATTCTTGAAGAATATCAAAGGGCCTCAGATCAGCCCCTCCATAAATAGACAGCGTCTGCTCAATACATATTGATTATCTACACAGCAAATGACAAGACTAGCATCCTGTCCAGGGGGTGTACAGGTCTACTATTTTAATTTGATCACTGTTGTTGCAGAGGATTTTCCTGCCCAGCAGGAAATGCAAACTTGTAGTGTATTCAAGCTTTAGAAAGGCTTCTAAAGTTTGTAATTTCCCCTTTAAATTGTCAGACTTTAACAAAAAAAAGTTATCAACCCTGCAAGAATGTCAATTTATTATAATCCACATAATAATTAACATGTCCTGTTGCTGCAGGATTATTTTCCTGCTGTGAGAAACTGGTCAAATTAAGATAGCATACGTACAGTGGGGAGAACAAGTATTTGACACAATTTTGCAGGTTTTCCTACTTACAAAGCATCTAGAGGTCTGTAATTTTTTTGTCATAGAGACGGAATGTAAAACAAAAATCCAGAAAATCACATTGTATGATTTTTAAGTAATTAATTAGCATTTTATTGCATGACATAAGTATTATATACATCAGAAAAGCAGAACTTAGTATTTGGTACAGAAACCTTTGTTTGCAATTACAGAGATCATACGTTTCCTGTTGTTCTTGACCAGGTTTGCACACACTGCAGCAGGGATTTTGGCCCATTCCTCCATACAAACCTTCTCCAGATCCTTCAGGTTTCGGGGCTGTCGCTGGGCAATACGGACTTTCAGCTCCCTCCAAAGATTTTCTATTGGGTTCAGGTCTGGAGACTGGCTAGGCCACTCCAGGACCATGAGATGCTTCTTACGGAGCCACTCCCTAGTCGCCCTGTCTGTGTGTTTCGGGTCGTTGTCATGCTGAAAGACCCAGCCACGACCCATCTGCTCTTATTGAGGGAAGGAGGTTGTTTGCCAAGATCTCGCGATACATGGCCCCATCCTTCCTCCCCTCAATACGGTGCAGTCGTCCTGTCTCCTTTGCAGAAAAGCATCCCCAAAGAATGATGTTTCCACCTCCATTCTTCACGGTTGGGATGGTGTTCTTGGGGTTGTACTCATCCCTCTTCTTCCTCCAAACACGGCGAGTGGAGTTTAGACCAAAAAGCTCTATTTTTGTCTCATCAGACCACGTGACCTTCTCCCATTCCTCCTCTGGATCATCCAGATGGTCATTGGCAAACGTCAGACGGGCCTGGACATGAGCTGGCTTGAGCAGGGGGACCTTTCGTGCGCTGCAGGATTTTAATCCATGACAGCGTAGTGTGTTACTAATGGTTTCCTTTGAGACTGTGGTCCCAGCTCTATTCAGGTCATTGACCATGTCCTGCCGTGTTGTTCTGGGCTGATCCCTCACCTTCCTCAGGATCATTGATGCCCCACGAGGTGAAATTTTGCATGGAGCCCCAGACTGAGGGTGATTGACCGTCATCTTGAACCTCTTCCACTTTCTAATAATTGCGCCAACACTTTTGCCTTATCACCAAGCTGCTTGCCTATTGTCCTGTAGCCCATCCCAGCCTTGTGCGGGTCTACAATTTTATCCCTGATGTCCTTACATCGCTCTCTGGTCTTGGCCATTGTGGAGAGGTTGGAGTCTGTTTGATTGAGTGTGTGGACAGGTGTCTTTTATGCAGGTAACGAGTTCAAACAGGTGCAGTTAATACAGGTAATGAGTGGACAACAGGAGGGCTTCTTAAAGAAAAACTAACAGGTCTGCGAGAGCCGGAATTCTTACTGGTTGGTAGGTGATCAAATACTTATGTCATGCAATGAAATGCAAATTAATTACTTAAAAATCATACAATGTGATTTTCTGGATTTTTGTTTTAGATTCCATCTCTCACAGTTGAAGTGTACCTATGATAAAAAATTATAGACCTCTACATGCTTTGTAAGTAGGAAAACCTGCAAATTCAGCAGTGTATCAAATACTTGTTCTCCCCACTGTATATGTGTACTTATGTACATCAAGCTGTCTCATGCTACAGAAACAGGAGGTAGGCTCCTGCCCTATGAGCTTTTCTAAATTTACATTTGAGTAAATCAAGTAGAAGGGTGGATCAAAAACCCGCCGACACACACTCATGCCTTGCTCAAGGGCACATCAACAGATTTTTCACCTAGTCGGTCAGGTTTTTGAACCAGCGTCCTTTCAGTTACTGGCCCAATGCTCTTAACCACTAGGCTACTGGCCACCCACTGGCTCAGACAAGGCATACACAGCTGTGATGAGCTTGTCGTCTTTTCATTTCATGTTGTGTGATGTACAGATATAGGACCTTAATTGGATCACCCTGTTGCACAAAATGTAAAACGTTTGGTTTATTCAAAGTTTTAAAAGGCTTCTGAAGATTCAGAGATTTGATCAACGTAATCTGAAAAATGATCAACGTAATCCACATAATAATTCACATTTCCTGTTGCTGCAGGATTATTTTCATGCTGTAGCAAATGGGCTCAAATTAAGATCCTATATATGTACAGTACAGAACAGCACGGTTAGGAAGTGCATCAGACCTCTATGAGTTATTCTTTTCACAGACAGTGCTGGATCATGGGCCGTGAAAACTTCCCTGTTTGTCACACTATTGTGCCCTGACTTTGATATGTCCTTTCCTTGTCTGTATCCCAGGTGGTGCTGGGCTTCGTGTGCGAGGCTGACTTCAAGCTGGTGGCTAAGGCCATCCGGGACCGTGTCAACGCCATCAAGCGCCAGCGGGAGAAACTGCGCCTCCTTGCAGAGAAGAAGAAGGAGGCCATTGAGGAGGAGCCTGAGCCTGCACTGCAGCCACCCTCCCCGAAAATCAACAGGTCTCCATCAATGTTGGAGACTCCTCAGTGCCCCATCCTCATCCCCACCCCGACCCCCACCCCTGCCCAGAGCCAGGGTCAGACCCCCCCGAACCCTCTGACCCACACTCTGTCCCCTGTCAACAGCTATCTAAACTTGGGCATCAATGCCAGCTTCATCCCTGAACCAGAGGAACCAGAGGCAGACCAGCATCAGCACTTCCAGGTCCACCACACCAGCTGCTCCTCAGCCAACTGTAAGACCACTTAACTTAACCTTCAGCTGATTTCGGCTGTGTCTGCATCCCTAATGGCATCGTAGTCCCTATATAGTGCACTACTTTTGACCAGGGTCCATAGTAGTGGACTTTATAGGGAATAGGGTGCCATTTGAGACACAGATTAGACTGTATCACATGTCACAGTCTCACTGGTCAACAAGGTCTATTGTCAACCTTGACACCGGGTGTGGAATTTTAGTAGCCCTCTGAGGTTATAAAAGCAATGTCCATTATGGCAGTATTTGGCAGTATTTGTTGATTTCGTAACTGTTGTTGTGCTGAATGGCCCTGACTAGGCCCTGAGAGAATGAAATGTGAGCCTGAGGATAACTTAATTATTCAGTCCTAGATGGTCTTTCCTCTCCAGTCGAGTGTGTGTGCGTGTGTGTGTGTGTGTGTGTGCGTGTGCACGTGCGTACGTGTGATTATCCTCAAATGTTTTCTAGTGACCAGCAGGAAGACTATTAAAACTCTCTTTGACTGCAGGTCTCAAATAATTCAGGTTAATCTAGTTTAAATATTGGAGCTGCATTCTTCCACATTTGTCATTGTGTACTCACCATGGTGTTAATCAATAGTGAATCCTCTGAGTCCTCTCCGTGTGTGCACACTACTCAAAAATGCTGGGTTAAAAACAACCCAATTTGGGTTATTTGGTAAACCAGCAGTGGGTAAATATTGGACAGAACACAGGCTGGGTTATTTTGACTCAGCCATTTGGGTTACGTGAATAACCCAACATGTTGGGTTGTTGGGATTGCCCAAACATGGGTTAATTTAACCATCAATTGGGTTTTTATTCACTTTCATTCTGGGTTGAATGTAATCCATAGGTTATTTTCAGGAGGCCTGGCCCATAAGTGGTGTGGCTTTCATGTTCTTTTTGGCCAGTCATGAGAGTATGAGTGTAAATGTAATTCCTGTTAATTATGTTAAGTTTGTACCCTGAACAAAAATATAAACACAACATGCAACAATTTCAAAGATTTTACTGAGTTACAGTTCATATAAGGAAATCAGTCAATTGAAATAAATAAATTAGGCCATAATCTATGGATTTCACATGACTTGGTCACAGATACCTTAAAAATGGCAGGGGCGTGGACCAGAAAAACAATCAGTATCTTGTGTGACCACTATTTGCCTCATTCAGTATGACACATCTCCTTTGCATAGAGTTGATCAGGCTGTTGGTTGGGTTGTAACCTGTGGAATGTTGTCCCACTCCTCTTCAATGGCTGTGCGCATTTGCTTGATATTGGCGGGAACTGGAACACGCTGTCGTGCACGTCGATCCAGAACATCCCAAACATGCTCAATGGGTGACATGTCTGGTGAGTATGCAGGCCATGGAAGAACTGGGACATTTTCATCTTCCAGGAATTGCGTACAGATTCTTGCGACATGGGGCTGTGCATAATAATGCTGAAGCATAAGGTGATGGCGGCAGATGAATGGAACGATAATGGGCCTCAGGATCTCGTCACACTATCTCTGTGCATTCAAATTGCAATTGATAAAATGCACAGCCCATATCCTAACCCCACCGCCAACATGGGGCATTCTGTTCATAACTTTGATTTCAGAAAACCACTCGCCCACACGACTCCATAAATGCTGTCTGCCATCTGCCAGGTACAGTTAAAACCGGGATTCATCTGTGAAGAGCAGCGTGCCAGTCGCCATCATAGGTGAGCATTTGTCTACTGAAGACAGTTACGACGCCGAACTGCAGTCAGGTCAAGACCCTGGTGTGAATGACGAGCACGCAGATGAGCTTCCCTGAGACGGTTTCTGACAGTTTTTGCAGAAATTCTTCTGTTGTGGAAACCCATAGTTTCAACAGCTGTCCGGACTCAGGTGAAGATGCCGGATGTGAAGGTCCTGGGCTGGTTACACGTGGTCTGAGGTTGTGAGGCCGGTTGGACGTACTGCCAAATTCTCTAAAACGACATTGGAGGTGGCTTATTGTGGAGAAATTAACATTACATTCTCTGGTAACAGCTCTGGGGACATTCCTGCAGTCAGCATGCCAATTGCACGCTCCCTCAAAACTTGAGACATCTGTGGCATTGTGTTGCGTGACAAAACTGCACACTTTAAAGTGGCCTTTGATTGTCCCCAGCACAAGGTGCCCCTGTGTAATGAGCATGCTGTTTAATCAGCTTCTTGATATGCCACACCTATCAGGTGCATGGATTATCTTGACAAAGAAGAAATGCTCACTAACAGGGATGACAACAAATTGGAGCACAACATTTGACAGAAATACGCTTTTTGTGCATCTGGAACATTTCTGGGATCTTTTATTTCAGCTCATGAAACATGGGACCAACATTTTACATATTGCATTTAAATTTTTGTTCAATGTAAAATCATTAAACATTATTATGTATATATTGTAACAAAGTGGTAACTATCCCAACACTGGGATATGCATAGGCTTTTGTGGAACTCATGCACTTATGTAAGCCTCATTAACACTACAAAAGTGCCAGTTGTTCAACCTTAAAGGGGCAATCAGCAGTTGCTACATCCATTTTTGGACTTAAATAATGACATGCACCCATTGATTCTTGAAGGATTTAACTTAGAAATGCCTCATGAGCTTAGTTCAACAGTCGTACTCCATCAGAACCCAAAATGTAAGCTTGTTTTGCTACAATGTTTGTAAACAAAGTAAATGTAAACAAACAATGGTTAAAACTTTTGATAACTTTAACTAGGACTGACCATCCATGATATCAAAAGTTTTAACCAGAATTTGAGAGTTGTTACATTTCTCCAGCCCCATCCCTCAGCATTTTACCCACAATCAACAACCCAACCTTTCTGTTTTAAAAGAGAACAATCCAAATAAGTGACCCTATGCCTGCAACCCAGCAGTTGGGTCATCCAAATAACCCAGCATTTTTTAGAGTGTGTATGCGTGCATGCGTCTGTATGTGTGTGTATGTGCTTGAATGAGTTATTTTGTGTGCGCGTGCGTGTGTGTGTGTCAGTGAGTAAAGGGGATGCGGTCGTGCCTGGTCAGTCACATGCTCATGTTTCATGTGTTTGTTGTAACAGCTGACTGTGAGACAGACGGCTATCTCAGCTCCTCTGGCCTCCAGGACCCCCTGGAGACAGCGGTCAGCCTCAAAGGGTCAACCCTCAACGGGACTGGGACTACCTCCCTCAATGGACACCCTCACCACCACCCCATCCCAGCCCTTCGCTTTCCCTCTGTGAGTGAACGGGACAAATAGTGAGCTAGTTATCCAAGTGTAAGAGTAGTCGAGAGGCTATGACTAGCAACTCTACCTCAACTGTCCCTGCTTATTTTTGAATTACCTTTATTCACTATGTTTCTGTGACTGTTGCCTTATGCTTAATTGTGCCCTCTCCTTTTCCCGTTTGTAGAGTATTGCAGTATTGGGTAATACGGAGCATGGACACTCTGGAGGACACCCTCCCAGCGGCTTCACCTCACCTGTGGACAGGTACTCTCCTCAGCCTCTTCCCTAGAATAAATACTTTGTCTATTTTTATTAGAAAGAGACATTCATCTCCTGCCATTCCCATCACCCCCAGACACACACACGTACACACACGCACATGCACACACTCGCTGAGAGGCACAGGGTCAGTCAGTGCTGCGTTCCTTGATCTGTTTTTGGATGTGCTTCCAACAGCAGTGGAATAGACAAACAGACCCCCAGTTGCCAAGTTCCTACTGGACCCTCTAACCTCTAGGCTTCCTATGCCTCTGTACACATCTGTGTGTCTGAATAGCAGACTGATCTGGGGGAAACAACAGCCTCTCCCCAGTATAGTGTTTGAAGCACAATGGACTTTGAGGTTTCTGTCTGTTTTACTTTAGTATCAGATGTTTCTGGCTAGGGGGTGATTGTGTGTGCGTGCGTGCGTGAATGCGTGCATGTGTGTGTGTTGTCATCTGGTGCCCATTCTGTCTAAGGTATTTTGTGTTCCAAAACATCTTCAGCATGCACTACTTATGATTCTATACATATCAATTAGAAAGATGATACTTTGGGAAAGTACAGTTAGTCACTAACTGTCACTAACTGCAAAAACACTACTTAAAAACTGAAACCCAACACCAACACATAAAACCAAACAAGTATGTCATATACAAGAAGAATGTAAACAAAAACATTTCCATTTCCCCATTACGTCCATCCTGAGTGGGTGAACAACCAGTTTTGTCCACCGTGAACTGAAGTTCCCCAAAAGTACTTCAGATTTTAGAGAATGGTTAGAAAGCTCAGTGGAACCTGCCAACCAGTAGAGTGTCTGTCTGTAAATCTTTGCTGAAGTAGTGGATGGAGGGAGGGATAAATCAGGGACCACGGCACTAAGCGACCCAGAGGACTGAATTTAAGCTTTTTAAAATGTACTGCATGTCCCAGGCTGTGCAACTTTCACTTTTTCATAATATAAATACTACACTGCTGAACAGAATATGTGGATTTGTTGTTCCTTTACTATGACTGTGTACTTGTTTTCTATAGGAGATTTGTCCCAACTGCTGTAGTAGTTAATATATCCTCACGTTGGGCTTCATTTGGCATATATATTTGGCATGTATAACAGTCTAGCTCTGTTTCTGACCTAAAACTTGACAGGTGGTTATTTCTATTTCCTCCTAATAGCATAGCATGTATTAACTCATAAATGTTACGGCGGTTATGACAGAAATTCACTAACACACCAATCATCTTCACAGCTACGCCTCCAACATGATCTCGGGTTTGAGTGACGGCTATGAGGGCCTATCAGAGAGGAGCGGCAAGACTGCTGCCAGGCGCACGGCTGGCAAGCTGTTCCGGAGAAGGGCCCGTTCAAGACTGCGCATCACTGGGGTAAAACAAATCAATCAATTAATCAATCAAGACTATTCTATACAAGTCCACCGTGAACTGAAGTGATTGTCAAGTCTAATTGTCAAGTCCACAGTTAGGGCCCATCCCAAATGGCACCCTATTCCCTATATAGTGGAGGAATAGGGTACCAATGGGGTGTCATTTGGATATGCATACTTTGCAGTGTTTAATAATTTAGCAGCGGCGTCCAATAAATTGTCGCCACCACTCAAAATAATATGATTACATTTCATTATTTTTGGGGGATATTCTGCCGAGACACGCTTTTAAGCATTTTATGCATTTCTTTTTCAATGATTCAGCCTATTTATTCAAAGCCCCTATGCTGCATCAGTTGATATAATATCTAGCTATCTAGGTATACAATATAATGTCAATATAATTACATTTTCATTCATTTTGGGGTAGAATGTCCTTTAAAAAGTAACCAGAAGTGACATTATCACAGTCGTTTTACAAAAAAAAACGTGGTTATTCAGTTTATGTTATCATCTTAGAGGTTATGCTGTTAGTACAGTATGCTCTTCCTCCACCTGCCATGTCTCTTGTGACCAGAACACCTGCGGAAGCAGAAACAAACATTTACATTTGAGTCATTTACCAGACACTCTTATCCATACATTTTTGTACTGGTCCCCTGTGAGAATCAAACCTACAACCCTGGTGATGCAAGCAGTAGGTACATATACAGTGGGGCAAACAAGTATTTAGTCAGCCACCAATTGTGCAAGTTCTACCACTTAAAAAGATGAGAGAGGCCTGTAATTTTCATCATAGGTACACTTCGACTATGACAGACAAAATGAGAAAAAAAATCCAGAAAATCACATTGTAGGATTTTTAATGAATTTATTTGCAAATTATGGTGGAAAATAAGTATTTGGTCAATAACAAAAGTTTATCTCAATACTTTGTTATATACCCTTTATTGGCAATGACAGAGGTCAAACGTTTTCTGTAAGTCTTCACAAGGTTTTCACACACTGTTGCTGGTATTTTGGCCCATTCCTCCATGCAGATCTCCTCTAGAGCAGTGATGTTTTGGGGCTGTTGCTGGGCAACACGGACTTTCAACTCCCTCCAAAGATTTTCTATGGGGTTGAGATCTGGACACTGGCTAGGCCACTCCAGGACCTTGAAATGCTTCTTTCGAAGCCACTCCTTCGTTGCCCGGGCGGTGTGTTTGGGATCATTGTCATGCTGAAAGACCCAGCCATGTTTCATCTTCAATGCCCTTGCTGATGGAAGGAGGTTTTCACTTAAAATCTCATAATACATGGCCCCATTCATTCTTTCCTTTACACGGATCAGTCGTCCTGGTCCCTTTGCAGAAAAACAGCCCCAAAGCATGATGTTTCCACCCCCATGCTTCACAGTAGGTATGGTGTTCTTTGGATGCAACTTTATTTTGGCTTCATCTGACCATATGACATTCTCCCAATCTTCTTCTGGATCATCCAAATGCTCTCTAGCAAACTTCAGACAGGCCTGGACATGTACTGGCTTAAGCAGGGTGACACGTCTGGCACTGCAGGATTTGAGTCCCTGGCGGCGTAGTGTGTTACTGATGGTAGGCTTTGTTACTTTGGTCCCAGCTCTCTGCAGGTCATTCACTAGGTCCCCCCTAGTGTGGTTCTGGGATTTTTGCTCACTATTCTTGTGATCATTTTGACCCCACGGGGTGAGATCTCGCATGGAGCCCCAGATCGAGGGAGATTATCAGTGGTCTTGTATGTCTTCCATTTCCTAATAATTGCTCCCACAGTTGATTTCTTCAAAGCAAGCTGATTACCTATTGCAGATTCAGTCTTCCCAGCCTGGTGCAGGTCTACAATTTTGTTTATCGTGTCCTTTGACAGCTCTTTGGTCTTGGCCATAGTGGAGTTTGTAGTGTGACTGTTTGAAGTTGTGGACAGGTGTCTTTTATACTGATAATAAGTTCAAACAGGTGCCATTAATACAGGTAACGAGTGGAGGACAGAGGAGCCTCTTAAAGAAGAAGTTACAGGTCTGTGAGAGCCAGAAATCTTGCTAGTTTGTAGGTGACCAAATAATTATTTTCCACCATAATTTGCAAATAAATTCATAAAAAATCCTACAATGTGATTTTCTGGATTTTTTCCTTCATTTTGTCCGTCATAGTTGAAGTGTACCTATGATGAAAATTACAGGCCTCTCTCATCTTTTTAAGTGGGAGAACTTGCACAATTGGTGGCTGACTAAATCGTTTTTTGCCCCACTGTATGCATACGCACGCACGCACACACACACACGCATGCACACACACACACACACACACACACACACACACACACACACACACACACACACACACACACACACACACACACATATGCACACACACACATATGCACACACACACACACACACACACACACACACACACACACACACACACACACACACACACACACACACACACACACACACACACACACACACACACACACACACACACACACACACTGAGAGTGCTTTATCTTTGTTCTACTGCTACCCCAGTGTCTTTATATTCTATGTAACATAAACAAACTAACACTGGTGGACGGTGTTTCTATGTGCAGCTCTCTGACAAAGACGACCGGGTGGTAGAGTGTCAGCTGCAGACTCACAATGACAAGATGGTTACCTTCAAGTTCGACCTGGACGGAGACAACCCAGAGGACATTGCAGCTGTCATGGTTTGTTGTCACCTCTAGGGTGTGAATAGCCTTAGGTCATTTAGGGATTTATTTAATGACAGCCCATACTATTATCTCCGTGTTAAAGACTCATTATGCTGAAGGAAGAGCCTATAAACGCAGGAGAAATGAAGCACTATCAGCTTATCTTATTGATACTCCTATCTACTTCTATCTCACACACCAGCACAGACTCTACGTCCCACTTCCAGTTAAAACACTCTTGTGTTTCTGTGTCATATAGATTTATCTTGGTTAGGGGGGTGTGAGGCAAGAAGATAAGCAGTTTACACACGTGCCATTTTAGTTTACATGTGTGTGTCTCATTTGATTTTGATTACGAACTTGGGGAGGTTCTGGCGTAGAGATACACAAAGTACGTAGGCATGATGAGGTAGTGGTATTTTCAGCTTCTGTTGGTGGTAGATTCCAGAACTTTGTGTTCACTGAGTGTTCTGTTTATTCCGATTCTGAATGAAACACAGTGAGCTTTTGTTTAGGCCAGTCTTGGCACAGAGCTGGTCAGGTCTCATAAATGCCCCTATTAGTGCAGCACACCAGCACTATACAAGCTGAATTAAGACATACTGACAGGAGAGCCAGCTCATTCACCACACCTCACCACACCTCACCACACCACACCCCACCACCCAACCCACAATTCACAGAATCTGCACAACATAGACTCAGACTGCTTCAACAAATTAGCATACTATGAAGGTTGGACAAGAAGCCACTTATGACTCAATACACAATACCTGAAGATGGAAGGACAGATGGATGGACGGAAGGATGGACAAAGAGACAGACAGGCATGCAGACAGGCAGGCAGGCAGGCAGGCAGGCAGACAAACAGACATATGTTATCAATGTGTTATTATTAGGTGATTAATGTCATAAAAATGTTGTTATTCATATGTTATTAATGTGTTAATTGCGTCTGTATTTTCCAGGTTCACAATGAGTTCATCCTGCCAGCGGAGAAGGAGGGGTTTATCCAACGCATAGGTGACATCATCAAGAGGGCAGAGGCTCTGATGAAGGAGCATAAGGTCCACGTGGGTGTCGGCCACGGAGCACCACGCCCACAACACCACAACGGGGTCAACTCACTATCCGCGTCCCAGGTAAGTACCACTACTAGTACCAGTACCAATACCAGAAATAGTAACAGTACCAATACCAGCTCTGGGTTCCCACATCATCAAAACCATTCACTGACTTTCAAATATTCACAGACTCTGTGTCATCATGGTATGTACTACTAGCTATGTGATTATATATTGAGGAGGAATTGTATGTGAATTGGGTGTGAATCCAATTGTGGAGGATCTTTTAATTTCCTTTTGCGGTCAATGCATAGGGAGCTATAGTGAGCTATAGGGAGCTTTAGGGAGATGTATGGAGCATTAGCAAGCTATAGGGAGCTTTACGGAGCTATGGGGATCTATGGGGAGCTATGGGGAGCTTTAAGGAGCCATAGTGAGCTATAGGGCGCTATAGGGAGCTTTAGGGAGAGATATGGAGCATTCGTGAGCGATAGGGAGCTTTAAGAAGCTTTGGGGAGCTATGGGGAGCTTTAGGGTGATATATGGAGCATTAGCGAGCTATAGGGAGCTTTAAGGTGATTTATGGAGCTATAGAGAGATTTATGGAGCTATAGGGAGCTCTAAGGAGCTATAGGGCGCTATGGGGATAAATATGGAGCATTTGGGATCATTAGGGAGCTATAGGTAGCTATGTGGAGCTTTAGGGAACTATGGGGAGCTTTGCAGAGCTATGGGGAGATTTGGGGAGCTATATGGAGCTTTAGTGAGCTATAGGGAGCTTTATGGAGCTATAGGAAGCTATATGGAGCTATAGGGAGTTATGGAGCTATAGGGAGCTATAGGGAGTTATGGAGCTATAGGGAGCTATAGGGAGTTATGGAGCTATAGGGAGTTATGGAGCTTTAGGGAGCTATAGGGTGCTATAGGGAGGTTTATTGAGCTATAGGGAGCTTTATGGAGTTATAGGGAGCTTTATGGAGTTATAGGGAGATTTATGGAGCTATAGGGAGCTTTATGGAGTTATAGGGAGCTTTATGGAGTTATAGAGAGCTTTATGGAGTTATATGGAGCTCTATGGAGTTATAGGGAGCTTTATGGAGTTATAGGGAGCTTTATGGAGCTATAGGGAGCTTTATGGATTTATAGAGAGCTTAATGGAGCTATAGGGAGCTTTATGGAGCTATAGGGAGCTTTATGGAGTTATAGGGAGCTTTATGGAGTTATAGGGAGCTTTATGGCGCTATAGGGAGCTTTATGGAGCTTTACGGAGCTATAGGGAGCTTTATGGAGTTTAGGGAGCTTTATGGCGCTATAGGGAGCTTTATGGAGCTATAGGGAGCTTTATGGCGCTATAGGGAGCTTTACGGAGCTATAGGGAGCTATAGTGAGCTATAGGGAGCTAAGGCTATGTAATAAAGTCATACAGTGAGGGGTCATTTGTATGGTATACATTACATTATTTTAAAAACAATGCCCCCAGCTGTGCTTATCCTGGGCAGGTCATAAATATAGTAGAAGAGTGTGTTTAGTTGGGGCCTAGTGGGGAAAATGCCTAAGACAGATGTGGGTTAAGGAGTAATGGAGAAGGTGTGCTCAGAAGAAAAGCAACTGGAGTAATACTGTAATCAGGACATGGTGGTACTAAAAAGCTCTTAAACCCCCTTATAAATCCTATGACGTCATTAGTGGAAGTGCACCACCATGCCTAGGGTGTGTACACTAAATCAAATCACATTTTATTTGTCACATGCTTCGTAAACAACAGGTATAGACTAACAGTGAAATGCTTACTTACCAAAAATGCAGAAAGAAAAATGTAAAAAGAATATAAAGATAAAAACACAAGGAATAAAATACACAATGAGTAACGATAACTTGGCTATATACACAGGGTACCAGTACTGAGTCGATGTGCAGGGGTACGAGGTCATTGAGGTAGATATGTACATATAGGTAGGGGTAAAGTGAATAGGTAACAGGATAGATAATAAGCAGTAGCAGCAGGGTATGTGATGAGTCAAAATAGTTAGTGCAATGCAGCTAATCCAGGTAGCTATTTGGTTAACTATTTAACTAACTATTTAACAGTCTTATGGCCTGGGGGGGTAGAAGCTGTTCAGGGTCCTGTTGGTTCCAGACTTGGTGCAATGGTACTGCTTGCCGTGCGGTAGCACAGAGAACAGTCTATGACTAGAGTCCAGCTCTAGATAATATAACTAGACCATTATTTAGGTTCAGGGTGGTTTGCTGAGAAAGGGTGTATCGGCCCTGGTCAAAAGTAGTGCACTATAATGGGAATATAGTGCCATTTGGGACGCACATGTACCTAGATAGGGGCAGCCAGGAGAGAAGAGTCTGTACTGCCAGGACATGTTCCTATCCTCAGAACACAACCAGCCTGCTGTGCTGAGCCTTCCAGTAAACGGATCTAGGAGAACAGTGAAGAACAATGTGTTGTTTCATGTGGGTCGGGAGGACCGGTAACTCCTCCTCCTCCTACATGCACACACACACACACACACACACACACACACACACACACACACACACACACACACACACACACACACACACACACACACACACACACACACACACACACATACATACACACATACATATACATACATACATACATACACACACACACACACACACACACACACACACACACACACACACACTACCCCCTAGGTACATAATTACCTCAGGCTGTCCTGGAAATCTCTCATTCCTGGCTCCGGACCAGGACTTGATTGAAAACAGGCTGCTAACCCGACCACATCTCTAACTAGGAACCCCTATGGTCTTATACGTTTCTGGGCTAATTGTGTCCCACGTAATCCCCGGGCCTCTTCCCCTTAAAAACATAGAAAATGAGTTCCGTCTGAGAGAATGTAACCACAACTCTAGAACTTGTCTGTCTCTGTCCTGATTGTGTACCACGGTTATGGTTTAGGTTAGAGGCATATCTGCATGTATTATTCTATTCTTAACAACATCTCAGATGGGTTCTGAGAAGTTATTTGTATATAGAAAACTCCTCATGGAGGACAAGAACCGAAGTGTACCTCTGGACATTTATGTCTTTGCCTAGTCGTTACTGCATGTTCGCGTGACCAGTCATTACACTGCAGTAATTCAAGGAAATAAAATAGAGCTGTGACTCTAGAGGGTTTGTTTCCTGTTTAGGAGGGTTTAGAGTTAGTTTTTCGTTCAGATTATGGTGGTAGAACACTAAATAGATGTTAATGGTTGCCTTAATGAGTCCTTATTAAAATGGATCGTATCATTAAAATTACCCTGGCTAAATGCAACTGACTTCTCAACAACAAACCCCTTGGGAAGACCAATGATAAATGCAGTGTATGAAGTAATACTGTATCATGAATATAATAACGGTGTATATCTGTGTCCTCTATTCCAGCCTAATCTTCACAGTCACATTCTGGAGCGGACACACTCTTCCTACTCTCTACCTGGTAAAATGTCTAAACCTTAATCTTCTGAACTTCCTTTTCTACTGCTTGGTCTTTGTTATATTTCTGGGCCTCACTTGGCCTATGTATGTTATATTGGGTTTGCATGGCAAATAGACCTGCATGTGTCTGTCTCTATAAGTTTCCTTAATTTTGTTGCCGGTGAACATGTCCATTTCAATGACTGAGACTGACTGTGTCTGTCTGTTCTCTCAGACTTCAGCATGGCTGGCCCCAGTGTAGGGGTATGTGACTCTCCCTCAGGGCCCACTGGTGGAGGAGACTTCTTCAGCCCAGCAGACATGACTTCACCTGCAGGGAGACCTCTATTACGCTCCCAGTCTTTCCAAAACGCCCCAGGTACTGTATTGTAAGGACCCACCTCTCCTCTTCTTCCTCCTCCCCATGGTCCCATGTGAAGAGGCATTGTTTACTCTTCACAGAGAGAAAACTGTTGTAAGCTGAGGTTACTTCACAAA
Source organism: Oncorhynchus mykiss (assembly GCF_013265735.2). Classification (NCBI taxonomy): domain Eukaryota; kingdom Metazoa; phylum Chordata; class Actinopteri; order Salmoniformes; family Salmonidae; genus Oncorhynchus; species Oncorhynchus mykiss. Next base: position 26,663,423 of record NC_048584.1, on the reverse strand, counting down.
TGGCACCCTGTTACCTCCAAGGCACTACTACCAGAGCCTGGTCAAAAGTAGTGCACTATTATGGGAATAGGATGCCATTTGGGATGCAGACAGGGATTTGTTTGGAATTAGAACATCAATGGAGTGAGGAAGGACTTTTTTTTGACATTTGAAGAGTCTGAAATTGAAAACGTGTGTATTCATCACAAGTCTTTAGTTTAGTTGAGAACCCTACAGTGGAGACTAGCCAGAGATATTGATAACTCTTCAGGGACTTTTCAGGACGCCATAACATTCTTCATTCATTGATTTGACATTTAATTCAACAATGGCTCTACAGTTATGGACCAACACGACTCCCGACACTGAAGTAAACAAGCCACTAACATGTCAATGTGATGGAAATATACTGTAGGTTAGGCAACTATAAATGTGGCGGAGAGCCAAAAGGCATTGCGAAACCGGACTGTGCTGGGGCTGTGTCCAGCAGAGAATAGAGACAACTGGGGAGGGAGGGAGATATACTTCCTTCAGATGGCCACCAAGTCTTTAGCTAGTGGGGTTGGAGGGGCAGTTGTATGTTCTTTAATTGAAGTCAAATGCTTCCTTCTCTTGCGGTGGGAGTTTTGGAGGAGACTTTCTTGAAAAGTGTGTGTGTGTGTGTGTGTGTGCTGGCAAACAGATGTTGCAGAGAATCATACTGTAGTACAAGTTAGGCCAGAAAAGCTTATGCTTCACAGTGAGAGCATTCACATCTCAAAAAGAGGCTAAAAGCGCTCTTCAAGTGAAGTAATTACCCAAGAGGCCCTAGGGCACGGCCGGCGCCGCACCACTGAGGCACAGACCTGGGGTGTGAGGTGCAGGGATGGTTAGTCAGAGCCATGCAAATCTCCTGACAATACCAAGAAAGGGGTCTGAGGAGGGAGGGGTTTTATGACGGTGTTGGGCCCGGTTTGTGTTCTTCTCTGCCAAGATCAGGATGAGTCCCAAATGGCACTCTATTCCCAAAATAGTGTGTTACTTTGACAAGGGCAAATAGGGTGCCATTTGGGATGCATACATAACAGCGCATGCCCCTACATACAACCAACCGCTCCGGCTATCAGGGCCTTTATGCAATGAAATCATCATCCGAGCTCTCTTAAACAGGGATTTTGTTAGACAAAACCCTACCATGGAAACCATCTTTATACCGCACATGAGGAATTTATTTTCTAAATGTCTGATGTCACTTGGCAGTGGGGCGGAAGGAACGACAAGACAATCCAAAATCTGAGAGAGAGATGGAGCAATAATATAATTGACTCTTTTACAACCTAGGGGATTCTGCTAGTAAATGTCTCTCGAGACGTTGGCATAAGGGTTTGTGTGAGGACACTGTAAAGAACCCATTAAGGTTTTGTAAGGCGTTCCTTTTACATAAGTGGTGTTTCTGAGTTAGGTAATGTTATGTTGTTTTGTGTCTACCAATCAGTCACCACACATGAAGTTCCCTCTCAGGAAATAAAAGTTTTGAATGAAATAATAATAACTAACATGTATTGTTATGTTTTGTTTCTATGTTCCAGGTTCTCCTCACTACTACTACCACCACCCAGCCTCCATGTACTCCTCAGAGCCCCCCCAGCAGCAGCAACACCAGCAGTACTACCACATGCCCCCCTTCATGGGCCACACACACTTCCCCTTCCCCTACCCAGTGAACCCCGGTGCCCCCAAACCAGCGGGGTCCCATCCTTCCCTCACACGGGTCGCCAGCAACCCCACGTTCCCCTCCGTCCTCTCCCCAGCCCCAGGCTCCCCCGGCGGCCCCCACTCTGATGCTCCGAGCCCCTCTGAGTACAGTGGTGAGGGGAACCCCCTGACCCTCCCTCCTCACCCCCAGAACCCCAACATGTGGCCCTCCCACACACAGCCCCTCTTCTCCCTGGCCAACGTAATCTCCATGGCAATGAGCATGGCTCACTCCTTCATCCCTGCCAACAGCCTGGCTAACCAGGGGATGCCCTCTATAGCAGGCTTCCACCCCCAGCTAACCCACCCTCAGTCGGTCTACTCGTCCGTCTACTCCCCCCACTACCAGACTGCTCCAGTGGAGCTCCCTTACACCCAGGGTGGGACGCCTGGCCAAGGGCAGCAACACAGTGTCTACCAGGGCCCAGACACTCCACCACAGATGCAGAGGGATGGCTCAGTGTCTGTGTACTCACAAAATGGACACCCCGGCTGGCAGCATAATCACATATCTCCCCCCACGATGGGCTACAACAGCCCACAGATGGTATCACAGCAAGCAGCATCCAGCCCTCTATGCCATTTACAGAATAGTTCCCAGGGGTCCATGGTTCCTCAGGACCAGTCTGATGTGTCCAGCTGTGCGTCAGGGTCTGATCTGTCCCCTTCGTCCCCAGACAGCCCGGAGAGCACAGTAAGCTACCAACCAGCCCATACATGACTGTCTGACAGTGAGAAGTAATGCCATTCTGACAAGTATTGTCCCCCCTCCCCCTTCTCTTTTCCCAAGTTATCATCGTTCAGCTCAACCACACCAATGTCGAGACCTATGGTGCCTGAGATGAACGCCAGTGCTCCCAAGCCCAGACTATCCCCCAGTTACACAGGTAAGATTCACAGTGACTTTCCCCTCTCTACTTCTACACTAGCTGTATTCTGTATTGTACCGGCCCTTACCTAAGCTTACTGTTGATCAGTTGATGGTAGGAGATGGGTTGGGGAGGATGCTGGCAGACCTATGTTGCTTCTGTTAGCACACTAAACAAATGCAGAGTACACACTCCAGAAACACACACACATACAAAAACACACACACTCCAGACATACACAGACACTCAACGAGGCCTGTTTTATGTTGTATTTGGTCTAAATAAGGCCTGATGACTGTGTTAGGGCCAATTGGCTCTTCCTGTTGTTTTCAGTTCTGTTTTGTGTTTTATCCTGTCCACATCAGTGTTTGGTGACATTATCACCTATAAGCACTAGCAGTGCCTCGGGATCTGTTGCGTAACCACATGTCTGGATGGAATGTTCCATTGAATAAGGGACCAATAGGTAGGTGTGATAATACCCCGCCTACCAGTATTGACCAGTTAGAACCCACTGGGTACAGACGTCAATTCAACGTCTATTCCACATTGGTTGAACGTAATTTCATTGAAATTACGTGGAAACAACGTTGATTCAACCAGTGTGTAACCAGTGGGAAGCTTTGCCCAGCAGAAATGACCAATCAGAAGGCTTCCACGCTCGTTACAGGCCTCTCCTCCCACATCCTCCCCACCTGTCTGTGTTCACACCCCCACCCCAACCAGCTCCAGTACCCGAGCAACCCAACCCAGACCATTTCGCTCAACAGACTGACAGAACAGGCTCTGTTTTTGAGAAATCCCAGGGCCACATTCAGCAGAAAATAATTGTTTTCCAACCGTGTAGAGTAGTTACACCTAGTTAGTGCCAGACCTCCGCTAGCTCTTGCTTCCCACCCATTTATGGCACCATGAACACAACCAGATGTTGGCAGTAGATATGGCAGTTGGATTGCTTTTTCTGACAGAAAGTTATGAAACTAAGGCCAGGATTCTATCCGATCCCTGGTAGATCCACGTAACAGCACGCTTGACATTTAAAGTACATTTCAGATTGAGATGACATTATGCATTTGAATCAATTTGAAAGTACGAGTCAATGTCAATGGAAAATTATATCACTACTGGAACAGAATGTAAACACAAACTGCAGATTGTGAAAAATTATAATTATCACTGTGTTGATATTAATCATAAACCTCCTCCACCACACAGATCCCCCGCCTTCTGCCGTCACAGTGGGTCGTTTCCAGGTCACCCCTAGCATGGAGATCCCTGTGCCTGCTGCACCAGATGGACAAGGCTCTAACCCCACCAGGCCCAAGTCAGTGGGCAGCTCCTCCCCAGGTCGAACCAGGCCCAAGTCAGTGGGCAGTTCTACCCCTGGCCCCACCAGGCCCAAGTCAGTGGGCAGCTCCACCCCAGGCCCCACCAGGCCCAAGTCAGTGGGCAAATCCACCCCAGGCCCCACCAGGCCCAAGTCAGTGGGTAGCTCCACGACAGGCTCCACCAGGCCCAAGTCAGTGGGCAGCTCCACCCCAGGCCCCACCAGGCCCAAGTCAGTGGGCAGCTCCACCCCAGGCCCCACCAGGCCCAAGTCAGTGGGCAGCTCTACCACCTCAGAGAGCAGCACAGAGGAGCAGGGGCGGGCAGAAACCAGCCTGAACACCTCCCTCACTCTCTTCCCCCCAGACCGACACCTCCCTGTGGAGGAGGACCGGGAGGTCCAGGTAGGGTGGGCCGGGACCAAAGAGCAGCAGCAGGAAGAGGAGGAGGAAGAAGAGGGGGAAGAAGATGATGAGGAGAAGAAAGAGCAGCAGATAGTAAGAAGGAGAGTGTGTAGTCTCAGTCTGATGGGTACGTCTGCAGACAGCGGCCTGTCCGTCACGGTGGTGGATTCAGAGGGGCGTGGCCTGTGGGAGGGAGGTGCAGGGAGCCCTACCTACAACTCGGCCCTGCACCACTTGTGGCTGAGCTACAGCCGCAACTTCACGTACATGAGCAGTGACGACTCGGAGAGCGAGGACGAGGACATGCGGGAGGAGTTGCAGGTGATGAGGGAGAAGTGAGTGTTTCACCTTCAGCATCTCTCCAGTTATTTACCCATTATCCTTCCAGATTGATTTAGGGTTTGAATCCAAGTTTGATTACCTTGAACTCAACTTGCATCTCAACTATTCCAAATCACTTAAACAAGTCCTCAGAATTCTCACCTATCTGTTTCTCTGTCTCTCTTTCTCTCTCTCTCAGACACTTGGTGCAGGTGCAGAGTCTCCAGGCCACCCAGAAGAGGGAAATTGAGGAGCTGTATGAGAGGATGGGGAAGGTTCCCCCTGCGGGGATTGTCTCGCCTGCCGCCATGCTCTCCAGTCGCCAACGCCGTATCTCTAAGGAGAGGTGTTACCCCTCCACTTCCCGCAGAAACAGCCTGCAGCGCTTGGACATGCTCCCCCTACAAGGTATCATCAGGAGGAACTCTCTGGGTGGCAGCAGCAGCAGCAGCTCTCTGGAGAAGCCCTCTAAAGGGGTGACCTTTGCTTCCGATGTCAGTGGAATGGTTAGAGTTCTCTCATTATGTCTTAATTTACTGTACACAGAGCATGGCCACGATTTAATTAGAGGTGCGTTGTCGGTAGTGCAATGTGCTTGTCTACATCGCACCTCTGATTGAATCACGACCCATATCTTACATTTATTTTGCTGTCTAAAATCTAAGTTTATCTGGAAATCATAATGTGCAATGCACGATGCTCTAGACATTTAATCATTGCATCTCCTTGTCTCCTCTCTCACCAGTAAGAATCTTCAGCCATGCTTGCTGTAGACTAAGCCGACTACCTCATCTAAAATGTGACTGAAATAATCATGCCCATCCTGCTGGAGGAAAGAACTGACATCACCTCTAAACCCTTTATCTGGGCCCCCATTGGAGGAGACTAACCTAGATCCCCCAGAAACCAGGAAGCTCCTCTGCTGATCCAATAGTCACAGGGTTAATCATAGGTCACAGGTCCGTCAGAGGTCACTGAGCCCTCTGCTATGAAGGGGCAACAGAACCTTTGTCATCCTCTGTCAGTCACCCTCAAGAGAAGCTTGCCAGATTCAACGGTTCAGTGCAACATATCCGTTCTAGGACACCACCAGAACAGTGTTTAAAGTGAGATGGTCAAACGTTTCAAAATGTCCTCAGCTAATGCGTATAAAAGGCTCACAATAGTGCTAGCCCAAGTAGTGCACCATCATTCTTCATAGTATGCAATGCTAGTGAGAAACGTGTGATCATTGTACATAGTGCCTTAATGATCAGCTGTAGTCCTGCCTTGTAGCCACAGAGCAGTAAGGGTTGTTCCAACTACAATATTGGGATCATGGGATCGAGGCCGAGGCTATTGATCATTATTTTCCTGCTTATCTGACTGTCGCACACATTTTTATTGTGCGCAGTGGAGTGAGATGAAGCTCAGTAACTCTCGCTGTGTTTCAGATTATTCACTCTCCTCTTTGCACATTTGACTGTCTGTTTGCAATCTGTTGATGCTGACTGTAGCTCGCTACTGCCCTCTAGAGTCTGACTACGGAAGTCCAGATATGTTGTTATAGTTTTAGTAACTCATGCCTGTTTTCCAATGTACAATAGTGATGCAACAATATTTCTGATGAATTCAACAGCTTTATGAAGGACGACTGTTGTCAATGTGTAGAAAGATGTGAACATAGATGTTAAAAGATGTTAGGCAGTACCTTATATACATTATAGTGAGCATTTATCAATAAAATGCAACACTATGACAAGTAGCTTTCCGAACAACCATATACAGTACTATAGGTAGACCAACAACACTGAAATCATTTAGGTGCCAGTCTTTCCAGAATATTTCAGAATTTAACCTTTTTATGAAATATAAAAAGGTTATACAGTAAGAAGCTAGGCACAATACAGCTCTATAAATGACAAATACCCAAGACTAAAACTACTTAAAAAAACAAAACAAATCAAGTTAAATGATTGCCAAATCATCCACATCGATTAAAAAAAAAAGGCAATTTATGGTTGATGATTTAACTCTGACTTTTTAGCCGAGACTATATTTTCTCCCCAAATAATCAAACATAGGTCTAGACTACTGGTTCTCAGCATGATTGTAAATGTGTGAATATTAAATAATGCATTTGTAAATTACTTTTACAAATGAATCAACGACATTTTGGCAAGCTACTTTTCTTGTGCAAACACATTGACAATGATAAACCTTGCTGCAATGCGCAATAAACCAGGCACCCTATGCACTTTAGTCAATTCTACTTTAGTAGTAACTCACCACACTTTTTGGTAAAGCAAGTAGCATATTTATATGCACAAGTGGGGAAGAGTACAACTACCCTAACAAATGAATTAAACTGTGAGCCCATATTAGTGATTGCCTTAAATACACATATGGAATTATATTGCAATGAGACTCTTAAGATTCATATTTAAAGAAAGAAAAAGTGAATGCATGTATGATTGTTGGTTGATTGTGATGCTTTAACATACAAAGCTGCTGTCCTGCCATGCCCAATCTGTGCCTTTTCCTTGCGATGTCTTATTTTATATTTTTACTCTGTAGCTTTGGTGGCTACAACATACTCTAACTCATATTTTGACATAAATACAGTTGAAATAATGATAGTGTTCCTCTCAGCTGCCGTACTACTGTGTCAATATCAGTGTATGAAACATTACACTGACCTTGCTATAAGATGTCATTTATTGTTGTGAAAAAAACAAATACAATATAAAGAAATGTACAACTCAATCCTTTATCAACATAAATATATTTCAATATAAATGTGTTTCTTTGTCTCAGTTGAGCTGTTCTAATTCTAATCCCACCCATTTCAAGGCCACTGTAGAATTAACATTACTGATATAGGTTGAATTAGTTCTATAGTTTGGGAGAAATCATTTGATGCTGATTTGAAGGGAATACAAATCATTTTACACAAGTGCCTACTCGTTGGGAAGAAAAGGAAGGAGAATAGGGTCATGTTCATTGGGGCACTTAACAGAAACCATTTAAATAAATGTTGCCATTCGCTTGGTGCCTAATGAACAAGACCCAGGATCCTGAAATTGTAAGGGGGTAATCGGGGATAATAGATAATTATTTCTACAGACAAGCATGTTTAATCACCATGAAGACACTTAAGTCAGCAACACAACCACATAAAAGTCTATATACCAGGGCAAAACAGGGTCCGATGCTGCCTTGACAGTGGCTAGCAGTGGAATAAGATGTAGCACCAACATTTGTCAGCATTAGTCCCTTCCAGTGCAAGTAGGCCTACAGGGGATAGGATCAGTGGCACACCACACAGTCGATCTGAGCTCAGTCCATCTGATCATTAAGTCAGTTGGCGCCTGTCTTTACCCCCCCCATCCTCGCGACCTTGGCCTCCTCATCCAGCTCATCCATAATCTTCTCCTGTTTCACTGAGTAAAACGTGTAGCCATCTAGGAGGAGCAAAGTCAAGGCAAATGTGCTGACAGAGGCAAGGTGTGTGCTGGGTATGAAGCTATAGTCGAGCTTAGCTACATAAACACAAGGATGAACGTTTTCATCATCATCAACATACATTTATGGCAGACATGTTTTACACTCATCACCAACTTTCACTGTAGCAACTTGTAATAAAGTGGCATGTTGAGAGAGCTACTTAGCTAACTGTAGTTAGATCCTTGCTTGGCTACTAGCTAACGTTACATTGTTATCCAATTAGCTAACTTGCTACAGTACATGGCTGTTATGCAAACACATGTCATGCGGTTCTTCACCACTACAGCGTGAATTTCATAACCTATCTACAATGACTTACAGCTTCAAGGACAAACATGAATTATGTCTGGTTTACTTTAACTGCTAATAGTTATGGCAACGCTATATCATGCCGTTTAAGGCAAATTAGCTCATGTTACGCAGTTCACCTTTAGTGACTGAGTTTGGCAAGGATACAAATACCCATTACAATGGCTCCGATAGCAAGTCCTGTTGCAATATTACGGCCCCTGAGTTGCTGCGATTTCTTCTTCCATTGCGCGAGCTCCACTTGTCTGATAAAGTAGAACTCGTCCCTGGTAAGATCCTCCTTGTTTGGATCTATCCTCTTTGCAAAAGGGACTTCGGGATCCACTGTCGGTTTCTGGTCAGCCATTTTTGCGACAGCCTGACCTGCTTGTGCAACACTATAATAGCTCCCCCAGACATTTCCGGTTTCGACGCGAAAGATTCGTTTTTTTTAACAGTGTGTCAACCGCCATCTCATGGCAAAATAAAGTACTGCATTTTCAAAAATTAACTCAGCGGACAACGAAAGTTTTTTTTTTATCTTGCCATTTTATTTTTGGCAAGCTAGTAACTTTAGCTATGGCGAAGAGATTCATATTCTTGCCAAACCAAAGCAAAAACCTAAAGTTTGGTGAAGCTTCTTTTGAGATTTTATCAGACTTTCTCATAAATCTCAATATCAGAAACAAAGATAAACTGAGCAATTTATCACGTTACAGTGGGGATTTTAAAGACAAAAGATTGATAGGTAAGTTTTTAGCTCGCTGCTGGCTAACGGTTGTTCGTACCTTTGGTCAACTATCTCATTGTTCTGTCTGTGCTTTGGCAACGTTCCTTACAATAGGGTGACCAGACGTCCCCATGTACCGGGGAAATTTCCCCGTTTTTAACTGTGCAGACCGTAAAGTGAAATATTTTACTTGGCAAGAAAGACCAGGCAGTAGAGCCTACGGGTTGACGTCTCAATCGCGTTGTGCTTGTTTAAGCCAAACAGAGGGGGCTGCTCGCTATAGTAGCTTCATTCACTCTTCTTCTTCAACTAACTACTTGCTCGCGATAGTTTTAGAGAAAACTGCTATGGAAAACTTGTCCAGAAGCTAGCAAGTGTTAAGTGAATCCACAACATCACCACAAACGTCTTTTCAAGCCAGGTAAATTACAATCGTTTGAGATACTAGCTAGGGATGTTATAATATCACAATGTATTATATAGATAGATGATCTGCTCTATAAGGTTTTAAATAGGTTATGCTAGCTAACGTTAGCTATATAGACTAAGTTAGCTAGCTAGGTTAAAAAACGTTCACATGTAAACAAACATGCAGTGGACAGGCTATTTTGAAAATATGATTATATTAAATGAATGCACAATTTATTCAGAGCATATTTTTGTAGATTACAATTTGAATGGTTTGGCATTATAATAAGTAGTGTGAAAATATATTTAGAAATGTTCATGGATAGCATTAGCAGTGGAGAGGAAGGAGAGGAGGAAGACTGGATAGGAAGAAGAGTGAAGGAGACAGAGGAGGAAAGATAAATATATGATTACAGAGCCTGTCAATTTATTATTCCAAACAATGTTTTTGAGATAAAATACAAACACGAGGCAAGCAATGGGAATCTGTTAAAATACTTTGGTTATCTAATAGTATGCTATTTATTAATACAGATTGGAGAGGAAGGAGAAGGAAACATGAAGGGAGTAAAAAGACTGAAGCAAGGAGAGTGTAGAAGAGTGAGGTGGAAAGGTGAAGAGAAGGAAAGGAAGACGAGTGAAGAAAAGAGGAGGAGAAAGATTGGAGGAGAATAAAAAGTTAAGAGAGTAATTAAGACTGGCACAATGAGAGTGAAGAAGAGCAGACAGAGGAGATACAATGACTCTTTCCAATAAATGGAAATGCACTTTTTTTTATGATAAACATGATGAGAGAGATTTCCATTTCATACGCTCAGGTCAAGACGATAGAATGGTTCACTGCATCCTCTCTTTCAATTGGCAGCCGGTGAAGAACAGCAGTGGTGGAACATCAGCAGATGAAAAAGCATAAAGCCTCTCTGATTGCCCGTGTTGATATGTCCTCTGTCACCACATTCTTCAAGAAGGTAGAGCCTTCCCAAGAAGAATATGGTTTAGCTGTGCAGGAGGGTGTCTTTGCATACCACACTATGCGACACAATCATAGTTACAGATCTATGGACTGCACAGCACAACTGACACGGAAGCTTTATGAGCAAAAGTTTACATGTGCTAGGACAAAATGTGACGCCATAGTGAGTAACGTGTTAGTAACATGGGCAACTACTTTGGTAACACAGGACCTAGACCAGGTTGAATTTGTGTCCCTGTCCATTGATGCGTCCAATCATGGGCATGTAAAGCTGCTGCCAATAGTAGTCAGATATTGTAAGATATATGAAGGCAGCACATCTGTGGAAACAAAACTGCTTGACTTTGTTGAATTGAATGGAGAAACAGCAGAGGAAATTGCAGCTGAGGTCCTGGTGGTCATCCAAAAATGTAACTTGGAAAACATTCTCTGCCGACAACAAATACCAACTTTGGAGGACTGAATAGGCTGGGGAGGGTCAATGTCCATACCAAAGTTAAAAATGCTCTGCAGTGGGAGGTGATTGGCTTAGGTTTTCATTCATAACACGGCCAGAACAGCTTTGGATATGACGTAATGTCACAGCAATGTTCGCTGGATGTCCATGCTCCCTGCTCTAGAAAGAGTGCTGAAAATGTATGTGCCATTGAAATCCTTTTTTATTTCTGAAGACAAATGCCCTGTTGTCCTGCGAACAATGTTCGAAGATCCACTGACTGAACTTTGGCTGGCCTTTGTCCATGGAAACTTGACTGTATTCAGTGACACGATCAAGATGCTTGGAGGCCAGGACCACTGTGCTGTGGACTCCGCTGCAATTCTGAGAAACGTTGAGGCAAAATTGACTGCAAGACGTGATGAAAACTTCATTCCAGTTTTGGTCAGAGGACTTTGAGAGAGCTAGAGGAAAATGGAGCCATGTCTAAAGACAGCTTTCTCAAAACATCCCAATCATTCTTCACTATGGCTGTGAACTACTTGCAAGCATGTGAAAAGCACACAGATAATCTAAAATATTTACATTGTCTCCTTTTAAAAAGGCAACCTCTGCGCAAAGAGATCCAGAAGGCAGCAGACACACTGAAGGAAAAATGCCCCAATGTGACCATCAATGAGGATGCATCATTGTGTGACGAAGTTACTGGCCTGCAAGAGTTCCTAAAGGGGGGATCGCTTGAAGAATGGAAAACATCTGAGACACCGCTTAGTCAGAGATGGAGCACGGTGGTTACCCACTTCAAATAGAATGACATCCCACACACTAACCTGGCTAGATTAGCATCTGTTGTCATGTGCTTACCTGGAAGTAATGCACCAGTCGAGAGAGTGTTCTCCCAAATGAATGATATATGGACAGCAGCAAGAAATAGGTTCACTGTTCCTACCATCAAGGCCATGCTTATTGTGAAGACAAACTTTTGACCTCCCCTGCCAGGAGTTCATGGAGAAGCTGGCCAAAGACAGAGCAATCCTGAAGAAAATACATTCTTCTGAGAAATATACAGATTAGGTTGGTATAAGTATATTATGTAGTTACCAATCTCATCTGCATCTTATTTCTTTATTATGTTGTTAAGTATTTAACGTATACTATTGTCTGTTTTTTCAAATTTGTTCATGTTCTATTCTGCTCTTATTCTACCAGGACCACTGAATGGCTGTTCAGATTGGACAGTTCTTTCTTGTCTGTAGTGTTTCTGTAATATCCGTTCACCTTCACACTCCTAGGCCAGACTACACTCAATCATATGACCTACTGAAAAGATGAGTCTTCAGTAAAGACTTAAAGGTTGAGACCAAGTCTGCGTCTCTTACATGGGTAGGCAGACCATTCCATAAAAATTGAGCTCTATAGGTGAATGCCCTGCCTCCAGCTGTTTGCTTAGAAATTCTAGGGACAATTAGGAGGCCTGCGTCTTGTGACCGTAGCGTACCTGTAGGTATGTATGGCAGGACCAAATCGGAAAGATAGGTAGGAGCAAGCCCATGTAATGCTTTGTAGGTTAGCAGTAAAACCTTGAAATCAGCCCTTGCCTTAACAGGAACCCAGTGTAGGGAGGCTAGAACTGGAGTAATATGATCAATTGTTTTGGTTCTAGTCAGGATTCTAGCAGCCGTATTTAGCACTAACTGAAGTTTATTTAGTGCTTTATTCCGGTAGCCGGAAAGTAGAGCATTGCAGTAGTCTAACCTCGAAGTAACAAAAGCATGGATGAATTTTTCTGCATCATTTTTGGACAGAAAGTTTCTGATTTTTGCAATGTTGCGTAGATGGAAAAAAGCTGTTCTTGAAACAGTCTTGATATGTTTGTCAAAAGAGAGATCAGGGTCCAGAGTAACGCCGATGTCCTTCACAGTTTTATTTGAGACGACTGTACAACCATCAAGATTAATTGTCAGATTCAACAGAAGATCTCTTTGTTGGGACCTAGAACAAGCATCTCTGTTTTGTCCGAGTTTAAAAGTAGAACGTTTGCAGCCATCCACTTCCTTATGTCTGAAACACAGGCTTCTAAGCGAGGGCAATTTTAGGGCTTCACCAAGTTTCATTGAAATGTACAGCTGTGTGTCATCTGCATAGCAGTGAAAGTTTACATTATGTGTTCGAATGACATCCCCAAGAGGTAAAATATAAAGTGAAAACAATAGTGGTCCTAAAACGGAACCTTGAGGAACACCGAAATTTACAGTTGATTTGTCACAGGACAAACCATATACAGAGACAAACTGATATCTTTCCAACAGATAAGATCTAAACCAGGCCAGAACTTGTCCGTGTAGACCAATTTGGGTTTCCAATCTCTCCAAAAGAATGTGGTGATCGATGGTATCAAAAGCAGCACTAAGGTCTAGGAGCACCAGGACAGATGCAGAGCCTCGGTCTGACGCCATTAAAATATCATTTACCTTTTTAAAAGGATATTTACAAGCAATATCCACCCTGTACAATATATATATTGCTCACTATGCTATTTAGCTTAAAATTTGATAATTTGAACCTTTATTTAACTAAGCAAGTCAGTTAAGAACAAATTCTTATTTACAATGACAGCATATCACGGCCAAACCCGGACGACGCTGGGCCAATTGTGCACCCCCCTATGCTACTCCCAGTCCCCACCGGATGCAATAGAGCGAGCCCAGGATCGAACCAGGGTCTGTAGTGACGCCTCTAGCACAAAGAAGTAGTGCCTTAGACATCTGCGCCACTCGGGAGCCCTATCCCAAGAATCGAACCCACTCTCCCTACATGTACATATTACTTCAGTTCCCTCAACTAACCAGTGCCCCTGCACATTGACTCTGTACCGGGACCCCCTGTATATAGCCTTGCTATTGTTATTTTACTGCTACAGTTTAATTAATTGTTACTTTTATTTTCAATTTTTTTTAAACTTATCTATTTTTTATTTAACACTTTTTTCTTGAAACTTCTTAAAGCATTGTTGATTAAGGGCTTTTAAGTAAGCATTTCACTGTAAGGTCTAGTCTACACCTGTTGTATTTGGCGCATGTGACAAATAAAATTTGATTTGACCCTGGCGTTGCAAGTGCCATGCTCGAAAGTTACCACAATAAACTGTCTAGCTAAAACATTTACAGACTTGAACCGTAGGACTAGGCCATGAAATCCAATCTGAATAGGCCTAAAACATCTGGCTCTGTTTTCCACAGAATGCATTTTCCTTGTCACAGAAGAGTTAAGACTTGACCCCTTGGTTGGATATCATGCTGTTGAAATACTTGAAAGGTAAGATTCATGATTTGAAAACGGAAACTATCAGTTATCTGTCAATGTGATTAAAAGTAAGACCAATCTAATGAGTATCTTCTGCTAACAGGTTTATGATAAAGCACCTGGAGGATCTGTTTTCAACACCACACACACCTGCAGGGGCAGCAGGTGCCCATGAAGGAAATTACGCGGACCTTGTTTATGAGAAACTGAGTGAGAAGTTCCATCTCATTCTCCTCTCTTGTGTGCAAATAGCAAGCAAACTGTCTTTGCACAGTGCTGTGAGTTTTGGGAAACTTTTTCATTATCATATGTAGTTGAGGTTGACCGATTATAATTTTTCAATGCCGATACCGATTATTGGAGGACCAAAAAAAAGCCGATACCGATTAATCTGGCGATTTTATATACAGTGCCTTGCGAAAGTATTCGGCCCCCTTGAACTTTGCGACCTTTTGCCACATTTCAGGCTTCAAACATAAAGATATAAAACTGTATTTTTTTGTGAAGAATCAACAACAAGTGGGACACAATCATGAAGTGGAACGACATTTATTGGATATTTCAAACTTTTTTAACAAATCCAAAACTGAAAAATTGGGTGTGCAAAATTATTCAGCCCCCTTAAGTTAATACTTTGTGGCGCCACATTTTGCGCGATTACAGCTGTAAGTCGCTTGGGGTATGTCTATCAGTTTTGCACATCGAGAGACTGAATTTTTTTCCCATTCCTCCTTGCAAAACAGCTCAAGCTCAGTGAGGTTGGATGGAGAGCATTTGTGAACAGCAGTTTTCAGTTCTTTCCACAGATTCTCGATTGGATTCAGGTCTGGACTTTGACTTGGCCATTCTAACACCTGGATATGTTTATTTTTGAACCATTCCATTGTAGATTTTGCTTTATGTTTTGGATTATTGTCTTGTTGGAAGACAAATCTCCGTCCCAGTCTCAGGTCTTTTGCAGACTCCATCAGGTTTTCTTCCAGAATGGTCCTGTATTTGGCTCCATCCATCTTCCCATCAATTTTAACCATCTTCCCTGTCGCTGCTGAAGAAAAGCAGGCCCAAACCATGATGCTGCCACCACCATGTTTGACAGTGGGGATGGTGTGTTGCTTTTACGCCAAACATAACGTTTTGCATTGTTGCCAAAAAGTTCAATTTTGGTTTCATCTGACCAGAGCACCTTCTTCCACATGTTTGGTGTGTCTCCCAGGTGGCTTGTGGCAAACTTTAAACAACACTTTTTATGGATATCTTTCAGAAATGGCTTTCTTCTTGCCACTCTTCCATAAAGGCCAGATTTGTGCAATATACAACTGATTGTTGTCCTATGGACAGAGTCTCCCACCTCAGCTGTAGATCTCTGCAGTTCATCCAGAGTGATCATGGGCCTCTTGGCTGCATCTCTGATCAGTCTTCTCCTTGTATGAGCTGAATGTTTAGAGGGACGGCCAGGTCTTGGTAGATTTGCAGTGGTCTGATACTCCTTCCATTTCAATATTATCGCTTGCACAGTGCTCCTTGGGATGTTTAAAGCTTGGGAAATCTTTTTGTATCCAAATCCGGCTTTAAACTTCTTCACAACAGTATCTCGGACCTGCCTGGTGTGTTCCTTGTTCTTCATGATGCTCTCTGCGCTTTTAACGGACCTCTGAGACTATCACAGTGCAGGTGCATTTATACGGAGACTTGATTACACACAGGTGGATTGTATTTATCATCATTAGTCATTTAGGTCAACATTGGATCATTCAGAGATCCTCACTGAACTTCTGGAGAGAGTTTGCTGCACTGAAAGTAAAGGGGCTGAATAATTTTGCACGCCCAATTTTTCAGTTTTTGATTTGTTAAAAAAGTTTGAAATATCCAATAAATGTCGTTCCACTTCATGATTGTGTCCCACTTGTTGTTGATTTTTCACAAAAAAATACAGTTTTATATCTTTATGTTTGAAGCCTGAAATGTGGCAAAAGGTCGCAAAGTTCAAGGGGGCCGAATACTTTCGCAAGGCACTGTATATATATTTGTAATAATGACAATTACAATAATACTGAATGAACAATGAACACTTTTATTTTAACTTAATATAATACATAAATAAAATCTATTTAGTCTCAAATAAATAATGAAACATGCTCAATTTGGTTAAAATAATGCAAAAATACAGTGTTGGAGAAGAAAGTAAAAGTGCAAATGCAGTAAAGTTTGAATGAATGCTTGCGAGCCTGCTGCTGCCTACCACCACTCAGTCAGACTGCTCTATCAAATATCAAATCATAGACTTAATTATTATATAATAAACACATAAATATGAGTCTTTGGTCATTAATAGGGTCAAATCCGGAAACTATCATTTTGAAAACAAATCGTTTATTCTTTCAGTGAAATTCACGGAACCGTTCCGTATTTTATCGAATGGGTGGCAACCCTAAGTCTAAATATTGCTGTTACATTGCACAACCTTCAATGTTATGTCATAATTATGTAAGATTCTGGCAAATTAGTTCGCAACAAGCCAGGTGGCCCAAACTGCAACGAACGCAAGAGACGTGACACAATTTCCCTAGTTAATATTGCCTGCTAACATGAATTTATTTTAACTAAACATGCAGGTTTAAAAATATATACTTCTGTGTATTGATTTTAAGAAAGACATTGATGTTTATGGTTAGGTACATTTGTGCAACGATTGTGCTTTTTTTGCGAATGCGTTATTGTTAAATCCTCCCCCGTTTGGCGAAGTAGGCTGTGATTCGAGGATAAATTAACAGGCACCGCATTGATTCTATGCAACACAGGACAATGTAATGTAATCGGCCATAATCGGCGTTCAAAAATGGCAATTACCTATGGTTGTGAACTGGAAATCGGCCCTAATTAATCGGCCAACCTCTAATCTGTAGATCACCATTTGTATCACCATTCATAATGTCAATAATACGTTTCTCACCTTTCACTTTACCAGGTGGTCGACAACAACACAGCAGCGCAGTTTCTTCACTCGATGGGCCACAGCGTTTCCAAACAAACTATCATGGACATGGAGCTGATGATCTTGAAAGCACTTGACTTCAGGCTAAACACCCCCAACCCTCTGACTTATGTTGAGATACTCCTGGAGGTGCTTGGTAAGTATTTCACATTCTGTAGTCCTTATGATAACCATAAAAAGAGACATGACATTTTGCTGTAATGAGGTCTACATTACATGCTACATTCCTATTTAGGCCTGTAGAACCCATTGCCTACAGGCAATGACCAAAAGCGGCAGAATGTTATTAATATCTTTAAAAAATATGATTTAAAAAAAACTTGATAAATCCAATGTTTCTATGTCAAACTGTTTTGTTATATTCCAGTCTTCTGTCTTCTGGGTAGGCCATCATTGTAAATAAGAATTTGTTCTTAAAACTGACTTGCCTAGTTAAATAAAGGTTACATGAAAAAAATAAAAAAAAGACAAATGTATATAAAGTGTAATATTGGGATCGAAACTCACAATTGAATACATTTCAACTCTATATCTGACATGGTACAGGTGTCTTCTTTAAAAAAAATCCCATAACCATGTGTGTGCGTGCGGTGTATAGTGCTGTTTCAAAATAGATTTGTTTAAGACTACCAAGAATCACTCTGTGACCCTGATTTAGCCCACTGCTGTAAAATGTTTATACAGTAAAATGCCTCTGGAAAAGTTGTGTGAGGAGGTAGCAGGGCTGAGGGGGAGGTTGGAGTTTAACCAGAGTGAAATTCTCACGCTCCAAGGAGAGA
This sequence comes from Oncorhynchus mykiss, assembly GCF_013265735.2. Lineage (NCBI taxonomy): Eukaryota > Metazoa > Chordata > Actinopteri > Salmoniformes > Salmonidae > Oncorhynchus > Oncorhynchus mykiss. The sequence continues at coordinate 26,645,395 of NC_048584.1, read as the reverse complement.
ACAAGGCACTCACAGCCAAGGTAAAAATCCATGATTCCAACATGGATAGTTTTTTCAGGGAAAACAGTGATGAAGGAGTCGCTACTAGACATACAAAGTCATAGCATGCGTGAAAATATTTTTTTTCTGGGGTTCCTGAGGATGTATCCGATAATCCAGAGGGCGCGATCAGAGAATTCATGCAATCTGCCTTGAAACTTCCTATAGAGACTGTAAACAAGGTGGCTTTCCACCGAGTACACAGACTTGGAGCTCGGAGCGACAAGACCAAGGGTCCCCGACCGATCATCGCAAAATTTGAACACTACCAACAAAAGGAGATTATCAAAGCAGGGGAAGGGAGCTTAAAGGGACCAAATTCAGTCTCAATGACCAATTTCCAAGGGAGATAAACAAACGTCGTAAGAGACTGTATCCGGTACAAAGGCAACAGAGGGAGAAGGGTAAGCGTGCCTTTCTCATTGTGGACATACTCTTTATAGATGGACAGCTATTCTGAGACAGCTCCATAACACCATGGCTGTAATACATTCTACAGGGACTTCAGGTTCTGAAAAAAAGAAAGTATGGGAACTGTAAAAATATCTGAACACTATGAAGTGGATATGAACACACACATACTCAATTATATGCTCGCATACACATACGGACTTATACATACACACACACACCTGATCTTTCTCTCTCCTCTCACTCTCTTTTCTCTTCTCTCACTCTATTGTCGAGAACTGTTTTAATATTTAATATGTTTATTGTTTGTATCTTTTTTTTTATGTATTTGTCTACAAGTTTATATATGTTTACAACAAGCATGGGGAAGATATCAGGACAGCACACTCTTATACAGACATCGTACACACTCACTAAATCACATCCAATATCATACACATCAACCTACTCAGATTTACTACACACATAATATCTTGTCTTAATTTTCTAACATCTGTGGCATTGGCTCACAGGCAAGGGAATAAAACAAATATTGCTAGAACCTATTTCTTGAATTCTAAATATCAGACATTTGAATGCTCTAATTTTGACCGGCATAATATCTCTGATGGCAGTGAAAAGTCACTAATTATGGTCAATTTAGACTGAGAATAGGATCTAGTTATGGTAAAGGGTGAAATAAGTATAGTCAGTTATAATTGTAACAGTTTAGCAGATTATAAAAAAAGAAGAGCAGTCTTTATGTGGCTAAAATAAAAGGAATATAATATATACTGTTTACAGGAAACTCACTCTACATCCTTAGATGAAGTTGTGTGGAAAAAAGGGATGGGGTGGTGAAATAATTTTCTGTCAAGGCCAAAGGAACTCAAAAGGTGTGATGATATTAATTAACAAAAATGTTGATCTGAATGTGCAAATAGTCAGGAATGATTTGCAAGGCAGGTGGATCTTTTTGAATATGAAAGTGGACGAAAAAGAGATTTGGCTCATTAATCTATATGGTCGAAATCAGGATGATCCATACTTCTTCGAAAACATTTATACCAATTTATTGAACTTACAGGCAACAAATTATCAAATCATTATGGTAGGAGACTATAACACAGTGTTAAGTACTTTAATGGACCGTAAAGGTAATCACTCTACAAACTATCATCACTGTGCCCTTAAGGAAATCACAAATATTATGGACATTTGTCCACATAGTGGATATTTGGAGACTAAAAAACCCCGACCTAGTGAGATATACATGGAGGAGACTTCATCAAGCTAGTTGTCTTGACTACTTTTTCTCTCTTGCATTAAAGGTTAAACAAGTTTTAATAGGGGACTGCGATTGGATGAGATTGGATCATCATCAAATTGGCATTCACATATAGGTTTTCCACGTGGACGGAGATATTGGAAATTTAATCAAAGTTTACTGGAGGACAACATATTTTTAACTAAGACAAAATAATTTATAACTGAATTTTTCCAGTATAATAGAGGTTCAGCAAATCACCTTATTGTTTGGGATACCTTTTAAATGTACCTTCAGAGTTCAGGTAGATAGCAATAAAAACGATACTACAGAGATACAAACTAAGTTAGACGAAAAACAAAAAGAACTTGAGAAACTTATTCAAGAACGATCTAATGTAATCTATTACAAAAATAAAGCAAACTGGATGGAATATGGAGAAAAATGCACACAATTCTTCCTGAATTGCCAATACAGGAACACTAACAAAAATAATTTGTGGAAACTCATTACTGAAGACGGAGTCATCTATGATTCTCCAAATGATATTTTAAGAGGAAGCTAATTATTTTAGGCAGATGTTCTCTTTTCCGTCCCATCTTCTCCAACTCAATGAAGATTACTGTAAGGAATTATTTCCAAATAATATAAAAAATGGAAAATTAACAAATGTACAGAAAGATCAGTGTGAAGGCCAAATTAAAGAGCAATAACGTTTTGAGGCTATTAAATCCTTTCAGTCTGGAAAAACCCCAGTGCTTGATTGCAGCCTTTTTTGATATACTAAAAGCTCCATTGTTAGATTGTTTTAAATACTCCTAAAGAAATGGTAGTCTTGCAGGTACTCAGCAGAAAGGTCTGATTTCTCTATTATTAAAACAAGACCCAGATGGCAAATATAAAGACCCAGTCTATCTAAAAAACTGGAGGCCCCTTACACTTCAATGTTGTGATGCAAAAATACTAGTGAAATGCATAGCATTCAGAATTAAAAAGGTTTTACCAGGTATTGTTCATCCTGATCAGACAGGTTTTTAACATGGATGATACATTGGAGATAATATACGACAACTACTAGAAATAATAGAACATCATGAAACATCTAAGAAGCCAGGCCTGGTATTTATAGCAGATTTTGAAAAGGCATTTGATAAAGTAAGACTGGATTTTATTTATAAATGCCTGGATTTTAAATAGTAAATAATGGCTACTTCTCAGAGAGTTTTGAAATGTCAAGAGGAGTTAAACAAGGGTATCCGCTGTCACCATATCTATTCATTATGGCCATCGAAATGCTAGCTATTAAAATCAAATCCAATGACAACATTAGAGGATTAGAAATCCAATGCTTAAAAACAAAGGTGTCCATGTATGCCTATGACTCAAGTTTTATATTAAGTCCGCAAGCTAGATCCCTGCAATGTGTCATTGAAGATCTAGATAGCTTTTATGTACTCTCTGGACTAAAACCAAATTATTATTAGTGTACAATATTACGTATTCGGATCTTTAAAAAATACAACTTTTACATTACCCTGCGGTTTTCCTACAGTTGAAGTCGGAAGTTTACATACACTTAGGTTGGAGTCATTAAAACTCATTTTTCAACCACTCCACAAATTTCTTGTTAACAAAATATAGTTTTGGCAAGTTGGTTAGGACATCTACTTTGTGCATGACACAAGTAATTTTTCCAACAATTGTTTACAGACAGATCATTACACTTATAATTCACTGTATCACAATTCCAGTGGGTCAGAAGTTTACAAGTTTACACTAAGTTGACTGCCTTTTAAACAGCTTGGAAAATTCCAGAAAGTGATGTCATGGGTTTAGAAGCTTCTTATAGACTAATTGACATCATTTGAGTCAATTTGAGGTGTACCTGTGGATGTATTTCAAGGCCTACATACAAACTCAGTGCCTCTTTGCTTGACATCATTGGAAAATCAGAAGAAATCAACTAAGTCTGGTTCATCCTTGGGTGCAATTTCCAAACACCTGAAGGTACCACGTTCATCTGTATAAACAATAGTACGCAAGTATAAACACCATGGGACCACACAGCCGTCATCCCTCTCAGGAAGGAGACGCGTTCTGTCTCCTAGAGATGAACGTACTTTGGTGCGAAAAAACAACAGCAAAGGACCTTGTAAAGATGCTGGAGGAAACCTGTACAAAAGTATCTATATCCACAGTAAAATTAGTCCTATATCGACATAACCTGAAAGGCCGCTCAGCAAGGAAGAAGCCACTGCTCCAAAACCGCCATTAAAAAAAGCCAGACTACGGTTTGCAACTGCACATGGGGACAAAGATCGTACTTTTTGGAGAAATGTCCTCTGGTCTGATGAAACAAAAATAGAACTGTTCGGCCATAATGACCATCGTTATGTTTGGAGGAAAAAGAGGGTAGCTTGCAAGCCGAAGAACACCATCCCAACCGTGAAGCACGGGGGTGGCAGCATCATGTTGTGGTGGTGCTTTTCTGCAGGAGGGACTGGTGCACAAAATATATGGCATCATGAGGGAGGAAAATTATGTGGATATATTGAAGCAACATCTCAAGACACATCAGTCAGGAAGTTAAAGCTTGGTCGTAAATGGGTCTTCCAAATGGACAATGACCACAAGAATACTTCCAAAGTTGTGGCAAAATGGCTTAAGGACAACAAAGTCAAGGTATTGGAGGGGCCATCACAAAGCCCTGACCTCAATACAATAGATTTTTTTGGGGCAGAACTGAAAAAGCGGGTGCCTACAAACCTGACTCAGTTACACAAGCTCTGTCAGGGGGAATGGGCCAAAATTCACCCAACTTATTTTGGGAAGCTTGTGGAAGGCTATCCGAAACGTTTGACCCAAGTTAAACAATTTAAAGGCAATGCTACCAAATACTAATTGAGTGTATGTAAACTTCTGACCCACTGGTAATGTGATGAAAGAAATAAAAGCTGAAATGAATCATTCTCTCTACTATTATTCTGACATTTCACATTATTTAAATAAAGTGGTGATCCTAACTGACCTTTTTACTAGGATTAAATGTCAGGAATTGTGAAAAACTGAGTTTAAATGTATCTGGCTAAGGTGTATGTAAACTTCTGACTTCAGCTGTATATAATGGGCTGATGGTGAAGTAGACATACTTGGTATTCATATCACAAAATATATAAATAAGCTCTCCACAATGAATTTCAATAGAAAACTTGTAAAAATAGACAGGATCCTGCAACCATGGAGAGGTAAATACCTGTCTATTTATGAAGAAATTGCCCTGATTTAACTCCTTAGTCATATCTGTTTACTCACTTACTTATGGCGCTGCCTACTCCTGAAGATTTGTTTTTCAAATCATGAGAAAAATGTTTCATCTTGGGGGGAGGTGTCTCGAATTGTTGATGTAAACCTATGGTGGAACTGTGGGTTGATCTTGGAGGGTTCGGGTTCACTTTTTTTGTCCTGGTGGGAGTTCAACGTGTCAACGTGCCCTTGAGCAGGGCATTAACCCTGGATGCTTCTGTGTGTCGCTCTGAATGGGAGTCTGTTGGATGACTGGTATGGTGTAGTTGTTGAGCTGCTTCACTGCAAGGATATTGTATGTTTTGGATATAGAATAAAAAAATAAGTTTTTAAATGCCTCTTGGTGTTTCCGGTATGTAACTATTTATTCACTACCCACCATATCCTACAGGGCACAATGACTCTTCTATCCCTGTGGAGCACCTGCATCATCTCAGTAGACATGTGCTCCAGTTCACCTACCTCCAGAGGACAGCCATCTATGACTCCCTGCTCAAGGCCACCACTCAGTGCCTGAGCCCATCTGACGAACAGAGGTAGGCTATGTCCCAAAAGGCACCCTATTCCCTATAGTGCTCTACTTTTGACCAGGGCCATTGGCAGCCATAGTTCTCCCCTCTCAATGTTAGTAACAGTAGGCCGTGTGTTTAGTTAACAGCAGTGTAACAGCCATAAATAAGTATGTGTCCCCTTTGAAAACCAACAGAAAGACTTTTGTGTCGGTGACTGAAGACTGCATGCTTCTTGGTGTTGGTGTCATTGCTGTGGGTGCATACATCCTCAATGTCACTAACTGGGAACAGGTGATTAGCTACTATAATATATCCTTCTTGTAAACAGTCATAGTATTAACCTTTATTTCTTCCATACTTAGTAAGGTTTAAGCTATTATGTTGAAGTTGGATTGTAAACTTTCGCTAAAAACTAGTGTTTGGTTACTACTGTGCATGCTGCTCAGTGAACTAGTAACGGCCCAACCATTGATCACCAGGTAGTGGAGGAGCTGAGTCACATCACAGGGATCTCAGTGAAGAGCATCAGTGATTTCACACATGTTACACTGATGCACATTACCAAGAACAACTCTCCCATGGTCACAGCAACTTGAGTCGAGTCACATTCATCGATTGAAAGATTTTATTTACGCGAATTTGTTTTAAGTTGGTCTGAAACTTGACAATGAACTAAGTTTCTTCAGCTACAGGTTACAGGAAGTTATGAAAGAAATAAAGCCATTGAGACATAGACAGTACAGTACTGTACAGTAAGACAGTACAGTAAAACTACAGTGTCTGTATGTAAAAAGATTGAAAGGTTCGCACCAAACATCTGATATAAAAACTAGCTCCCTGAGTTTGACTTTCTAGTTGATTTCCTTAAGAATTTAACTTCTATTTTCTGGATGTTTATTTCTGTTTACTGTTCCAACAATTAGCACCATTAAAGAGCCTTCTTCCATCTATCAAGTCAGTCATATCTGTTAAATGTCATAGTGTGCAATATAAAAGCAAAGCTGATGTTAAAATCCTAATAATAGAAATGTAATAAATAGTGTAATAAGTAATTCATTTAACTTAAATAGATAAGAATAAATGTATTTATTATACCCACCACCTCTGTCAAGTTATTTCTCCTCTGTCCAGATGGTACCATTGAATAAGATGCACTGCATCGTGTGTTAAAATCATTTCATGAAATAAGTTAGAATAAATTCATCATAAACGTCACTTCACCCAGGATTTAAAAACAGGAAGTAAGAAGGGTGAAGGTGTCAGGTGGGTGGGTCAGGTGTCCCTGGCGTGTGATTGCCTCTCTGGCTCCCTCTGCTGGCTCTCACCCTCAGTGTGCGTGGAAGAAGAGAAACCCATCAAACCTGAGGGAGAATCAAGACAACATCCAGTCAACTGCTGTTATTCAACTGTAGATAGCTATTCAGAGAGTGTGACACATTTCACTGCACCTATCCGGTGTATGTGACAATAAAACATCTTAATTTGGTGATATATTTTTTTATAAAAGGCCCGTAAACACAACAGGTTCCATTGATCAATCATTCTTCAATCAAAGTTGTCCTTTAAACCTAACAGTCTTTCAAATCAAATTATTTAAAATCAGATTTACTCCTCAAATCCATTTTACAAAGAAGGCAATTATTTAGTAAATTGCAGACATCTCAATATAAGAACTCTGGCTATCAAGTGTTGATCCATTTAGATTTGCACAGTATTTCTGTCACCAAATGATCAACACTGTCGTCACCTACTGTTGGCCCCTGCTGTTCTCTGAATCAGGTACAGTCTGGTAGCCATCTAAGATAAAGAAACATTTCTGACCTTCAATCTATCTCATACTGTGGCAGATAATCATGAATGTACCAATTAGTTATACTCCATTATTTATGGGAAGCCTAGTGAGTCATCTTGTTTTAAATCCCTCTCTCTCACTTATACTGTGTACCTCACCTTTAAAACAGGCTTAGATATAGGCTATCTACTTTCTGAAGGAGTAACAACAGCATTAACTTGTGATACTGTATGTATACATGGATAGCTGTGGAGTAGTCTGTACCATTGGGGAACAGGACGTTAGTCCCTCACTGCATGAGCACCATCACCATGAAACAGTTCCTCCCTACCCTAGAGACGGTGTTGCTACGTGACTGGGCCACCTGCAGCAGCTCTGAGAACCTCTGCCGAAGGATCAGCAACATGTACAGCTCTGGACTGGTCTGCTCCACCTGGGACGGCAGGGAAGTCAGAGGAGGTTAAAAGAGAATATGGATGAGATAAACAACCTACTAATATTTACTCCTACTAGCATGCCATATCACCCAGCAGGTTAGTGTTTTTCGTCATGAATCTTGTTCTGGAGGCAGATCTGCAGAGTGGTCACTAGCTAGCACAGCCACAAAGTCATAAAATCTGATTTGAAACCTAACCCTAACATTCAAATCAAATGTATTTATATAGCCCTTCGTACATCAGCTGATATCTCAAAGTGCTGTACAGAAACCCAGCCTAAAACCCCAAACAGCAAGCAATGCAGGTGTAGAAGCACGGGGGCTAGGAAAAACTCCCTAGAAATAAACCTAGAGAGGAACCAGGCTATGTGGGGTGGCCAGTCCTCTTCTGGCTGTGCCGGGTGGAGATTATAACAGAACATGGCCAAGATGTTCAAATGTTCTAACCACACTGCTAACCCAAATGCCTAACCCTAACGTCAAATTATGAACTAAAGGCACATTTTGATTTTCATGAATTACTACAATATAGCCAATTTTGACTTTGACTTTGGAAATTTCTCAGCTCTGCCTCCAGAGCAAGATTCATAACCGTAAACGTCAGCCTGCTACCACACAGATAAGCATTTATATTGTAAGTCACAACAATAGACTGATACAGTTATTGCACAGCTGGGTAGTATGCTATAGGGATATGCAAAATAAGGGATGTTGTGTACCTGTGTCTGGCCATGCCTTTGGTAAAACTCCTCCATGTCAAAGTCGTCCAGATCCAGTGTTAGGCTCCCCTTACACAACTCACAGGTTTTGACTGCAGACAGTGTGGTCCCTGGAAACACATGGTAACACACACACTTCATTCCTTCGATCAGTTCAGAGCCACACCCTCATGATTCATTTCAACAATTAAATCAGTCATTAAACTTACCTGACTGTATTTTAGTCTGGATCCACCTCTTCAGGCAGTCGTGGTGGATGTACTGCAGGCTGCCGGAGCAGAGACAGGGGGTGAGCAGGGGGTTGGTCAGGGAGCCAGCACCACACTGACAGATACGACACTGGTCCCCTTCCTCCTCATCAGACGACTCTTCCAACAGACTGTGGAGGTTAGAAGACTACAAATGAGATGAAGAATATAGGATGATTTCATGCTACTTTATAAAGTTGTTCTTAATGTTTTGTACACTCAGTGTAGGTCAAATTAAGATCCTACATCTGTATAAAAGCAAAATAAATACCAAACTTTATCAAGGTACCAGTAACTACACTGCTCAAAAAAATAAAGGGAACACTTAATTAAACAACACAATGTAACTCCAAGTCAATCACACTTCTGTGAAATCAAATTGTCCACTTAGGAAGCAACACTGATTGACAATACATTTAACATGCTGTTGTGCAAATGGAATAGACAACAGGTGGAAATTATAGGCAATTAGCAAGACACCCTCAATAAAGGAGTGGTTCTGCAGGTGGTGACCACAGACCACTTCTCAGTTCCTATGCTGATGTTTTGGTCACTTTTGAATGCTGGCGGTGCTTTCACTCTAGTGGTAGCATGAGACAGAGTTTCATCCAGGATGGCACATCAATGCGAGCTGTGGCAAGAAGGTTTGCTGTGTCTGTCAGCGTAGTGTCCAGAGCATGGATGCGCTACCAGGAGACAGGCCAGTACATCAGGAGGCGTGGAGGAGGCCGTAGGAGGGCAACAACCCAGCAGCAGGACCGCTACCTCCACCTTTGTGCAAGGAGGAGCAGGAGAAGCACTGCCAGAGCAGTAGGTACTGAGATGAGATCCTCAGACCCCTTGTGAGACCATATGCTGGTCCGGTTGGCCCTGGGTTCCTCCTAATGCAAGACAATGCTAGACCTCATGTGGCTGGAGTGTGTCAGCAGTTCCTGCAAGAGGAAGGCATTGATGCTATGGACTGGCCCGCCCGTTCCCCAGACCTGAATCCAATTGAGCACATCTGGGACATCATGTGTCGCTCCATCCACCACAGACTGTCCAGGAGTTGGCGGATGCTTTAGTCCAGGTCTGGGAGGAGATCCCTCAGGAGACCATCCGTCACCTTCATCAGGAGCATGCCCAGGCGTTGTAGGGAGGTCATACAGGCACGTGGAGAACACACACACTACTGAGCCTCATTTTGACTTGTTTTAAGGACATTACATCAAAGTTGGATCAGCCTGTAGTGTAGTTTTCCACTTTAATTTTGAGTGTGACTCCAAATCCAGACCTCCATGGTTTGATAAATTTGATTTCCATTGATCATTTTTGTGTGATTTTGTTGTCAGCACATTCAACTATGTAAAGAAAAAAGTATTTAATAAGAATATTTCATTCATTCAGATCTAGGATGTGTTATTTTAGTGTTCCCTTTATTTTTTTGAGCAGTGTATATTTAGAGAGGATACTCATCTGACATAATGACAAGAACAGAAGGAAAGAGTACTTGTCCCATTCTCCAGCTCCTCTCACCGTTCTTTGATTTTGCGTAACGTCTCTGGGTTGGTAGCCGTTGCTGATTGGGCCTCCTGAGCTGCCATAGCACCGCTACCCTGCTGTGCGTTGCTCATCTGAATGTGAGCCACCTCCCTGCGGATGTCACGGAGGGCCATCAGGGCCATGGTCAGGTGATCCATCAGCCCAGAGGTCCCATGGCGTGAGGCTTCACTGGAGGACGGAGTGTCCTCTGTACTACTATTGGCCTCTCCTCTGACCTCCTCTGGTTCCTCCTGCTGGATCCTGCTGACCAGCTGGGAGTGCCTCAGGGTGTAGCTGGTCCTGGGTGGTGAGGCCTCCAGCACCGGCCATCTCTCTGACCCCAGCCAGATGGGGTTAGCTCTCCTGGGGCTAAGGGGGCTGAGATGATCCAGCTCAGGGAGGTGTTCATACAGCTGCTGCGGGATAGTGAGAGCCCTGCTGGCTCTCTGTGTGACAGAGGGTGTTATGGACAGCGGTGATATCGACAGTCGACCTACTTGCATTAGTGAAGGCATGGGACTATATCCTTCTCCAGTGTATGAAGCTCTACTGTTTGGTGATTCTTCAGGGGTGCTTGTTGACTCCAAACTCAGCTGGGACTGCAGGCCCCTGGGACTCCGGACGGTACGGACACTGGGAGACTGAGAGGCAGTCCACCTCACAGGGATTTGGTAGCTCTCTCTATCAGCATCCTGACATGAATGGCTGTCGTCTTCCCCGTCTGACTCAGACTCGGAGGACAGAACACCCAGCGTGCGGAAGTGGCTGCTGAGGGGGCCGGTGAAGGAGTCACTGAGGCTGAGAGAGCTGCTTTCCAGGGTGCCACTGCTGGAGGGGCATTGCGAGGGGAGGGACTCCGGTACGGACAAAGGACTGGTGTCAGCTAAACTCCTGGAGCAGAGCTCAGCCCTGTAGGTGTCCTCACTGCGTACGTACTCCTCTGTGATACTACTGCTCTCTGAGAAGCCCTGGAAGGGATCCGAGATCAGCTGGACATAGTGATGGGACTCTGGGTCTTCTGGGCTGGGGGAGCGGTGGTACTGCAGTGAGGGAAGACCGGGCCAATCTGTGTAGGATCTTCTAGAAAAGGTCAGGGGCTGTGGGAGGGAGCAGCTGTCTAATGGCCTCTTGACCAGATCATGTCTTGTAGAGATGTTTGAACTATCTGCTCGGTCACATGATGGTGCTCCTATCTGTTTCTTCACCCTCAGTGTGTCTTGACTTTGTGTTAGTTTCAGAGTGTTTGACTTAGTTGCACATGTGGATAACTTACAGGCTCTGTTTTTTATAGCCACAGATCTGTGTTTGTGACATGGTGGAGATTGTTCCTTACCTTGAAAAAAGCATAAAGAAGAGGGTATATAAATTTGGTAAAAAATTTACATGTAAATGGAGTCATTGGACCCCAAACCTCTGGTGAGAGAAGTCCGTTGTCTAAGTTTTCCAAACTCGATCCAACCCCCCCCCCCCCGTGCACATTGTTTTTTCCCTAGCACTACATCGTCAAGCTTTGATTTATTGAATCAGCTGTGTAGTGCTAGAGCAAAAAACTAAATGTGCACCCCCGGGGGGGGGGGGGGGGGGGGGGGGCATGGTCTAAGAGGATGCACCAGAGGATGCATTGTGAGAATCTTACAGTGGGATGCCAGTGGGGCAATTGCTCTTCTCCATGTCTTTGATGTGGTTGCCAATTCTGCTGTTCTACTTTGGGTTACACTGCTCTGGGTTCCGCTGGAGATGGCAGGAAAGCGGGACTCTGAGCCTTTGTTCTGTGAGTTTCTCATCTCTGATCTGGTGGATTTCACAGAGCTGGAGGACTGAAAGGCAGCAAGACAAGGTTTAGAGAAACTATTAGAGGATTGATAAAGATGAATGTAGGCTACAGTCTCAACCAATGAACTGTAGAGATGTTGACATTTTACTTTAGTCATTTTGCAGACTCTCTTTGTAGTTAGTGCATACATTTTTCATACTGGCCCCCCATGAGAATCAAACTCACAACCCTGGTGTTGCAAGCACCATGCTCTACCAACTGAGCTATACAGGACCAATGTTGTTTCAATGACATGACAATGTTATGTGGCACTTGTAAAACTGTAGAAGTGTGAAGAGTTAATACCTTCTTGGTGCCTGGCGCTCCCTGTGCCCATGGTCTTTCATACCTGCGGGCTTTGAACCTATTTGTCTGAGGTGTTGGTGAAGGCGTCCGTACTCTGTGTACTTCCCTCCTCACCTCTGCGTCTGTCCTTTCCTGTTCCTGTCTGCGTAGGTGGTCCTGCAACATAATTACCTTAATTTCCATATAATCGCCTTAATTATCACCATCATTATCATCACTTTCATTCAGCAATAATCTCTACACCATAGGCTACCACTGTTATCTGTTGCTGTCATACTTGAACAACATCCGTCATGCAATTGTCTATGCCCTGTAAACTTTCATGTCATTTAAATTATTTGAGAACTGCTAATGTACAAGATTTAGGCCTACCTCTTTGGAACATAGCTTACCTCATATTTAAGGTCTCTCCTCTTCCTCACCGCACAAATGTGTTCAGCATTGGTGAGTTTCTCAGCTGCGCGTCTTTCCCAGCTGTACATTATGTGGACAAAGACTCCTGACATACAACGTTACAGATGGTCGATATTTGAAGTAAAGTTTATTGATTTATAAGATTACACATGGAGCTATTTTACATATCAACAAAATTAGCTAGCTAGCTAACTCGTTGGCGTGTTCGTCACCATAATAATGTAATATATTAGCTAGTTAACGTTATATAATAGGTAGGCTAAGACAGTTGGATCGGTTGAATTGTGGTGGCAGATGCTAAAGCAAATGCAAATGCCCTACCATTCTGTTAACCTATTAACTAATTACAGAATAGCTAAATTATTATCATCTCCTCTTACTATTTAATCGAATCCATTTTCAGTCAGTGAGCCGCTAGATAGCTAGCTACTTCCCAAACTCTGTGTTTTCACCTCTGATGCGTCTCTTCGTCTCCATAGAGATGAGGCACGCTCACAAAACTTCAAGTGGAGTTGTATGGGCGTGTCGGTCGCGCACATGCAGGTTTTTTTAAATGGAAATTTGTCTCCCAAAAATTATACAACAGGTCAGATCTGAGCGCATTCATGTTGGTAAATATAGGATATCCATAGCCCATCCAAACAGCTCCATCACTTCCCATATGGTCACCATGGAAACATGGTAGGTAGTCATTGGGGGATTGATTTTTTTATGGCTCACTTGCCAAATAAGCAAGTAAGTTCTTTACGGGCCCGCCTTTTGCTTTTTCCTAGCAATTGGTTGCTATGCTGCTACTGTTTCCATGATTTTGTTGATGCAGTGTATGAGATTCATAGGCCTTATCAACCTGGTCACTCACACCTATAGGCTACAGTACAGTCTAGTTCACACAATAATCTAAGTAATACACAAAAGTAGTTCCCTGCATGCTGGTTTTCCTGCCCCCTGTTTTCTTATGAGGCAGAAAGAAAAACATTTGACCTTTTTTGAATGTAAAAAAACATCTTTACTCATGTCTCTACTTCAATAATATAACTTACTTCAGTAATATCAGTGCCAGTTCGAGGTGGCCTTCTCTTTACCCTTATACAATACAAACACAAATAGCTTCTTCCCGCCCCTGTTTCGGTAAAAGGCTGAGGATGGAGCTAAAGAAATGTAATCACTCTCAAATTCATGTACAGAGATATGAATGCAAGGACTGACCATCATCATGATATCAAAATAATAGTTTTAACCATGTTTTGAGGCGGTATAGTGTTTGTTTACAAACATTGGAGTAAAACAAGCTTATATTTTGGGTTCTGATGGAGTACGACAGTTGAACTAAGCTCATGAGACATTTCTAAGTTATATTCTTCAAGAATCAATGGGTACATGTCATGTGGCTACTGCTGATTGCCCATTTAATGGACAATTAACAGCATGTCAAATTGTTGTTGTGCTAACCTTACAGCTTGAGAATATGCCTGCCTACCCCAACTTCAGTAGCAGATTGTATATCTGCTATGGAGATATCATGGGAATAGAGAAATCTGCACCCCATGATCCTTCAGGAGTCTCACAGGCAGCACAACATCTGAGTGCAGAGCGGAGCGGTGTGAGGGATTACAGCTGCCTGAAGCACCTGAGGGAAGGTGTGTGCAGTGGAGCTGCTGTGTGCGAGGTAGACTTTGCTTTGGCATAGAGAGTGATGTTCATCCCCAATAGCACCCTATTCTCTGTTTAGTACACTACTTTTGACCAGGACTAAAAAAACAGTGCACTAAATAGGGAAGAGGGTACCATTTGGGATGCAGTGAGAGAGAGGTGCTGGAGTTTCAGTGGATTAGTAGGGGATGCAGAGGACAGACTTCACTCTCGCTGGCATAACACTGCTTCAGCTCTGCATGACTGCTGATCGCTCCAAATCAAATTTAACCCTAATTAATCTCTCCTCCTCCCTGCCTCTCTGGATGCTTCCCAAATGGCATCCCTTTATAGTGCACTACTTTTGACCAGGGCCTATAGGGCTCTGGTCAAAAAGAAGTACACTATTAAGCGAATAGAGTCTCATTTAGGACATAGATTCTGTCAAAACCCACACACTGGAACCGGCAGCCCTGGGCTGGGCACACACCTGGCTGGGGCATTTATCACTGCTATACTGCAGCCTCAGCCATCCTACTGTAATATAGTACGCTACAGCACAGACACATTATATAGTATGTGCACATTATATTAGTACACCAGTTACACCTACAGATCACATTTGGAATTACAACAAAATAATAACTTCTATATAATTTATTTGACATACAGTATCAGTATTTAGGCATATGCATCATGTCATGCTGATGCAATGTTTTTACAACAACAGTGTTCAATAAGCAATGTTTCTATCTAGAGAATCCTTTAAGTAGAAAATGATCCAATGTGTTGACCCCCCCAGAGAATAGGCATACTAAAGCTGTTTTTTCTCAATAAAATGTAGAGAAATGTCCATCCTGACTTGAAAGAACCAGTAGGCTAGTAGGCCAAATTGCAAATATATCAACCTATAGTTTATTGACTTGCGGCTTGCCTATAGGTTTAGCAGTAAAACAGGTAGCTTGAAGTGAATCTCCTGCAGACTCTGCATTTTTATAACATAATTCCCTTACATCAAATGCTTTGATCCTGGGGGGAATGGGCCGAGGTTTTTGATTGACATCGACCTTGTCCCCTCTTGAATAATTATGACCGGTTTAGACATTAGTGCCTCCCATTCTCATGATTTATTCATCGGCTTCTAGCTTGCTGTGCACTGCTCTGGTCAATCAGAGGTTGCACCGGTAGGCGTGCTAGCGATCCATACATAGGTTACTGCAGTTGTGGCACATATGACTTTTTGTTGTGAATCGGTCCGGCAAATATAGTTGCTCGGTTGAAGTTACCTGCAGCGGTGGGATTGGCTACTTCCGAGTGGCGCGTGCTGGGTGAACATGTAGACGGTATTCTATTTGGCCTTTAGATCTAGTTATCCTTATATTATGGCCGAATTAGACTATTGGAAATAGAAAGTCCATAGACATTTCAGTTCAGTATATTTGGCTAGGCGGTGTAGCTTTTTTATTCGCTCTGTTGTGGTAGTAGGCTAAGATAACGTCAGCTGAAGCGAGCAATTTCGCTTGAGGATCCCAAAGAAACCGTCTGGTTGCAGTTCTCTACAGCGGCTACCGGTTGTCGGCAGGCTATTTGCTGCGACTGATGCGAAGCGGCTAGTGAGGCTGGAGAGAGAGTCAAGCAAGGTAAGGCTACTGTAGGGGTAATCTGTCTTATTTAGGCAGTAGGCTTGACATTAAGCTAAATTAAATCTTTGTGAAATCCATTTTTTTTAAACGGACACAAATTATATCTCCACCCTGATCGAAATTGCCTGTCAAAGCTGTAGCCAGTAGCCTCCCTCCCCAACCCCTACAAAAACAAATGTTCAGTACAGTGTAAGCAAATTGTTGTCAATGCCAACAGGTTACATTGTATCATATTTGCGTCCACAAATGGATTACAGCATCTCAATTTGCATGTGCATTTCCATGTGAAAATCAATGCTTGGCATTATTCCACACCACTGTTCTGGTTCTAACAATGGGAGTTATCTGTTATTGTCAAACTGCTGGACTGGATTATCTTAACTTCAACAGGCAGCTACTAATATGATATGTAGTTACAGTTGGATACATAGGAAAGTAAATGTATTCTGTAATATTCTATTCAGTCTCTGTCTCTGCACTTGACTACAAGCCAAACAAAAATATATCACACCATGACAAAGAGCTGTGCATAATAATGTCAGTAGGCTAGTTTATAGTAAGGAGTAGTTATAGATTTTTACACCAGATAATGTGATTTAACCAAATATTTTTGGTATCCATTACTGGGAGTTACAGGTTAGGCACCGTTTGGTGTAGCACAGAGAATTTTCAACCAACCTTACCGATACTATCTTCATTCTGGATTTGGCCAAACATGTATCTTTGCAGGTGGTGTATTTGTATTTAGAAAATGCTCTATTATTAAAATAAATATTTGTTTTGCTCCATGAAGTAATCCAACAATGTGTAGTATTAGTATTTAGTAGTATTTTTGGGTGTCCAAACAGGAAACAAAACACAACAAATAAAATACTTATCTATATTATGTTATTATATAAATTAACACTATATCATACTACATAATCTCCTGCCTCTGCCTCGCGCTTCAGAAACAGGAAATGGCTCCTGCCCTATGAGCCGTTATGGATTACACAAGCCAAGGATTCGTACAAGGCCACCCACCTACAAAATACAATAAATAATACAGTGCAAATTACAATACAAAATATATAAAAATGTCTCCACAGTCCCCATGTGCTGTAAGGGGTTCTTTTGTCAGCTTAAAAAAAAAATCTGTTTCTATTGCTAGCTTGAGTTACCTGGGTTACCAGAGTTCCATGTAGTCATGGCTCTATTTAATATTGTACGTTTCCCAGCCTCTGTTCTGGACCTGGGTACAATGAAGAGACCTCTGGCTGCATGTCTTGTGTGATACCGATGAGTGTCCGAACTGTGTGCCAAGTGCTTGAACAGACAGTGTGATACCTTCAACACATCACCACCTCGCACAAAGACCAATAGTAATGCAGTCAATATTGAGCCAGGAAAGATTGACATGAATGTTACTGACATTCTGCGACGTCAAGAAAGCAGAGCGTTATCATGGACGGACCTCTTCCTATTGTAGCAAGCTTTGAGTCGATATGTTTTGACCATGACAGTTTGCTATCTAGGGTTACACCCAGGAGTTTAGTCTCTACTTGCTCAATCACCACATTATTCAATAATAGATGAGGTTTATGTTTGAGCGAGTGATTTGTTCCCAAAAAATATTATTTTAGTTTTCAAGATATTTAGCACCAGCCTATTTGCTAGTTAACCATTCTAAAACTGACTGGATGTCATTCATTTACTTTACTGCCGTAGCCGACATGTATATACTTTTGAGTCATCAGCGTACATAGACACAGCCTTTATTCAAGGTCAGTGGAAGGTCATTAGTAAAAACAGTACAATAATGGCCCAAGCTGGCTGCCCTGCAGGCTTCCGGGTTAAGCGGGCATTGTGTCAAGAAGCAGTGTGGATTGGCTGGGTCGTGTTTCGGAGGACGCACGGCTCTCGACCTTCGCCTCCCGATTCCGTACGGGAGTTGCAGCAATGGGACAAGACTAACTACCAATTGGATACCACAAAATTGGGGAGAAAAAGGGGTAAAAAATATATCAAATTAAAATAAACTCTCAATCCATGATAAGGCAGTGGATGCAAATCCATAACACCTATGTATTTTCAGCAATAGGTTATGATCAATGATATCAAAAGCTGCACTAAAGTCAAGCAAAACACCTCCCACAATCTTCTTACTATCAATTTCGTTCAGCCAATCATCAGTCATTTGTGTCAGTGCTGAGCATGTTGAGCGCCCTTCCCTATAAGTATGCTGAAAGTCTGTTGTAAATTTGTTTTCTGTACAATAACATTGCACTTGATCAAGCATTGTACTTCAAAAGGTTGCTAAGCACAGGTTGATTGGTTGCCTGTTTGAAGCATTAAAGGGTGCTCTGCAATTCTTGGGCAGCAGAATGACCTTTGCCTCCCTCCAGGCCTGAAGGCACACACCGTCTTCTAGGCTTGCATGGAAGATGTGGCAAACAGGAGTTGCAATGTATTCCATTACCAACCTCAGCAATTTACCATCCAGGTTTGTCAGTACCAGGTGGGTTGTCCTTATTTATAGAGAGAAGATATGAAATAGACAAGTATTACGTCATGGAGCAAAACATTTATTTATTTTATTAACGGAGCATTTTCTAAATTCAAACACCATCTGCAACTGGACACGGACATTTTAGAAGATACATGCTTGGCCGAATCGTGAACAAAGATGGTATCGCAGTTAAGATTGGTCGTAAATTCTCTGTGCTACACCAAACAGTAACTAATCTGTAACGCACAGTAATGGATACCAAAAATCTTTGGTTTAAATCACATTATCTAGTGTAACAATCTGTAGCTAAGTAAGTAGCTGTTCCTACTTGCTGTGTGGCTTCAGGTCAACACCTACCTCATTCTGCCTCTTATCTGACATTTCCTGACGGCACAACAGTGGTAGGCCTAATCACCAACAACGATGAGACAGCCTATAGGGAGGAGGTTAGAGACCTGGCAGTGTGGTTCCAGGACAACAACCTCTCCCTCAATGTGAGCAATACAAAGTAGCTGATCGTAGACTACAGGAAAAGGAGGTCATCACCACATCACCAACAAACTATCATGGTCCAAACACACCTAGACAGTCGTCAAGAGGGCACGACAACACCCTTTTCCCCTCAGGAGACTGAAAGGATTTGGCATGGGTCCCCAGATCCTAAAAACGTTCTACAGCTGCACCATTGAGAGCATCCTAACCTGTTGCATCACCGCCTGGTATGGCAACTGCTTGGCATCTGACCGTAAGGCTCTACAAAGGGCGGTGTATACGGCCCAATACATCATTGGGGTCCTACTGCCATCCAGGACCTATATACTAGGCGGTGTCAGAGGAAGGCCCCCCCCCCCCTTTGTTTTTACACTGCTGCTACTCACTGTTTATTATCTATTCATAGTCACTTTACCCCAACCTACATGTACAAACTATCTCAACTAACCTGTACCCCACACATTGACTCGGTGCCGGTACCCCCTGTACAGTATATAGCCTCGTGTTTGTTATGTGTTTTTATTTTTTTACTTTAGTTTATTTAGTAAATATTTTCTTAACTCTATTTCTTGAACTGCATTGTTGCTTAAGGGCTTGTAAGTAAGCATTTCACGGTAAGGTTCATGTGACAAAAACAATGTGATTTGATTTGGTTGGTTCCCCCTGACAGGGTCTTATGTGGCAATGAAATGGTTCAACAAAGAGGCCTCTATTAGGCTATAGTGCCTGTTGTTTTACATCGGCTGTGATTGTTATGAATACTGTATAGTTCTCTAATAATTGTGGAATGTGAGATGTAATAAATATTGGTGTTATGTTTTGATAGAGGAATTTGCAAGCTTCCTGCTGAGCTGGAGCAGATTTAAAAACAAAATAGTTTATTACATTTGTCCTGAGATTTGTTCTCCACAAAATATGCTAAAATACCTTTTGCAATAACTGCAGAGACTATCAATTTACCATATATTCCCCATTATCAGGTAACAAACAACTCCTTCCTGTCTCAAGTGCAACATATAACAATGATCCTACAAAGATGCATTTCTATAAGATTCCTCAGACATAAATACATGTAAAATAAGATGGTGGAGCTCTCATTACATGGTTATTCTATGAGAA